>NC_046156.1:125019752-125319752 GCF_011064425.1 Rattus rattus | reverse complement strand
CCATTCGGAAGTCAGGAAGGCCTTCTGTGACCCAGACAATCTAGATAGGCTGCCCTTTGCCTGTGTCTAAGAGATGCCCTTTGGAGTCAATCAATGCGGCCGGCCGGAGGCCATCCGTCCCGACTGAGAAGCTCTCCACCAGGAGACATTTCCTGTGTTAGCTGACAACCATAGTGTACAGATTCTTATCACTAAATCAACACAGCCAGGCTCCCCAAGGGGCGGCTTTTTTCCTGGTAGAGCATTTCCTACTGGTTCTTACTCTGTCACATTGGTAAGTGTGCTAATTCTTTTTTATGCCACCTTGACTAGGAACTGGAGCGTGCTAGCGACTGTCAAAGGTGCATGTGTGCAACCGCTGTACTTCAAAAAAATATGGATTTAATTCAAGTATAATTTTATCTCTAAGCAGGGATCATGATCCCGCTAGAAGGCATAACCTGGGGCTGTGTTATCTCCAGCCTAGCTGTACCTGTCTCTCTCTGTCCCTCTCTTTCCTTCTCTTCCTTTTCCTCTTTGTCTCTGTTCCCTGCCCCCTCGTTCTTCCATTAACCCTGAATGCTTTCACATGGAGATTGTTTTTGATTTGCCCTGACCCCACCAATCCCTGTCACTGGCCCAGGCAGACATGTTCATACCCAGCAATTAGCACCAACCATAATAGCCAACCACTCTGGATCTTCTTGGCTCTGCAGGCCTAAGGCTGAGCCTCTATCTTTGCAGGCCAACAGAGCGAACTCTCTGACAGGTCAGAGGGGCCTGGGGCTCAAGACAGCTTTCTGGTTCCGTTTGTGACACTTGGGACCAGAGTGCCAGGTCATACAAGCTTCTCTGTACTCTGTGATATCCAGAGTGCAGGAAGTGTCCATGAGCACATGCACAATGCCAGTGCTACCTACAGTGGTTGATAGGGACTCCGTAATATCTTCATGTTTCTTCTCAGAGTTCAGTGTTTGAGCTGTTTCTTGAAGACTTCCTTACTCGTTCGTGTGGTTTGTGTGTTCGAATCAAACACACATGCTACCTACCCACACGTTCCTTAAAGATCTTTATCTATCTACCCACCTTCTTTTCCTTACATTTTCTTTACGGGAAGAGTCACCATTGTCCTGTAGAAGTCCCTGTATTATGAACTGGAGAGATGGCTCAGCGGTTAAGAGCACTAACTGCTCTTCCAGAGGTCCTGAGTTCAATTCCCAGCAACCACATGGTGGCTCACAACCATCTGTAATGGGATCTGATGCCCTCTTCTGGTGTGTCTGAATTTACAGTGTACTCATATATAATAAATAAATATATCTTAGAAGTCCCTGTGTTCTGAGCCTGGGTAGCTCTATGGGTTGCTCCTTGTGATATCAGAAGCCATTGCATCTGGCTCAGCCGTCAAGTGCTTGCCTAACACCCAAGAGCTCTGGGCTCCATCCTCGGCAAGGCCGATACAGGACTTGGTGGTACACGCTAATAATCCCAGCAATTGGAACACGGAGGCAGTGGGGTCAGAAGCACAAGGTCATCCTTGGGTACATGTTTTTGGTGCCTGCCTGGGATCTCTTACAGTACTGTTTTCAGAAAAGGTTAGAAACTTTGTCAGATTACCTGCCATTTGAAGAGCAAGAAAATTCAACTTGAGTGTGTTTACTTCCTCACGGTTACAAAAGACACACAGTGGCTCCTGCCTCCCTCTCTGTTCTGTGCTTCTGAGATTGATCAGTATGCTCAGGCGTCGTCAGGCTGAATCCATTAGAAAATGCCATTGGAGCCAGATGGTGGTGGCCCATGCCTTTAATCCCAGGAGGCAAAGGCAGGCCGATCTCTGTGAGTTTGAAGAGAGTCTGGTCTGCAGAACAAGTTCCTGGATAGCCAGGGATACACAGAGAAATCCTGTTTAAAAAATATAATAATAATAATAATAATAATAATAATAATAATAACAACTGTCATCATCATCACCATCATTATCATCATCACCATCATCATCACCACCATCATCACCATCTCCCGTTGGCTTTTCAACTGCAGGTTCAATAGCCACTGATGGTCATAACCTGGATTCAACTGATATTTTCCCCAAGTTGGCAACATCGTCTGTTCCCACTTCACCGATTAACTAGAACTCGTTTTTTCTTCGTTTTTTCTCGTAATCTTTTTCTTTTATTGGATATTTTTATTTACATTTCAAATGTTATCCGCTTCCTTGGTTTCCCTCCAGAAACCCGCTATCTCCCCTGCCTCTCTGTGAGGGTGCTCTCCCACACCCACAACATCAACCCTTCCTCCTCCCCAAGACTGACATTCCCCTACACTGGGGCATGAAGCCTTCACAGGACCAAAGGCCTCTCCTCCCATTGATGGCAGACAAGGTCATCCTCTGCTACATAGGGGGCTGGAGCCAGAGGTCCATTCCTGTGTACTCTTAGGGTGGTGGTTGGTTGGTGGTTTAGTCCCTGGGAGCTCTGGGGTGTCTGGTTAGCTGATATTGTTGTTCTTCTTATGGGGTTACAAATCCCTTCAGCTCCTTCAGTCCTTTCTCTAACTCCTCCATTAGGGACCTCATTCTCAGTTCAGTGGTTGGCTGCTAGCATCTACCTCTGCATTTGTCAGACTCTGGCAGAGCCCTCAGGAGAGATCCATATCAGGCTCCTGGCAGCATGCACTTCTTGGCATCTGCAATATTGACTGGGTTTGGTGGCTGTATGTATATGGGTTGAATCCTCAGGTGGGGCAGTCTCTGGATGGCCTTTCCTTCAGTCTCTGCTCCACACTTTATCTCCATAGTTCCTCCTGTGAGTATTTTGTTTCCCCTTCTAAGAAGGACTGAAGCATCCATACTTTGGTATCCCTTCTTCTTGAGCTTCATGTGGTCTGTGAATTGTATCTTTGGTATTCAGAGCTTTTGGGCTAATATCCACTTTTAAGTGAGCGCAAACTATATGTATTCTTTTGTGATTGGATTACCTCACTCATGATGATATTTTCTAGTTCCATCCATTTGCCTATGAATTTCATGAAGTCACTGTTTTTAATAGCTGAGTAATATTTGTGTAGATGTATCACATTTTCTGTATCTATTCCTCTGTTGAAGGACATCTGGGTTGTTTCCAGTTTCTGCCTATTATAAATAAGGCTGCTATGAACATAGTGGAGCACGTGTCTTTATTATATGTTGGAATACATTTGAGTATATGCCCAGGAATGGTATCGCTCAGTCCTCAGGTAAAACTATTTTCAATTTTCTCAGGAACTGCTAGATTGATTCCAAAGTGTTTTATCAGCTTGCAATCCCACCAGCAATGGAGGAGTGGTCCTCTTTCTCCACATCCTTGCCAGCATCTGCTGTCACCTGAGTTTTTGATCTTAGCTATTCTGACTGGTGTGAGGTAGAATCTCAGGGTTGTTTTGATTTGCATTTTCTGTTGACCAAGGATGTTGAACACTTTTTTAGGTGCTTCTCAGCCATTCCATATTCCTTAGTTGAGAATTCTATGATTAACTCTGTACCCCATTTTTAATAGGGTTATTTGATTCTCTGGAGTCTAACTTCCTGAGTTCTTTGGATATGTTGGATATTAGTCCTTTATTGGGTATAGGATTGGTAAAGATCTTTCCCCAATTTCTTTTTTTTTTTTTTTTGGTTCTTTTTTTCGGAGCTGGGGATCGAACTTTCCCCAATTTCTTGGTTGCCATTTTGTCTTATTGACAGTGTCCTTTGCCTTACAGAAGCTATGCAATTTTATGAGGTCCCATTTGTCGATTCTTGATCTTAGAGCATAAGCCATTGGTGTTCTGTTCAGGAAAATTTCCCCTATGCCCATGTGTTCAAGGTTCTTCCCCACTTTTGCTTCTATTAGTTTCAGTGTATCTGGTTTTATGTGGAGGTCCTTGATCCACTTGGACTTAACCTTTTTACAAGGCAATAAGAATGGATTGATTTGCATTCTTCTACCTGCTGACTGCCAGTTGAACCAGCACTATTTGTTGAAAATGCTGCCTTTTTTCCATTGGATGGTTTTATCTCCTTTGTCAAAGATTAAGTGACAATTATAGTGTGGGTTCATTTCTGGGTCTTCAATTCTATTCCATTGATCTACCGGCCTGTCTCTGTACCAATACTATACAGTTTTTATCACTATTGCTCTGTAATATGGCTTGAGGTCAGGGATGGTGATTCCCCCAAAAGTTCTTTTATTGTTGAGAATAGTTTTTGCTATCCTGGCTTTTTGTTGTTTTTGTTGTTGTTGTTGTTGTTGTTGTTACTCCAAATAAATTTGCTAATTGCTCTTTCTAATTCTGTGAAGAGTTGAATTGGAATTTTAATGAAGATTGCATTGAGTCTGTAGATTGCTTTTGGCAAGATGGTCATTTTTACTATATTAATCCTGTCAATCCATGAGCATGGGAGATCTTTCCATCCGAAATCTTCTTCAATTTCTTTCTTCAAAGACTTGAAGTTCTTGTCATATAGATCTTTCACTTGCTTGGTTAGAGTCACACTGAGGTATTTTATATTATCTGGGACTATTTTGAAGGGTGTCGTTTCCCTAATTTCTTTCTCAGCCTGTTTATCCTTTAAGTAGAGGAGGCTACTGACTTCTTTGAGTTAATTTTATATCCAGCCACTTTGCTGAAGTTGTTTATCAGGTTTTGGAGTTCTTTGGTGGAGTTTTTGGGTTCACTTAAATATACTATTATATCATCTGCAAATAGTAATATTTTGACTTCTTCCTTTTCAATTGGTAACCCTTTGACCTCCATTTGTTGTTTAATTGCTCTGGCTAGGATTTCAAGTACTATACTGAATAAATAGGAGGAGAATGGGCAGCCTTGTCTAGTCCCTGATTTTAGTGGGATTGCTTCAAATTTCTCTCCATTTAGTTTGATGTTGGCTATTGGTTTGCTGTATATTGTTTTTATTATGTTTAGGTATGGGCCTTTAATTCCTGATATTTCCAAGACTTTTACCATGAAGGGGTGTTTTCTTTGAGTTTGTTTACATAGTAAATTATGTTGATGGATTTCTGTACATTGAACTATCCCGGCATCCTTAGGATGAAGCCTACTTGATCATGATGGATGATCGTTTTGATGTGTTCTTGGATTTGGTTTGCGAGAATTTTATTAAGTATTTTTACATCGATATTCATAAGGTAAATTGGTCTGAAGTTCTCTTTGTTGGGTTTTTGTGTGGTTTAGGTATAAGCATAATTGTGGTTACATAGAAGGAATTGGGTTGTGCTCCTTTGCTGCTGTAAAATTATATATAAGCTTTCTTTTTACCCTGCACTAGATCCAGCACTGCAGTGCCCCAAGATATCTGGTAGATAACTTCATCTCAGTCAGCAAAGCCTCTCACGCACTCTGCTCAATCCTATATCACACTGCTGCTGGCTTCTCTCTGAGCCTGGCAGCAATCTCTCTACCCCTCCAGTTCCCAAGGCAGGTTTCCACCATGCCAGAAACACACATCCAAATTCCGTGGCCGCCCAGTGTCTCCACCACCACACACTCTCTTAAACTTGAATCGCCACATGAAAGAACACACAACACAATCACCTCTGATCCAATTGATAAGATGTAATTGCCCACCTAAACATACAAAGCCCTGTACACATCCATGCCTTAAGAATATTCATAACAACCTGGAAATGTGTAGAGAGGAATCTTAACATCCGCCTCCATGCTCTCTCGGCTGCTTCTTCTGCCTCCTCTAGTCTCTCCCTCTCTCTAAAACTTTTCTCCCACCCTTCCTTCCTTCCTGTCCAATGACAGGCCTCGTTCTATCTTGTACCTGCCTTACCTGCAGGACATCCTACACTCCTGTTTCTCTTTTGTGGAATAGTTTGGACAGTATTGGTATTAGGTCTTCTGTGAAGGTCTGATAGAATTCTGCACTGAACCCATCTGGTCCTGGACTTTTTTTTGGGGGGGGGGACTTTTAAAGACTGATTCTATAGGGGTTATGGGACAGTTTAAATGGTTTATCTGATCCTGATTTAACTTTGGTACCTGGTATCTGTCTAGAAAATTATTCATTTCCTCCATATTTTCCAATTTTGTTGAATATAGGCTTTTGTAGGATTTTTTTTATTTTCCTCAGTTTCTGTTGTTATGTCTCCCTTTTCATTTCTTATTTTGTTAATTTGGATACTGTCTCTGTGCCCTCTAGTTAGTCTGGCTAAGGGTTTATCTATCTTGTTGATTTTCTCAAAGAACCAGCTCCTGGTTTTGTTGACTCTTTGTATAGTTCTTTTTCTTTCTACTTGGTTGATTTCAGCTCTGAGTTTGTTTATTTCCTGCCTTCTACTCCTCCTGGGTGTATTTGCTTCTTTTTGTTCTAGAGCTTTTAGGTTTGCTGTCAAGTTACTAATGTATGCTCTCTCCAGTTTCTTTCTGCAGGCACTCAGAGCTATGAGTTTTCCTCTTAGCACTGCTTTCATTGTGTCCCATACGTTTGGGTATGTTGTGCCTTCATTTTCATTAAATTCTAAAAAGTCTTTAATTTCTTTCTTTATTTCTTCCTTGACCAGGTTATCATTGAGTAGAGCATTGTTCAACTTCCATGTGTATGTGGACTTTCTGTCATTTTTATTGTTATTAAATACCAGCCTTAGTCCACAGCGATCTGATAGGATGCATGGGATTAATGCAATCTTCTTGTATCAGTTGCTGCTTGTTTTGTAACTGACTATATGGTCAATTTTGGAGAAGGTACTGTGAGGTGCTGAGAAGAAGGTATATCCTTTTGTTTTAGAATGAAATGTTCTATAGATATCTGTTAAATCCATTTGGTTCATAACTCCTGTTAGTTTCACTGTGTCTCTGTTTAGTTTCTGTTTCCATGATCTGCCCTTTGATGAGCAGAAATGGTGGTCTTACATGTGCTCTCAGGTGTGTCAGCACTCCTGGGGGAGCAGCTCTCCCAGTGGATTCTGGGTACAGAGAGCTGTGGCACAGGGTCAGCTGGAGGTGCAGATGGTAACCGGAAGGATCTAGAATTCAGTTTTTTCAAAGTATGCTTCCTTATCATCTACTGGTCTCCATAAAATATAATTGTTCCTATTTCAGGAGAGGAAGAAAGTTTGGCTTTTTCCCTTTGTTTATTGGTTTCCAAAGTCTCCGAGGATGACCAAAGCACTTTTTAATTTTTTGTTGTTGTTGATATGGGTTTTCTTTGCTTGTTTTGAGCTTTTTTGTGTGTGTTTTTTGTTTTTGTGTCCGTCTGTGTTTATCTGTGTGTGTCTGTGGTGTGTGTCTATAGTGTGTGTTTCTGTGTGTGTCTATGGTGTGTGTCTATGGTGTGTGTCTGTGGTGTGTGTCTATGGTGTGTATCTGTGTGTGTCTGTGGTGTGTGTCTGTGTTGTGTGTGTGTGGTGTGTGTGTCTGTGGTGTGTGTCTGTGGTGTGTGTGTATGGGGTGTGTGTCTGTGGTGTGTGTCTATGGTGTGTATCTGTGGTGTGTGTCTGTAGTGTGTGTCTATGGTGTGTGTATCTGTGGTGTGTGTGTGTAGTGTGTGTATCTGTAGTGTGTGTCTGTGGTGTGTGTATCTGTAGTGTGTGTCTATGGTGTGTGTATCTGTAGTGTGTGTCTGTGGTGTGTGTATCTGTAGTGTGTGTCTGTGGTGTGTGTATCTGTGGTGTGTGTCTGTGGTGTGTGTGTCTGTGGTGTGTGTCTGTGGTGTGTGTATGTGTAGTGTGTGTCTGTGGTGTGTGTATCTGTGGTGTGTGTCTGTGGGTGTGTATCTGTGTGTCTGTGGTGTCTGTGGTGTGTATCTGTGTGTGTGTGTCTATGGTGTGTGTATCTGGTGTGTGTCTATGGTGTGTGTACCTGCAGTGTCTATGGTGTGTGTATCTGTGTGTGTCTATGGTGTGTGTCTGTGGTGTGTGTGTCTATGTGTGTGTATCTGTGGTGTGTGTCTATGGTGTGTGTGTGGTGTGTGACTATGGTGTGTGTGTCTGTAGTGTGTGTCTGTGGTGTGTCTATCTGTGGTGTGTGTCTATGGTGTGTGTATCTGTAGTGTGTGTCTGTGGTGTGTGTATCTGTAGTGTGTGTCTATGGTGTGTGTATCTGTAGTGTGTGTCTATGGTGTGTGTATCTGTGGTGTGTGTCTGTGGTGTGTGTCTGTAGTGTGTGTCTATGGTGTGTGTATCTGTGGTGTGTGTCTATGTGTGTGTGTCTGGGTGTGTGTCTGGTGTGTGTGTCTGTGTGTGTGTATGTGTGTGTGTGTCTGTGTGTGTGTCTGTGTGTGTGTCTGTGTGTCTGTGTGTGTGTGTATCTGTGGTGTGTGTCTAGGGTGTGTGTATCTGTGGTGTTGGTGTGTGTGTGTGTCTGTAGTGTGTGTCTATGGTGTGTGTATCTGTGGTGTGTGTCTATGGTGTGTGTATCTGTGGTGTGTGTCTGTAGTGTGTGTCTATGGTGTGTGTATCTGTGGTGTGTGTCTATGGTGTGTGTCTGTGGTGTGTGTCTATGTTGTGGAGTGTGTCTGTGGTGTGTGTCTATGGTGTGTGTGTATCTGTGGTGTGTGTCTATGGTGTGTGTCTGTAGTGTGTGTCTATGGCGTGTGTGTCTGTAGTGTGTGTCTATGGCGTGTGTGTCTGTGGTGTGTGTCTGTGTGGTGGGTTTTTGTGTCTGTGGTGTGTGTCTGTGGCGTGTGTATCTGTGGTATGTGTCTGTGGTGTGTGTATCTGTAGTGTGTGTCTGTGGCGTGTGTGTCTGTGTGTGTGGGGTGTGTGTGTGTGGGTGTGTGTGTGTGTGTGTCTATGGTGTGTGTATCTGTGGTGTGTGTCTGTGGTGTGTGTCTGTGGTGTGTGTGTCTGTTGTGTGTGTCTATGGTGTGTGTCTGTGGTGTGTGTCTATGGTGTGTGTCTATGGTGTGTGTCTGTGGTGTGTGTCTGTGGTGTGTGTGTCTGTAGTGTGTGTCTGTGGTGTGTGTGTCTGTGGTGTGTGTGTCTGTGGTGTGTGTCTATGTGTGGTTGGTGTGTGTCTATGGTGTGTGTCTGTAGTGTGTGTCTATGGTGTGTGTCTGTAGTGTGTGTCTATGGTGTGTGTCTGTAGTGTGTGTCTATGGTGTGTGTCTGTAGTGTGTGTCTATGGCGTGTGTGTCTGTAGTGTGTGTGTGTGGTTGTGTGTCTCTGGGGTGTGTGTCTGTGTCGTGTGTGTCTCTGTGGTGTCTGTGTGTCTCTGGGGTGTATCTGTTGCGTGTGTGTCTGGTGTGTGTGTCTGTGGTGTGTGTCTGTGTCGGGGGTGTGTGTATGGGTGTGTGTCTGTGGTGTGTGTCTATGGTGTGTGTCTGTAGTGTGTGTCTATGGTGTGTGTATCTGTGGTGTGTGTCTGTGGTGTGTGTCTGTGGTGTGTGTATCTGTGGTGTGTATCTGTGATGTGTGTATCTGTAGTGTGTGTCTATGGCGTGTGTGTCTGTGGTGTGTGTCTGTGGCGTGTGTATCTGTGGTGTGTGTATCTGTGGTGTGTGTCTATGGCGTGTGTGTCTGTAGTGTGTGTCTATGGGTGTGTATCTGTGGTGTGTGTCTGTAGTGTGTGTCTATGGTGTGTGTGTCTGGTAGTGTGTGTGGTGTGTGTCTGTGGTGTGTGTCTATGGCGTGTGTGTCTGTAGTGTGTGTCTATGGTGTGTGTGTCTGTGGTGTGTGTATCTGTAGTGTGTGTCTGTGGTGTGTGTGTCTGTGGTGTGTGTGTCTGTAGTGTGTGTGTGTGTATCTGGTGTGTGTGTCTATGGTGTGTGTCTGTGGTGTGTGTCTATGGTGTGTGTGTCTGTGGTGTGTGTCTATGGTGTGTGTCTGTGGTGTGTGTGTCTGTAGTGTGTGTCTATGGTGTGTGTATCTGTGGTGTGTGTCTATGGTGTGTGTCTGTGGTGTGTGTCTGTGGTGTGTGTCTGTGTCTGGTGTGTGTCTATGGTGTGTGTCTGTGGTGTGTGTCTATGGTGTGTGTGTCTGTGGTGTGTGTCTATGGTGTGTGTCTATGGTGTGTGTCTGTGGTGTGTGTCTGTGGTGTGTCTATGGTGTGTCTGTGTGTGTGTCTATGGTGTGTGTCTGTGGTGTGTGTCTATGGTGTGTGTCTGTAGTGTGTGTCTATGGTGTGTGTGTCTTTTGGGTGTGTGTATGGTGTGTGTGTCTTGTGTGTGTCTATGGTGTGTGTGTCTATGGTGTGTGTCTGTGGTGTGTGTGGTGTGTGTGTGTCTGTGGTGTGTGTCTATGGTGTGTGTCTATGGTGTGTGTGTCTGTAGTGTGTGTCTATGTTGTGTGTGTCTATAGTGTGTGTCTATGGTGTGTGTGTCTGTGGTGTGTGTCTATGGTGTGTGTCTATGGTGTGTGTGTCTGTGGTGTGTGTGTCTGTAGTGTGTGTCTATGGTGTGTGTCTGTAGTGTGTGTCTATGGTGTGTGTGTCTGTGGTGTGTGTGGTGTGTGTCTATGGTGTGTGTGTCTGTAGTGTGTATGTAACAATTAAGCAGGAACGTTTGCCCTTCTATCATGTGGATTCTGGGGACCATGCCAGTGATCCCAGTGCTTGGGAGGGCGCGCCAGTCTGTCTGGTTTATATAATGGGACCCGGTCCACAGAGGGAAAGGGAGCTGGTGAGAGAGGGCTGGAAGATGAGGAAGGGTGGGAGAGATGGAGGAAAGAAGGGAGGAAGAAACACGAAAGAAAGGAAGCAGGAAGGAAGTCCTGTCACCCGGGGACCCAGCTTCTCTCTCAGGCTCTGGTCACTTTTTCCTCAGCCCCTGCCCATCTTACCTTCATCCATGGAGATCCAGGTCCCCCTCTGCCTGGAGAGACTCAGAACAAACCTATCTCTGAAATGTCAGAGACCCAGAACTCACATGGTTTTACTACAAGAAAGTGGGGGAAAGCAAAAGGCATGAACAGTACTGTGGGCTCACCCTTGCCCTTGTCCCACATGGCCACTTCTTGATCCTCTGCAGGGCTGTGTTTACAGAGGTGCGAGTGGCTTCCCTGTGCAGTCCTTGCTCACTGCCACAGCCAAGTGCCGCGGAGGGAACTCTAGGGACTCCACCCTCTCATCCGGTTACTTCTGTAAAGTTTGGCTTCTGCTGTACCTGACTGATCTATATGCTGTCACACTTATTTTTTTTTAACATTTATTTATTTATTGAGGAGCATGCCACACACACACAAATGGTGGTCAGACGACAACTTGTGAGAGTCGGTTCTCTCCTTTCAGTCTGAGGGTCCCTGACATGGAACTCAGGTCATCGGCCTGGAGCTTGGTGCTTAACCTGCTGGGCAACCTAGATGTCTCTTACAGTCGTTACTAAGTTGTAAGTGCTTCTCCAGGTACAA
This sequence comes from Rattus rattus, assembly GCF_011064425.1. NCBI lineage: Eukaryota > Metazoa > Chordata > Mammalia > Rodentia > Muridae > Rattus > Rattus rattus. Next base: position 125,308,446 of record NC_046156.1, on the reverse strand, counting down.
TCACCGAGTCACAGAAACAGAGTGTGACAAACAGGGTGTTGGCCTCCTCCAGAGTCATTTCTAAGGGAGCAGTCCCCAAAGTGGTCTGCATACAGCCCAGGGGTACACATGAAGATTCTGGAGAGGGTAGGGAGAGATGAGGCCGAGTTGTGTATTTTCTTTCATTCTTGTTCTTGATTCCAGGTTTTCTGATTACGTAAGATATACTTCCAAACATAAAATCATGTGGCCGTGAGTGTGTTTCCAGACTTTTTGAAGATCAGAGATCTTTGAGGGCAGTACGTGTCAACAAACACATGGGCTATCAGCTGAGCTGCATGTGCATGTAACTTTAAACCTTCCATAGGCACACGTGCACAGCACTGTGCATGCTAAGCAAGCCCTTGACCGAGTGAGCTGCAACTCCATCCGAAAGTTGCAAAATGTAAATTACATGGAGAGTAGTGTGTTTAAATCCTTTTCGTTTGTTACTTTTGTTTTGATGAGGGGGTGTTTGCTTGCACGAACGTACCCTGAGGTTGGCAGGTAGCCTCAGATGACATCCCTTTGAAGAGATCCACCTTGGGCTTTGAGATAGGATCCCTGTTTGTCCAGAGCCTATTAGGCTAAACTGGCTGGCTAGCCCCAGGGATCTGCCTGCCTCTGTCTCCCCAGAGCCAGGTTTACAGGTGACAATGCCCTGGGGATTGGACTGGGTTCTTGTGCTTGCATGGTAGCATTTTACTAAGGAAACTATCCCCATCATTCTATTTTATTTCCTTTTAACTACAGGGCTTTGATTCCTCATGAAAACCAGCATCAGACAAGCATAGCCAGTACTTTATTTCTTTGCTACCAAAAAACCCCTAAAAGTTGATGAACATGAAGTGTGAAAATATGAACATTGTACCTTAAACTGGTGTTTATTGGGTAGCTAATGGCTAAGTGCAGAATCTTCTGAGCGACGTCTGTTGCCTCGTTTAGAAGCTACAGGACTCAGTTTACTGACCACCGTGTGTCAGCAGTACTCTGTTAAGAACACTTCTAAAGGGGTTGGGGATTTACCTCAGTGGTAGAGCGCTTGCCTAGCAAGCGCAAGGCCCTGGGTTCGGTTCCCAGTTCCAAAAAAAAGAAAAGAAAAAAAAAAAAAAAAGAACACTTCTAAAGAAAGGACCAAGGAAGTCTGTGCAGTCAGAACCAGGGAGGTCACTTTGTCCTCATCTATGCCCTGGCCTCCTAGAAGAACAATCAATCAATCAATTGATCGATAAAGATTATCCTTGGACTTCTTACCTTCTCCTAAGTCTCACCTGTGCCTTGTCTGGTTTCCCAGCATGGCACCTTCCTACTTGGTCTTCTCTGCATGATGAAGTCCATCTGTAGTCGATTAATTAAACCCTGTATTGATTTTACATCCTCTGGGACTCCGTGAAGCCTCTAATATGAGTTAGTAGAACATTTCCCCCTTGCAAATGTGATACCTGGAATCATCCCGGTCCTCTGAGTTATCTCCATGCAGGCGACAGCACCCACCCACACAAACACACACCGTGACATAAAATAGAAAGTCAGGACTTTCCCCAAAGACTTCAGCGCAAGAAGAGAGAAGGGCGCCTTAGGCCACGCTGCCTTAACCACGCACAGTTTGCGTGCCCTGGCTGTCTTGCTTGTAGAGTTTCATTTTTGCAACTTGCTAAGTAACTCGAAGAAGAATCGTTGCTCTTAATTACTTAGTGTTTATAAAGGCACCACGCAGATCTCTATGCCGTGTCCAGCTAAATGCGGACACTGTCTCTGTTCTTTATCTAGCTGCATCAGTACGTCACAAATCCTGAAATATCAGAGTTGGAGGAAAACTTTCCTGTCCCCCCTACTGGGCTAGACTGCTGACACGCATGTTCTTGAGGATGAAGAGTACCGCTTTCTAACCCGGAAGAGTGGTTTTCTAACCTGATGAGGCAGGAAGTGAAAACGGTGCATCCCTTGGGAGGGTGTTATGTTTAAGGCTGGTCCTTACCCTTCCCAAAACACAGCAAAGGAATCTAGCTGATCTTCCTGTTGTGGTTTGTGTTTCTGCATGATGGATGGGTAGTGGGGTACAGATAGCAACATTTCCGATGTGTCTGAGAAGGGGGAAAAAAGGTTCATTTTAAATTATAGTATGTTCAATTACATGTTGAATAATGCTTCACCAAGAAACATTTTAAATCCCAGTTTCATTTGCTTCTGCTAGCATGCTCACCAAGATTGGATTTATTAAATTTTCCAATGTGTAAAGAATTGTGTTATGCATCCTTAATAAGGGGTCTGATTTCAGTAGCCTGTCTTTACAAATGTATGCGTTAGGCCTGGCTTTTTAAGAAGCCTTTTTATCCTTCCTTATTCTCCTATTTTCTAATAAAATTTCTAAACTAGGTTGACATTTAAAAAAATAAGAAAACTGATTGAAATGAAGCAGAAAACACTCAGATTTTTTTTTTATTATTATTTTACTTACCAAATCGAAGATCTATGAAAATGTGAATTTGGTATATATTTTTTTTTCAACAAATAAAAATGTTAACTTTAAGCCCAAAAACCACTTGAAATTTCTTGTCAAAATCACAAAATGGCCCTTATCTGCAAAAAAAAAAAAAAAAAAAAAAAAAGGAAAAAAAAAAAAAGTACGGTGATGTGGTGTTACTTTGACTGACCCATCCATATCTTGTTCTAAGACTGATGGCAAATTGTACTTCATCTTTTTTAACTTCTTTTCAATGTAAGGAAATTCTCGTTTTATTTTGATAATCAAGATTCCTGTCCCGGCAGGATCCTCAGTCGATGTAGATTTACATAATTCATCTTCGGTTGCTTTTCTATAATGAGTGCAGCTGTCTCCAGGGAGCCACAGCCTTGTGGGCAGGTAGCTATGGGTACAGCATGCAAGCTCGACTCAAACATTTCCTTTTAAACCATTCTATTGGTTTTTCCTCTCATTTCAAATGACTCAGGTTCTCTGAAGAGGAATTTTTTTTTTCTTTCCTAACAGATTTCTCCTTACCAACTTAGGATTTCTTCTCCAGGTCCTGTTTTCCAGATGACATGAAGAATTTCTTTGACGGATCAAGGTTTAGGACGTATTTATGACATGTTTCCTTAAAGCTTCCGTGTTTTAAGCGAGACAGGTTCTTGTTGTATGTGAGAGTTCAGAGCCTAAGGATCTGACCAAGTGGGCATGCTTGCCTAAGGTGTGCAAGGCTCTGGGTTCCAGCCCAGGACCAAATAAACAGGGTGTGGTAACGTATACCTATAATCCCAGCCCTTTGAACGTGGATGCAGGAAGATCAAAAGTCCAAGGTCATCTTCAGCTACGACTCAAGGAATTTATGGCCAACCTGGGCTACTCGAGACCTCATCTCAGAATATCAACAACAACAACAAAGTGTAGTGATAATGCTATTAAAAAGCCCTGAACAGGGTTGGGGATTTAGCTCAGTGGTAGAGCGCTTGCCTAGCAAGCACAAGGCCCTGGGTTCGTTCCTCAGCTCCAGAGGGGGAAAAAGAAAACAACCAACAAAAAGCCCTGAACAGAGTAACAAGGGCTGGGGTGGAGCTCAGTTACTGAGAACTTGCCTAGCACATAGAAGGTTCTGGGTTCCATACCCAGCCCGAAGGATCTTCATAATAGGACAGTAAATATCTCGTTTTCTCTTTTTCTTCTATACCTAGTACATAAGTCTGGTATTAGATTTAAAAGAAAAGAAAAAACAAGGCAGGCTTGATGGTGCAACCCTTTGATCCCAGCACACAGGAGGTAGAGGCAGAAAGGTATCTGCGAATTCAAGAACAGCCTGGTTTACATACCAAGATCCAGGACAGCCAGAGGTACATAGTGAGACCCTATTTCAAAATAAATGAATAAATTAAATGAAAGAAAAACAAAATGTTTTTGTACTCTTAATACACAGTTAATACAGTACTCAACACAGATGTGTCTCCTCTGGGCACCAACACGTGTGCTCCTTGCCAATAAGTAGCCAGCCCGTGGGCATCGATAAGTCCTGGCCAGTAAGTAGCCAGCCCTTGCTTCACACCCCTTCTTGCCGCCTTACCCTTTATTCTGCCCCCAGTTCACACAGGATAAGGGCTCAGTCTAGTAAGTTTGTTCTCACTTCAGACACCAGTAGCAAACTCCAGGTTGTGGACCAGGCTTCTGATAGACCGGCTACAAACTGGGTGTTCCCACTGGTCGACTAGGATCAATGATATGTTATCATTAAGAACTCAGGCTGACACTTGTGCTTCCTCCTGTATCAGCAGGGACATTATCGGTGCCAGGGATGTGGCTCCGTTGGCAGAATGCGTGTTTAGCACACACAAAAGCTTTTGTCTCATCCGCAGCGCTGCAGAACACCAGGCATAGCGGTACAGTAACTTCGGTAACCCCTGACGTAGAGGCAGGGGGATATGAAGTTCGAAGATTTTTTATGGCTACATATGAGTTTGAGGCAAGTCTGGAATATCTGAAACCAGGTGTCAACTCGATACATAGAAAAATAAGGGGTTGGGGATTTAGCTCAGTGGAAGAGCGCTTGCTTAGCAAATGCAAGGCCCTGGGTTCAGTCCCCAGCTCCGAAAAAAAGAAAAAGAAAAAAATATGTAGAAAGAACTGGTATTGCAAGGAGTACAGGTAAACAGCCGTGAGAGCATGGGAAGGCGGGCGGTCTGGGGCACGTCGCTGATTACCCTCCTAGGCACCTTCACACGCTCAGCTCCTTAGATGGTCTTTCGGCCATTGGATTTTCTTGGAGGCTCCATTACTTAAGCAGGATTGATTTACTCTGGGCCACTGGTGCTCAACTCAAGGGCAAGCTGAAGGCCCAGCCCCTGAACGTGCTGCAAGAGTCCAAGCCAGGACAGATGTGATGGCTTGAATGTCTGGCCCAGGGAGTGGCACTATTTGGAGGTGTGGCCTTGTTGGAGTAGGTGTGACACTGTAGCTTTAAGATCCTACTCCTGGCTGCCTGCCAAGTCAGTCTTCTGCCAGCAGCCTTCAGATGAAAACGTGGAACTCTCAGCTCTGCCTGCACCATGCCTGCCGGGATTCTGCCATGTTCCTGCCTTGGTGATAATGGACTGACCCTCTGAACCTGTAAGCCAGCCCCAATTAAATGTTGTCCTTTATAAGAGATGCCTTGGTCACAGCAGTAAAACCCTAAGACAATGGATCATAGAAGGGTCGTTCACAATGAATAGAAACTGGTTCCTCTCATATTTCCTAAGGTCCAGACTTCCAAGATTCAAGGTGGCCTAGGCAGGGGGCAGGGTGTGTGTGTGTGTGTGTGTGTGTGTGTGTGTGTGTGTGTGTGTGCGTGTGTGTGGTGGTTAGGGGTGTTCTTGTTCAATGGTTACAGTGCTTGCCGGATGGGGAGAGCTGGAGTTTGCATCCCCAGATTCTGAAAGAATCCCAGGTGGCATGGAGACCGGCTTGTAATCAAAGCTTCAGAAGGCAGAGATGAAAGATCCCACAAGCAAGGAGGCCAGCAAGACTAAGACGTATCTTGAAGCTCTGGGTTTGATTGAGAGGCCCTGCTTCAAAGAATAAGGTAAGAGAATGTGATAGTTTGCATATGCTTGGCTCAGGGAGTGGCACTATTAGAAGGTAGGGTCTGATTGGAGTAGGTGTGTCACTGTGGAGGTGGGCTTCAAGACACTCATGGGGGGAGGGAGTGAGGGGAGGTATGAAATGTGGAACTCTGGGGGGAAGGGAAGGTGGACTGGGAGGGGAATAAAATCTGGAGTGTAAAAGTAAATTAAAAAAAAAGACCCTCACCCTAGCTGCCGGGAAGCCAGTATTCTGCTAGCAGCCTTCAGATGAAGATGTAGAACTCTCAGCTCTCAACCATGACTGCCTGGATGCTGCCATACCCCCACCTTGATGATAATGGACTGAACCTCTGAACCTGTAAGCCAGCCCCAATTAAATGCTGTCCTTTATAAGACTTGCCGTGGTCATGGTGTCTGTTCGCAGCAGTAAAACCTTAACAAAGAATAAAACTGATTCCTGACACCAACCTCAGGTCTCCATTTGCATGCACACATATGTCACCGTTCACTTGTATGCTACACACAAGCACACACACACACACACACACACACACACACACACACACACGACAAAAGGCTTAGGGGATGTAACCCAATGGCAGAGAGCTTCCCCAGTTTATACAGGCCCTGCGTTCATTCCTTAGCATCCTAAAAGTTAAAACTAATCAAAGTCAAATCAAACCCCAGACAGGAAGAAGGTCAGATGGTGGTAAGAGAAACGGGAGACATTCTACGGATGCTCTAAAGAGACACGTCCTGAGTATGGAAAGAACAACCATTCAGCCTGAGCGCTGCGGTCAAAGGACAGACATGTGAGCCAAGAGTCAAGGAAGCCTGTGGAGGCTGAAGAGGACACCGGGAAATGGTTGGTGGATCCTGAGTAGCAGGAGGAGACTTCAGTCCAGGATGTAGTGCTGTGCTCACTGGGGCAGGCAAGGGAGGAGCTGCAGAAGGAAGCCAAACTGGGGTAGGGCGGAGAATAACAAGCAAAAGGGAGTCTGGTCTCTCCTTCCACTCCTTAGATCCAGGATCAACTAAAGGTGGAAGGAGGGGTAGCAACCTTTTACTTGATAAGTCAGTCATCTTGCTGGGCCCTGGTTTCTCTTGTCACTGGAATACTCAGAAGATCGTTGACCATGTAGCTGGTGTTAGATATGGCAGTGGGCTCCATTCTCCTGTTTCCGTGCCCTGGCAGCCGTCCAGTACACTCTTCAGTACGTGTGTATCTTCCTGCGGCTTATGAGGAAATAAAGCAAACAGGAAAACGGGAAGGGACAAACAGAAGTGACTTCTGCCGAGTCAAAATGCTTCTCTTGGTTTTTGGTTTGGTTTGGTTTTTCCAAACAGAATTTCTCTGTGTAGCCCTGATCGAACATTCTGGAACTCACGCTGTAGACCAAGCTGGCTTCAAACTCAGAGATCCGTCTGCCTCTGCCTCCTCAGTGCTGGGGTTAAAGGTGTGTGTCACCATTGCCTGGCATATTTCTCCCTGTGCAAAAGGAGGCAGCAAGAATCGTGCAAGTGTGGATTTAAATTGTAAATACAGCCATGGCTCGAGCTAGCACAAGACACTCGTCCCAGTGATGCAAGATGGTTTTAAAGAAATTTATGGAGTGACCAAAATTTTTTTAAAAAATCACAAATAAAACTAAGGCAATCCCATGATTCCTCCCTCCTTTTCAGCCTGACAGTTTACTCTACCTGCCCTGGCAGCAGAGATGTGCGTTGTGGGAGATTAGACATATTTGTAATGCCAGAACTTCAGGAGACTGAGACAGTACAATCACAAGCTCAGGGCTAGACAGGGTGCTAGGCTAGACCCTGAGAAGAAAGAAGAGGTGGGTAGGGAGAGAACAGAAGGGGTAGGCCATGGGTGGGGGCGTTCAGTGTGGAGGGGGTGGGTTCTGAACTGGATGCTGAGACCCTTTAACACAGTTCCTCATGTTGTGACTCCCAATCATAAAATTAGTTTCATCGCTACTTCATAACTGCAATTTTGCTACTGTAATCTAAACATTGGTGATTTTTGATGGCCTTCGGTGACCCCGGTGAAAGGGTCATTCCCCAAAGGGGGAACTGCTGGTCTAGGCTATCTTAGACAGCATCCCTGTGAGAACAGTAAGTCCTGGGTTAACACTCTGCCGTTTGCTTTGCTTCTAGAAACAAAAGATCCTGAACCAATGTGCAGAGCTTCCTTTCCCAATGCCACCCCAGCCCTGGAGTAGAGACCAGGCAAATACTCTTCTGGCTCTGTGAACACTGGCCTGGAAGAACGACAGCCCTCCCTCCCTCCCACCCAAGGCAATGTCTTCAGTGGGCTGTTGGCAGAGACCAAGGCTCTGCTTTTGAGAGTAACCGTTGGAGGAAACGGGTGTCTGCTGGGTCAACATCTCCTCTCTGAGCAGAAATGAAGTCTGGGGGCTGAGACCAAGAGCAGGACGCCTGGTTTACTTCCAGAAGTCGTCTCAGGAAGTCACAGGAGGGTGGAGGCCGGAGAGATGGTTCAGTGGTTAAGAGCACTGGCTGCCATTCTAAAGCACCTGGGTTCAATCCTAGCACCCATATGGAAGCCCACCCTTGGCTGTATCCCCAGTCCCTAGGATGGTCCGACGCCCTCTTCTGCCCTCTACGGGCACTGCACAGACAGCCAGGCACCAGGCAGGCTAAGCACCCATACACATAAAGTAAAACGAGAATTTAAAAATTAAAAAAATAAATATGTATTTTTCAAAAGAAGCCACACAGGCAGGAGGGAGAAGGATTTATGTGCAGATTCCAAGAGCCGGTATTCCCGAGATGTTCTACCCACATCGGGTTCAGTCTGAGTGGCCTTGCAGACTTCTAAGAACTGCACCCACCGCTGACGGAGGAAACACCTGCCGCTGCGGGGTTTCAAGTGCACTGATCTGGTTAATACACCACAGGCAATCTCGATCCTGAAATAGCTCTGCTCCAATATTCATACTATAAAAGAAAACAGAAACTAATCGTCCCTAACGTGTCACAGCACAAGGCAAAACAGGAAGCTAGCAAGAAGTGAGAATCAGGCTGCCTTTCAGCCGGGGGCTCCTTCCCCTCGGTTTCCCCTTTACCTGGGTCACCACGGCTTGGCTGGGACATGCATTTGCCTCAGTGCTGCGGAATGCCACAGAAACCCACAATGACTCACTTTCCGGGCAGAGGCAGGTCTAGCCTAGGTCAGCACTTAGTGTGTGGGTGAAGGAAGGCCTTCTCTTTGTTCAGCGTTTCCCCACGCATTATCAAATTATCCAAACCGTCTGGGTGGTCCGTCAAGGCTGCAGCTTCCGCAACTTCAGCCCAGCTGGAGCGGTGAAGGCTTTCTGTGCTGGGCTCTGTTCGTGGCAGAAGCACGAGACATGGGATCTCTTCCCATGAAGTATTTGGTGGGAATATGACACAGGAGGCACAAACGACTTCAAGATCAGGTGTGGGACAAGACAGGCAGATCTGAGGCCATGCAGCTCCAGAAGAAGGACTGAGGTTGGAGCGACCCACAGGAATAGGCAGAGAGTAAACAGGGGCTGGAGAGACGGCTCAGTGGTTAAGAGCACTGTCTGCTCTTCCAGAGGTTCTGAGTTCAAATCGCCACAACCACATGGTGGCTTGCAACCATCTGTAATGGGATCTGATGCCCTCTTCTGGTGTGTCTGAAGACAGCGACAGTGTACTTATAGATAACAAATAAATAAATCTTAAAAAAATGAAAGAGTAAACGGGGCGAGAGTTTAAGACTGTGGTCCGATTGTGTGTTGCACTCTAAAAGAGAAAGACAAAATGCTCCACAGCAAACCTGATGTTCTTTTGAGAGCTACTGGGCATAGCTAGAGCCACATTGACCCCTGAGTCAGTTACAGCTGTCTGCTTCTCCATGTATACAAGGAGAATAACAGGACACGTCAATGCCTGAGATGCTACAGCGCCCAGCGAAGACTCAGTAGTCCTGCGGCGAGGGATACTTGTCAGCATCTTTAAGGCTAAATGAAAAGTGTGTAAACTGTGTAAGAAGTCATTCAGCACCGCAAATTCTCTCAGAGGGTGACTAGGATCTGGCCTGCTTAGGACTTGGATGGAAAGACGTTATTCAGAATGGAATGAAATGTAAGGCACAGTGTTGTAATGATGAGGGCAAAGTAATTCTACAGAAAGCAAACCTAATGGGGTAGAGATTTCTTCCTGAAGAGCATTTCAAATGGCACTTTGATTTAAAACATTCATTTTTAATATATCTCAGCATCCTGGTCATTAGTGTAGCTCCCAGGGCTCATAGCTGGGTAAGACTGTTGATGCTTCCCAACCCCATTAACCTACAAAACACCTTCCATTACTGTGAGAGCTAGCCACAGGGAGGAAGCTTCCCAGTCAGTACCAACTCCATGTCGTCATGTTCTGTGACCAAAGTGTGATGTCTTCAGCAATAGGGTCTCACCTTTACTGTTGAGTTCTGGTGGGCAACCAATACCAGTTGTAAGAGCTGGGGGAGCGGGGTGGGTCTCCAGGACACTGTTAAACAACAACTCAAAGAGCTCTGGCCATCCCTGGCATTGGGTTTTTCGTTCGGCAGCCGTGACTTCTGGGAGGAGCAATACCCCGTGAAGGGTAACTCAGGTTACCTCGTGTAACTATGTCCTTAGTCATCCCTCCCACCCTCTGCCCACCCCTCACCACTCCTATGTGAATCCCGGTGTGGAATCTTCAGATCGGTGTCTTTAACTTGGAGTAGTTTAGAATGCAGGGTCCTGGAAAGAGGTACTGGTGGGGAGGGAGAGGAACGATCACGGGGGTGGGGATTAATAACAGAACACAGGTGATATGACAGGGGTAACAGGATCATGGGGGGGGTTAGGTGGAAGTGGGATAAAAATTCTCCTTATTATTCTCGGTTGCAGAGGGCCATCTTCTCTGTGCTGGGCTCACGCTGGTTTTGAACAGTTGTTTAGAATGCTTACAGACAGCTAACACATGCGGGGTCCAGGTCAGCAGTCATCATCTATTGTAACATTTCTACTTGGGTGGCCCCGACGTGAGGCATGATGTCCTTTGGGAAAGTCTTGCCTGTTTAGCATCCCTGAAAATCAAATATGAGCAAAAATTCCAGGCCTTGATAATAAAATACAAGTGCTACCCTCTATTTTTAAAGGACAAAACCCTTTTATGCTTTCAAGGATCCTCTGTAAGGGGACACGTGGTTCGTAGTTTTTCACTGACTCCTCCCACAACATGTGTGTCCGCAGCACAGCAAACCTAAAGCTTTGTGACGAGAAACCCTTGAGAGAGAAGGCGTGCTGCTGTGCAGTCAGCCATTCTGGCCAACGAAGTAAGTTACCGCTTTGAGTTGAGAAGCCGCAGAAATAATCAACAGGGTTAGGAAGAGAAGTATCATTTCTTGGCAGCTGCTTTAAGCCGCTGGCCTCCAGCCTCCACACCAGCATCTCACACTTAACAACTATTAACACAGCCATTGGCACGGCAGCCCAGTCGGCAAGTCACCAGGCAAGCAAGCCTGGTGGTTAGAGTTCCAGCCCTAACCGCTCAGTGAAGCAGGGGACCAGCTCCTGCAGGTTGTCCTCTGGCTGGTGCACGGGCACCATGGCATGCTCACGCCCACACGCATGCTCACGCCCACACGCGTGCTCACGCCCACACCCGTGCCGACATGCCATCATGATTAAATGAAACTTTAAAACCCCAGTTGACACTTCTGAAATCCTGTGGGATTTTTTTCTTTAAGTTTTTACTTTTATTTTTATGTGTATGACTGCTTTATGTATGTCCACCCCATGAATGCCAGGCGTGTAGGTGAGACGAGGGCATCAGTTCTCCTGGAAATGGGGTTGTGAATGGCCATGAGCCACCATGAGGGTGCTGGGAACTGAACTCAGTTCCTCTGTGAGAGCAATGAGTGCTCTTGATCACTGTGTCACCTCTCCAGCTCAAACCTCATTGTTCCCCTTAGGCTGTTTGGTTGTTTTCGGGGTTTTTTTTTACACCTATCAGTCCCAGGGATTCAAACTAGAGCCTCATGCAACCTATGGCCCTAGTTAAAATCATGTTTGCAAGGGACAATCTGAATGTCTTAATTATAGGTTAAATCAATAAAGGACACTGCTTTAATGTCCTGTAACATTTGATACAGAAATAACTAAATCCCTATGCACATTAATAACCATGTCAGCTTTAATTTTACTTGTATTGATTTATTTCTATTTATTTGAGACAGGATCTCCTTTAACGCAGACTAGGATTAGAGGTACCTGTCATGGCTGCCTCTGCTTTTAGTCTCACTATCAACTAGAAGTATTCTTCACAGGAGAAATGTGGCCTAATTAAACCCTCACATATATTTCCTCACTGCCTGACACAAAGGAGGTTCTCAGTCGCAGTCCATAAACATAGAAGTTACAGTACCTACAGAGGGAAAGAATCCTACTCAAGCCAAACTCCTAAATAACGCAGCTTTCACTCTGAAGAACAATTTGAATAATATGTTGACTTGATTAAAATCGAGACACAGGGGTTGGGGATTTAGCTCAGGGGTAGAGCGCTTGCCTAGCAAGCGCAAGGCCCTGGGTTCGGTCCCCAGCTCCGAAAAAAAGAAAAAAGAAAAAATCGAGACACAGATGAACCCCAATAAAATCTTGAACTTCTTGGTCACTGGGTGCTTGCTGGTAAGACTGCTTCTGCAGGGTATCTCTGACCATTCTTAGGCAAGAGACTGACCCCTGGTGGTGAAGCGTAGCATCATCACTCAGCCAACCAAGACCAAAATTGTCAGCCCCACTTCCGATCTCCCACAAGCGCAAACCACACTGCTAGCTAGGGAGAGACCATTTTAACCCAGGAAATATCTCCTACATAAGCACATACGTATGCTTTAAAAAAAAAATTCTAAGCCAACTTTTTCTGAAATACAGTTGTTCATAATATTAAACAGAAAATTCCTTAAAATTGCACTTTTCCAACTCCTGTAGAACTATGGTGCCTCCACTCGGCTTGCACCGCCACAGTGGAGTTCCGATTTACACACCCGCCCCCTACCCCATACACATACACCAGAACCCCGGGAACCCTGCTGCTGCTGCTGCTGCTGCTGCTGCTGCTGCTGCTGCTGCTGCTGCTGCTGCTGCTGCTGCTGCTGCTGCTGCTGCTGCTGAGAAAAAAGTTCTCACTCTCCCCTCCCTACACAGTGCAACAAGGAACCTGCTGAGAGCCGAGGGATCTTCCACCTTTCTGCTCAGCGCAGCCGTGCCGGCAACTCTGTCCGGAAGTTTATCTGCTCTCCACTCTCCATCTTGGCTGAGAAGCTCCTTTTTCGTACTGGGCAGCAGTTAATGTGAACTCAAACTCCATCATGCTAAGAATAAACAATAGGCGTGCTCAGCCATACGAATTTGACATCTATCCCGAGGATGAGCAAACACCTTAGAAGAGGACGTAAAGCCAGGGGATGGGGAGGAGAGCTGCGAAACGCTGTCTTTTGAACGTGTGACAGGGCTATTGTACCCATGCACCCGGCTGCTGTGGTTGCCTGCCTGTAAGAGTTGCACAAAATGAAGCCAAATTCCAAAATGAAATGAAGGCGGGGTGGGGAGGTAGGGGGTTGGGGACGGGCTAAAGGACTCACTCCTAGGGGAGGAGTTACTGGCTGCTGAGGGGGAGGGGAGCGGGGCGGGCGTGTCATCTTTCTTAAGGAGACTACGGGTAGGTTGCTCTGTGCTCCTGTGGAAGGCTCCGCAGCGTGCGCACATGGGCAGCTCTGATTGGCTATGAGTTATGAAGACAAAACAACTGCCTGCTTCGAGGAGGGGGGAGGGTCTAGAGCTGAAATGAAGAATGTAGGGTGGATGACCAAATACATTGTATACATGCACGAAATTCTCAAATAAAAACATATTCAGAATCTTCCAATCAACGCTTGAATTATACTCTTAAGCTTAAAATAAGGAAAGTTTAGAAAAACATCAAGGCTGACATACTGTTTCTCAGCCCTTGCCTTGTATGTATGAAGCTGTGGGCCCAATCCTTAACCAAAACAAAAACCAAACCAAACAGTAAAACGGAGTCAAACCAGCCACAAATACAGATCCTTCGGTTCACGGAAACATCTGTGCTAAGTAAAACCTCAGTGATGAGAAAAGTTGCTCACATTTTCTAGGATATAGCTCAGAATTAAGAAGTAGGCCCTGGTTTCGAGCCCCCCTCCGACTCTGACTCTGGCTTTCCGCCCTCCCTCCTTCCCTCTCTCTTTCTGTATTGAGTCCATTAACATGTAAAGTTAAGGAGCTGGGGAAAATAGCCGTGCAGCTATGCCTGAGTTTGATAAACATGCAGGGCAGGCAGTTTGTGTCTGTGATCCCAGCTCGGGGAGATGGAGCAGGATGATCTTTGGGACTCACTGGCCAACTAGACCAGGCTACTCTAGTTTAACAACAAAAATAACAAACAAAAGATGGACCACTTGAGGCCGCCTGAGGCCCATGTACCCACAAGCACACCCAAAATTCCAAAGTTATGTTTCTGTAATATACATTTTATTCCTAAGTGTTAATATAAAGTCAGAAAACTACTCACAAACAGAAAGTTCTTATAAAATTTTTCTTTAAAAACATATTTATTTATTATATATGAGTGCACTGTAGCTGTCTTCAGATGCAACCAGAAGAGGGCATCAGATCCCATTACAGATGGTTGTGAGCCACCATGTGGTTGCTAGGGTTTGAACTCAGGACCTCTGGAAGAGCAGCCAGTGCTCCTAACCATTGAGCCATCTCTCCACCCATAAAAATTTTCAAATTGTTATTTATCAGGAGACAGTGCTGTTGCACTTGTGTGGCAGTCAAAGGACAACTTTCAGGAGTGGCTTCTCTATTTCTACCACGTGGGTCCCAGGGACCCCATTTATGTTGTCAGGACTGCTGACAAGGGCCTGCACTACTGAACCATCTCGCCCCCAACTTTCTTTCAAGACAAGGTTTGATCATGTTAATCTGGAATTCTCAGTACAGCCAAGGCGGATCTTGAACTCCTGATCCTCTGGTCCCCCATGTTAGGAGGTGGGATTTTGTGTTTGCCACCATACCCAACTGGTGTTAAGAGTTAAATCTAGCCCTGTGGTCCTAGTTCTAGAAACGCCATGCCTCCCTTATTTATTTTAAACCACATTACAGAACACTCTGCAAATAAAATACACTGTATGCTGAAACTAACCAGACCCAGCCCATGCCGCTGTAATGAACGTCTGTATTTGGAATAGCCATTTGGAACAGAAACAGTGGCGCTTTGAGCTGGATTTTGTTCGCTATCGAGTCTATTTTTATTCACGTACCCACCATCAAACATGAAAGAAACCCAGGGCAAAAGTGGAACTAGAAAAACAAGATTTCTATGCTTGCGTAACTCGTCTTCATTACCTTCATCCCCTACGCCTTAACCTGTTCTCTTTCTACATGCCAATCTCTACCAAAGACACACTGTTTGCATCTGTGCACGGCATATTGGCTGGATTCCGCCTGGGGGAGAAGATGCCGTTCTTTTCTGAGATTGTGACTTCATTGCCTATCCATTCTCCGATAAATTTTGTAATTGCATGTTTCCTTAGAGCTGAATTGAATTCACCACTACCCCCAAGTTTTCATTATCATCTGTTGGTGGACGAATAGGTTGACTGATTCCAATCATGGGGTGCAAACTCCTAAAGTAGGGTATCATATTCTCTGGGTTGTATGCCCAGGACTGAAATAGTGGGGTCACATGCTAATTCTATTACTTATTTGAGCAACCACAGAGCTGATCTCTGTAATGGCTAAATGGCTTTGCACCTCCACTCACAGTGAATAAAGGTTCCCTTATCTAAACCTCCTCTCTACACTTGTAACAGCCACGCTGACTGGGATAAGTAGTTTTAATTTGCATTTCCCTGAGAGCTAGGGACATCGAACACTTCCCAAAATGGTTACTGGCCATTTGTTCCTTTTTCCAAAGACTACCTGGCCAATTCGTCTGCCCATTTGTTGACTGGCAGCTTTATTATCTTTTCACAGGGAAAAACAGAAACCATGGCACCCAACTACTTCAAAGACGCTGTTAAATGAAGCCCTTCCAGAAGCTCCTTCTCACATTTCCATTCCTACTGACAGGCTAGCCTGTGAGTGTAATGAGCTAACAAACTCTCAAGTTCAGTGGTTGCACCTGATAGTTTTCAATTCCCCACACTCTGGATACCAAACATCTCTTCATTAAATATATATTTATTTTCTCCAGTACTAAAAGGAACTGGAGTGAATGCATGTGAATCTCAACAGGGCCTGGCCTGCCACGGGAGGTTGTCCCTGTCACATTTCATCCCCAAATCTCATTCTGAGCTGCAAAAAAAAACAAAAAAACTGGTCCAGAAAGAAGCATCTGACAGCTTGCTCTCAACTGCACTGGTGGAAGCCAAATGCCATTTCTCAGTACAAACTGCAAAGCCAATCTTAGTGTGGGAGAGAACAGCCTGCCTTTGACCTCCCCCGGAGCTGAGGACCAAACCAGGGCCTTGCGCTTGCTAGGCAAGCACTCTACCACTGAGCTAAATCCCCAACCCCATGCCCTGACCTTTCTATGGATATTCAAAATACAGGAAACTTGTGGAACCTACTCTAAGTCTGAAAGTGCCAGTCATAAATTGTCATAAAAACTCATCTCTTCATTAAGACATGACAGCGGCATGGCCCCACTGTGTGTTTTTACTGCATTTCCTTGGTTGAGTCAAACACTGCCAGCTTGTCGGCTGCCTCTCCTGGGTGTAAATGGCAGAGGTCAGCTTTATCACCCGTATTTAGCATGATACACAATACACTGCAGTAGATTTGTGGCTGACTGCTGGGACTAAAGAAATGGACTCATTTGATTCCTCTTTCCTAGAGTAGATCTAGGAAAGATTCCAGCTCTACTCAGGGCTTGTTGTTATTCAGAAACAAGCTGCCAATGCTTCAAGGGCTGGAGACCTCTTTTACCTTTGGGGGAAGGAAGCTGGCTGTCCCAGGGACTCAATGATTTATATGCAAAATCCCCCTAAAACTCCAGGGTCCTTTCTACTGCCTGGAAATCTCACTAATGCTCAGATAGCTAAACTGACGCTGCGGAACTGCCTGGACGGCTCCTCACTGGCCCCACCTATAACTGTTCCGAGCAAGGGTGCAATCTGGGTAAATATAGGGAAGGGGTTTCCTATACAGTTCCCTGTTCTGCCCAGAGAGGCACTGAGGATGCAATGCCCAGGGGAGAAGGGGAAGCCATGGTGAAGACTGTATTTGTGGGATACCAGCTACTTCCAGAGAGGAAGCTCCAGCCTTTTGGAACACAATAGATCAACATGAGGCCTAACACAGGAATGACCTGCTCTGAAGGACTGAATAAACTTCAGTTTGACGCACAGTACAATATTCTACGTTTAGCTGATTTCTTGTTTTTCACATGAAAAGACCCAAAGAGGAATAGGTTAAAATGTACTAGAATCTTTAGTCATCCGCACTAAAACGTTGTCTGAGTTACAGAAATTCTGTAACGAATTCTGACAGTCTTGCTCTGGAACTTTTTTTTTTTTAAAGTTGAAAATGGCCAACTCCTCATAGGTATTAAACATTTTATTTAAAGATCTTAATGTAAAAAAATTATACAAATACAGTTACATTATAGTGAACAAGGCAGTGTTCTACATGACAAAAATCAAAACAAGTTTCTAAGGTGAGTACCGACAACGAGAACAGACAATAGGACTAGACATCCATCCAGCTGCACTGATAACCGATCCGACCATGAGCTTATGCAAGGTAAGTGATTTCTAAGACACCAAGTGCCAATCACTGTCCGTCCACACTGCATTCCCCTGGCAGGATTCTGAGAACATTTCCATAACATACAGATTTGGCATGGCCCGGAAGGACAGAAAACGAGAACTGAACTAAAATCATTGTAATAATTCTGTATAAAGCATACATAGTACGTTGTCTTATTAGTTATCAACAACAACAGAAAGATTTAAAAACAAAGACCACCTTAATTATGGTGAGAACCTCATCATAGAAAAATGTTCATCATTTGTACGGTATTGGCAGAAACGGACAAGTTTTGTTGGGGATGAGGGCAGGGAAGACATATAACTTGAATTTATTCATCTAAATTTGTTGACAAATGCATGATAATTCACTGATTTCCCCTTCTTAAAATGTTTTATCACAAAAAAACACAGACTCACATTCCAAGAAATATGGCCACAAGATAAAGAATACCTTGACGAAAATGCTTCTCACGATGAAATACCAAGTCCCAGAAGACTCCCAGGCAGGCTCGGCACTGCACTTTAACAAGGCTCAGTCTGAAGTGCCCCAAGGGAGAAGCCCCACTTAGGTCATAGATATCTCAGAACTCCCCACAAGCTTAGGACGTGAACACTGCCTTTTGATTTAAGAGTCGTTCTAGATCTCAGGGAAACACGCGCCTCTTAAACATGAAGTGTGCACAAACATCCGCCTCTAGGTGTGCATTCACTGCACTCCCTTGTCTGCTCCCTCACAGTTATGTCCTGCAGGGAGGGCCGCGTGCGTGCCACGGGTGCCAGCCTGTGGGAGCTGGTCTGTCCTTCCTCTCAGCTCGTGGGTTCCAGGCATCAGGTCATCAGGTGCTGAGCTGCCTCGACCGACTGATGGTCCCTGGTTGGCTTTCCTCAGTGGAGGTTTTCACGGCTCCCAGTCTTTCATTATTTAAGAAAATGCACGACCCAACTTGACACAACTTACACTTGTAATGAAATGTGGCATCCTCAGAGATGTCTTCAATGCCTACGTGTTTGAAGCCTTATAAGCTCAACACCGTACAGCATTTGTGAAACTAAGTCTACTGATTTGACAACGGTAGCTTGTTTAGGTGACCATTTTAAAGTCCTTTATATAAAAATATTTAAAACAAACAGCAGAATGGTGCTTAAAATGGTGCTTCTTTAAATAAAAGATTGCTAAATACTACTGTTAATAAAAATATTGTGGAGAACTGAGGACTCTGCCCTGAATGGACTGTACTGTGCATCACACTTGTTACCTAGACACAAAAACTCAGGAAGAGCCCGAACTGGGATGTGTTACACAGCTATCAAGTCATCAGTACTGGTCTGTACTGGAGGTGTCACACAGCCATCAAGTCACCAGTACTGGTCTGTACTGGATGTGTCACACAGCCATCAAGTCACCAGTACTGGTCTGTACTGGATGTGTTACACAGCCATCAAGTCACCAGTACTGGTCTGTACTGGATGTGTTACACAGCTATCAAGTCACCAGTACTGGTCTGTACTGGATGTGTCACACACCCATCAAGTCACCAGTACTGGTCTGTACTGGATGTGTCACACAGCCATCAAGTCACCAGTACTGGTCTGTACTGGATGTGTCACACAGCCATCAAGTCACCAGTACTGGTCTGTACTGGATGTGTTACACAGCCATCAAGTCACCAGTACTGGTCTGTACTGGATGTGTCACACAGCCATCAAGTCACCAGTACTGGTCTGTACTGGATGTGTTACACAGCTATCAAGTCACCAGTACTGGTCTGTACTGGATGTGTCACACAGCCATCAAGTCACCAGTACTGGTCTGTACTGGATGTGTTACACAGCTATCAAGTCACCAGTACTGGTCTGTACTGGATGTGTCACACAGCCATCAAGTCACCAGTACTGGTCTGTACTGGATGTGTCACACAGCCATCAAGTCACCAGTACTGGTCTTGAGCGTCACTAGACTCCACGAAAAGCTCTCAAAGTACAGATAATGTACTCTGGGGAATGAATCACAAGTAGTTAAGACATTCTACTTAGCAGATAAATTATTTTCCCATATACTAAATAATAAAAATATATTCACTCCGCCTCCCCTGAAGACATGGAATGCTTTTCTAAGTAGGGTAAGAAGCGAGAGCCTCCTCATTATTTACATCAAATCTTAACCACCAGCTACAGGACTCATTCTCCAGAAGAGACAGAATACTACCATTGTTCTTCCTGCAGCTACGGCACACTCCTCCTTTCTCCTTTATCTGAGCAGCTGCCTATTCCCATGCAGCCTGGGTCTCTGCACGTCAGGTATCATCATGCTAGTATTCACGGAAGAGGCAAGCTCAGAAGCTAACCCCTTATTGTAAAAAAAAAAAAAAAAAAAAAAAAAAAATTTAAAACGCAAAATAAATCACTGTGTTAGTTTTTGAAACACAGATAATAACTTAGAACCCAATTCTTAATAAAACAAGGCCCTGGGTTCGACCCCCAGCTCAAAAAAAAAAAACCAAAAAAAAAAAAAAAAAAAAAATAAAACAAGTCAATTGTGTATCAATTTGATAGCTGCTTCTTTAAATTACCCAAAGTAATGAGAAGATTTATAGGAGGATTCAAACTGAGGGAACTCAGAAACCAGTAACACTAGCAGATATACTTAGCATGGCCCTCCACTCTACAATTAAGCCTTCCATGCCTTAACCCAAAGTGACAACTGTGGGAGACGGATGATGTCATCCCACTGAGTGTCACAACGCGGCAGAGGCGTTCTTTGACAAGCTAGGCTGTTTCCTTTACACAAAGACACTGTCCTTTCTCATTAGGAGCCTCTGGAGAGCAAGCATAACTGGAGTCTGACATGACTGTCAGGAAACTAGTTTCTGGTTTTTTAGCTCTGCTTAGCTATATGATTCCTATAGTCGCTAACAGGATATTGAGAGAGATTTGTAAGGACAACATAAAATGCTAACTGTGGCCGGGCTAACGGGTGATCCATGCACTAAATGGCAGTGAGCAGAATCAGACACACTCTTCTGCAGACATCAAGAGAGGGTTGATATACTCGAAACCTTCAAATTCAGACTGATCGATCTTCCTCACGATGTCACTGTTGAAAGACAAACACAAATATCCATCATAATCAGATGTCTTCACCCTTTAAACAATGAAATACGACCAAAAAAGAAAAAATAGTGCTAACTGACATTACTGCGGAAAGACAAGTTCTTAGATTGATCAAGTTATTAGAATTAAATTGGTTCCAGAAGAATCAGGGGAAAAGCCTCACAGGAAACTAAGGACCCACAAGCAACCTTATCACCGAGACGTCCCAGAATCAGACTGGAATTTTTTTTTTTTTCTTTTCTTTTTTTTCGGAGCTGGGGACTGAACCCAGGGCCTTGCACTTGCTAGGCAAGTGCTCTACCACTGAGCTAAATCCCCAACCCCCAGACTGGGATTTTTAAAAGGCAGAAATGATCACAATGTCAGTTATTTTAAGTTCTAACCTGAATAGCTCTCTTGATTAAGGTAAAGTGGGGTCTAACTTAACATCTGGTTTGGTAATCACCTCAAGAGCGAGGCAGATGGTGAAGAGAAGGAAGCTAGGCAAATGAGAAAGCCCTAGTGTAAGTCCCCTGAGACAGAAGCAAGGAGACCCTGAGCCACAGAGAGGGGAGGCTGGCACTGTGCTGCACTGCTCGTGTCCACACGAGACCCTGAGCCACAGAGAGGGGAGGCTGGCACTGTGCTGCACTGCTCATCTAGTTTACACAGAGTAGGGCTGAACTATCAAACACTCCAGTACCCAAACGAAGGAGACATATGCTGAGCAGAGTTACAGACGGCACAGCGCCCTCCTTGCAGGAAAGCCCTAAGGGAAAGCAGCACACACACGTATGGATACAAGTACATCTGTGGACACACTTGTGGAGGCTGGAGGTCGACATCAGGGGTCTTCCTCGATCACTCTCCACCGTACTTTTGGGTAACGAGCGTCACAGGCACGCGCCATCACGTGTGGCTTTGCTATGGGTGCATATGCTGGCATGGCATCCCCCAAAGCCCACGGTCTGCTAAATCTCACACAGCGGGAGCTAAGCACACCTATGAAGGGAGGGTGACGTCTAGCTGCAGAAATCAAGGAAACCAGCATTCATTATACAAGTGGAATTTGAAAGACTGGTAGAAATGCAAGAAAATCATCAAAGAGCTCAGGAACAGAAGGGCCCTAAGCGGTAGGTGATACTGGGAGGAACGCCATGGTTAGGTTTAAAACTCTAGTGCTGTTTCCATGAAGGTATTTCACTGCCGCTAATCAAAGATCTAGCTGCATTTCAGGTATGTCTGAAATAAGTGCGATCATTTCAATTGATAAAACCGTTAGAGGAGAACAGACACAGACAGAGAGTGGCACCCGCTGTCAGGGAATGGGAAATGACAGGCTGCTCCAAACACCGTGGTCTCTTAGTGATATGGCTGAGAGTCAGGCAGAACAGTGCTGGCTGGGGTGGTGCTGGGGTGAGTGGGTTTAAAATGCCAGGCAAGAGGACAGCTGTTACCCGGAAGGTTTCTGATTAAGGGCTGAGGAACTGGAGCAGTCCCTCGTGAAGTATACCGTCTAGGGTGTGTACTTCCTAGGAGCACAGGAAAGGACGAAGCAGTCAGCTGGCAGGCACTTTACTTTTGGTTTGATTTGCATGAGTCTGGATCTAGGGTTAATGCGACAGGATACGAAAAGGATCCAATAGTTAAATGAAAACCACACAAAGCTGCCCCCTACCCCCTATCAGCAGTGGGCACTGTAGAGTCTGAGGAATGAGAGACGTCAACAAGTACAGACTGACTCTGTGACAGGAGTAGATGGCGGGACAACAGGCAGACATGAGGTGTCACAAGCACAGAAAAAGAGTCAAAGGTTACTACTACTTTGGTTCTTAGACTCCAGTTATCTGAGGGGTTTATCTGACAAACAGGGAGATGCTAAACAGATGGAAAGGCTCAGGAAAGCTGTGGAGGGGCGGTGGAAAGCTTCAGAAACCGTTATCTTGCACTAACTTCTTCACAGCACCTTAGGAGGTAGAGACAGTGAGAAGGAAGAGGCTGGGAGAAGTCATACAATTCTACAGAAGGGTGCACAGCTGGCTAGAATGACATGGATTTGAGCATCTCTCTTCTGATGAACTCTCTGTTCTTTCTAACACACAGCTCTGTGAGGAATGACTGCTATAGCTCTCCTATAGACAAAGCTTTGTGTGAAACCAGACTATTTTGACCATGAACGTCTAGCACTTAGCCATGCCTTTTGCTTTATCTGTCGACTTAGTAATCCCCTAAACAGCTAGTATCTCCATACAGGGCCTCCTGAATCTCTGCGGTACAAACTGAGTATTGCAAACAGAGGGTTGGCAGGTTCTGAGCCCAGAGCATCCCGGTGTCACACAAAGGGGAAAAGATGACAGGCAGTTTTTACAGAGATGAAACTGGCACTGCTCAGGATGTCAAACCTTCCACAGACGTCAGGGGGAAGAGGACTAGCCAAACAATGTTCTGAAACTTAGAAATTAAGAAATCAGCCTGACCTGCCAAAGCTTAAAAAGCAAACATCTGTGGTAAGAATACATAAGGCAGTCAATGCTCACTGCCCTGACAAGAGTCTGGTAGACACCGCCTATCCCTCTATTACTAAGAACATCAGTAACCATTTTTTTACATGTCTGAAGATGAAAAGAAATAACAAAAAAGGGATACCTCAAAGAAGGGGTAACATTCTGTGGAAAAGGAAAACTAAGCAAGCTTTTAGGTAGGGGGAAAGTGTTGGAAAAAAATTCCAGAGGTGAAGCAATGAGATAGCTGGCAAAGGAGAAGGCAGACGCAGACCAGGGCTGTGTGGTCTTCCCTCCCAGAAGGCAAAATAAGGCCCAGAGGAGTAAGGCCCAGTCCTGAGAGTCCTGGGACACAAAGGTGCCTGAGGTCATCTGAAAGGGAGCAAGCTACATCAGAGAGGTCTCGATTCTTGCAGTTAAAATCAAGAACTGATTACATTAAATCCATTGAGAGAAGGCTTCCAACCCTGAGACCATAAGGGACAGCTTTGAAGGATGCCAGGACTAAGATCTGAGTAAAGTGAATGCCGGGGAGCAAAGCCCCTAAGTATAAGAGAATGTATCTTTGGGGGGAGGGAGGGAGGGAAGAAGAGAACGAGTCAAAATAATCTCAAATCTCTCTAAATTATATTTTTAAAAGATGTGACACAGACATCATTCCAGCCCTGCTGACTAGACTAGAAACTTGCTGTTTCTTCCAAGGAACACCCAGACACTCAGAGAGATGGCCTCATTAAAATGGAGTAGTGCAGCCCACAGGCCTTGGTCGGTCAGCCGGGGTGTGAGTCCTGACACCTGCATGACGCTTGCTCTCTCCCTGAGCCGTGGCTCCTCATCTGTAAGGTGAAGATGACAACACCC
The DNA here is from genome assembly GCF_011064425.1 of Rattus rattus. Classification (NCBI taxonomy): domain Eukaryota; kingdom Metazoa; phylum Chordata; class Mammalia; order Rodentia; family Muridae; genus Rattus; species Rattus rattus. The sequence goes on along the minus strand of NC_046156.1, from coordinate 125,284,593 downwards.
ACTTGACGAGGCTGTTGTGGGAACTGGGAGGACACATCCAAAGTCAGTAGACATAATCACTGCTAGAGAGACTTTAGCAGGTAATGGATGCTGATGCCCAGCAATGTAATAATTACACATACATCAGAGATATTTCCATAAACAGTTAAGTATCTTTACGGTTGGAGATTTCAGAAGAAGCTTGGAAACGTGTTTAGCGTGTGGAATCACTTACTCATCATCTGGAGTGAGCTGGACTGGTTCGTTGGTAAACTGGGAGTCAAAGTTATCCAAACCAAATTCTCCAGAAATGTTTGGTTTAAAGGGCGGAACCACTTGCTTCTGCTCCATCTATAAAGACATGACAGTTGAGGTCTGCACACAGGCACTGCACCTCACTCTTCCCTTTGTCTTCCTCATCTCACCAGGTACGCTGCTGTGCAAGGCCAGCAGCCACCGCCACATCTTATAAAGGGGAACACTGCTATGCGCCACAAGAATATCCCCACCTCCTCCGGTACACTAACTACTATTCTGTTTCTAAAGCTTTTTATAAGTGCTACACAGTAGTTTCCAGTTACTTAAGCTATAATTTATTATCTTAGTTTTTCAATAACGTATTAACATAATAAAAATTGGCCTTTGATTACACGAAAACCCAGGCTAGGAAAATAAAATTTACATACCATGTCCCAATCCACATTACGGAAAAATGGGTGTCCTTGGATGTCAGCAAATCCAGTTTGAGGGTGACAACCCAATCGTTCCTTTGGGTCCTATGGCAGAAGCAGTGTTTCAAGAACTAGGTAGGTATAATTTCTGTTTTATGATGGCTTCATTTGTCTAGCTATTTCTAGAAAGCATGCCCCAGACTCGGGTGATCAATTAGAGGTCACAGCAGGTAAGGCTTCCTCCTGACTCTTTATCAGCTCGCCCTGTCAGTAGGAAGAGAACCTACAGCAGCTATGGTGGGGCACAGTACCCACAATCTCAGAACTGAAGGTAAGCCTAGGCTACAGAAGGCCCTGTCTGTAAAATGGTGGAGTGCTTCATCACTCTTTGCTAAAGGAGGAATGTGGAAATAAGAGCAGCGTTTAGTTATTTCTTTCTGTGGGTCAGAGTTTAGTAATTAAACGCAGAAACCTCTGAACGTTCCCACACACTTATTTTCAGCCATTGTTCCAGCCTCCGAAGCACAAACCTTAATTTGTCTGAGACAGTGACACAGCAATTGTCTGATCGCTGACTCATAAAGCCTTGGCTTTCGTTCCCACTAGGAATTACAATGCTTCCTTTTTGATAAAAGGCATTTTATTTTATACATTGGCATCTCTCAACTTCACTTTTCATACTACGAAACATAAGCCTCCAGTTTAAACATTTGCTGTTGTAAAATATCTGCAAATCTGCCTTTCCAAAATGACTGAAACGATAAGAATCAGGACATTTTTGGCTCTTATGTGGCTTGAATCTTTTAAGTTGTTTCTTTAAATCCCAAGATATTTAAGGCATCCTAGCAGGGGTCAGCGAGACGCTCAGTGGTTAAGAGCACAGCAGAGGCCTCAGGTTGGATCCCTAACACCCACGGCCGCTCACAGCCATCTCTACTCCAGGTCCAGGAGATGCGACGCCCTCTTCCGCCTTCCTTGGGCACCAGGGATGCATGTGCTACAGATCGCATTCTGACAAAACACCCGCACACGTAAGATAAAGACACAGCCATCTAAACTAAGTGCAATCTTCCACTTTTATAAAATTCATCCTCTGTGCCCACAGAGGTAAATTTTCTACCTTCATTTATTTGGAATAAATTTTATGAAATTCACAATCTTAGAACCTAAATGGTGCTGGCTTACCAACTGCCACAAGCAATTGAATGATGCTTATATTTTTAAGATGTCATTTCATTTCTTCTGAATTTTATCTAAATATAGAATTCTTACTATGAAATGGATAGAAAACATTCTTGGCCACATGGTGAGAGATGGGCTTTATAGATAACGACAGAAACACAGCTGAAAATGGCGTCATAACGAATTACAGACTCCACTTCCCGCCGCTGGGGAGAGCGAACGTGTGGACCATTCATATTCACACGCAATGTCAGCTGCGGGTAAATAACTGACATTGGCCAAGGACAATTGGTCAGGATTTGCTCTGGTCTGTGGTTCTAACTGAAAAGCACACATCGCGCTCTGAAGCTCTGCAGTGCCCGAGCCTCCACCCGCAGGCTCTCGTCTCTTCTCTCGGGAGGGGGCGCAGGAGCGCTCGCAGGCAGCTCCTACCTTGTTGAGGAAACTCTTCAGCACACTTGCTGCTTTCACAGACAGGGAGCGCGGTATGCGGATCTGCTTCTCCAAAATGACTGAAAAGAACCACAGGGTCACAGGGTCACTTTGGTTTTGTGTGATTTCATCACATCTTCCTCTAATCCCTAGGTATTTAAGGCATCCTCGCAGAATGCACACATCCACATAACTGAAGCACTCCATGCATTTTCCCTGGCTCTCCTCGGAGCGACCCCTTGCCTGAGTATTGTACTTATTATTTACAAGCATGTTTTATTTTTACTACCTCAGTGTGCCTCAGTTTCCTCCTCCATAAAAAGAAATAAAAACAATGCCTGCCTCACAGGGCTTATGAGGCATAAAAGTTAACACAGTAAAGCACCTGCATATATATGTAACACAGAATTGTACTGGAAATGTGAAATTACTCTGCAAAGCTCCTGTCCACTTCACCCCATGAGCAGCCCTGAGGACCTGTCACTGCTCCAAACCTTGTCAGCACCAGGCAGTTACTCTCAGTCTAAATCTCCGTCGACTGCACAGGCATGAAACAGCAGCTCATTAACACTTAGTGTGTATTCTCTTTCCATAATCTTAATGGCGCTTTGGTTCCTTATTATATGGAATACTTCCTCGTATTCTGTGAGGGTCTGAATCACTAGGTGCAGAGTTCTGTGGCCGCTGCATCCTTTATGGGAGAGGTCCTGTGCTTGGCCTCCCCCCTGTTCTGTTGACCCTCAGCACTCCTCACCGTGAACCCTCTTCCCGAGCCTTTAACACCTCTCTGATCTCTCTGATCACATCCACACTCCAGTCTTCTTGAACCCGGGCACTGGGTCTGGGGCTCATGTGCACAGATTAGTCTCTCTAATAGATGCCTCCAGTCACTCCAGTACATCCGTGTTCTATATGTAAGACAGACACGCTTAGATGCTTGTTATGAGCTGAGTAGGGAAGGAAACTACGAAGGAAGCTACAGGCTAGAAATTACTCTTGCTCTTACTGAGAACAGTAATTTGAGAGCCCTTACTTTGCTCTAGATTTCCACAAAGTACTGTAATTACCTTGGAACAGATAATCCTCTGTGTTTTGGTCAGGATTGTCAGAGCTCCCAACGATATCAAATGGAGACCTTCCCGCCATCATCTCAAACATGAGCACTCCAAGAGCCCACCAGTCAACGCTGAAGCCTTTAGAGAGAAGTTTAAAATGATAAATCTTCTCTGCGCGTGTGAAAATCCAGCTAGCAGAAATTTATTTTATCATGAGATGGAAATATAAACATAATGGAAAAGTTCATTCTAATTAGATTATAAATAACATGGTAGGCACTAAAAACTACAGAAATACTTGGTCCAGCCAACCCTAAAGAGATATCTATTATGTTCCTCCTTCCAAGCACAGGGATCACTGTAGAGAAGGGGGAAGACCGTAAAAACCAGAGGTGGAGGAGCAACACAAGCAACAAGTCCCCAGACATGTAGGGCAGCCGTACATATGAGCTCACAACAATGGGGACAGCATGTACAAGCCCAGTAAACAAGTCGGACCAAACCCCAGCACGGTAAGCGGAGGCGGACAGGAGGAGCCACGGCAGGGGAAGTGATAGCTACAGGAGAGGAGTGTTTCTCTAAAAGAGTTGTTCCTTACAGCTGACCATGCTCCCGTGGGTCCACAGACCCAGGACCATAAGCATGGACGAGCTGGGTGAAAGGGAAGAGGAGGCAAAGCTGGATGAGTGGAAGTCGGGGCTGGGGATCTGGGAGGAACAGGAAAGGGTCAATATGATCAAAATATATTGTAATGCAGTTTCAAACAACAAATAAAACTAGTAAAAATAAATGTAAAGAAAATTAACAGAAGCCAGGGGTAGTGGTGTATACTTTAAATCCCAGCACTAAGGAGGCAGAGACAGGAGGATCTAGTTCAAGGCCAACCTGGTTTACAGAGCAAGTTCCAGGACATCCAGGATTATGTAGAGACATCCTAACTCTATGAAAAGAAGGAAGGAAGGGAGGAAGGGAGGGAGGGATGGAGGGAGGGAGGGAGGGAGGGAGGGGGGAAGGGAGGGGAGGAAGGGAGGGAGGGAGGAGGGTGGAAGGGAGAGAGGGAGGAGGGTGGAAGGGGAGGGAGGAGGAGGAAGGGAGGGAGGGAGGAGGGGAGGGAGGAGGAGGAAGGAAGGGAGGGAGGGAGGAGGGAGGGAGGGGAGGAGGGGAGGGAGGAGGGAGGGAGGGGAGGAGGGAGGGAGGGAGGGGAAGGGGGAGGGGAGAAGGAGAGGGGGGCGGGGAGGGGGAAGGGGAAGAGAGAGGGGGGGGGGGGGGGGGGGGGAGGGGGGGGGAGGGGGAGGGAGGGAGGGAGGGAGGAGGGTAGGTATTTCTAGCCTTTAGGACCGTCTAGAACACTAAGGGAAATAACCCAGGAATCTGAGCGATCTCCTGGAAGTCTGTGATAGTGGATTCATATAGCTGATGCGTTAAGAGCCTTCCTACCTGGGCACTTCCTTGGCTTTTGTGACCGAGGCGTATAATTTAAACTTTTCTGTATATTGCTTCCTGTCTTTGTTAACACCACGTACCTCAGAAGGTTTGTGGGGGAGCGTAGAGTGAATTGTTTACAACAGTTCTTGCCACTGCTTGTCAGTGTTTGTCACTAGTAAAGTATTTAAATGTAACTCCCCCAAATGCTGAACCTTTTTTGGGTTCAATTTAAGAATTTGAGGGTTTTCACGTAGGTTAACAGAACTAAGAAAAGTTTATATATTAATGAATATTAAGATGATATAGTATATTATGTTATAGTTGGCACCAATTATAGTGATAGCTAAAATATCACCTATTAATTATTACCATAGTCTTCTCCTCTTAAGATCTCAGGAGCAATGTAATTGGGAGTCCCACAGAAGGTGCTGGTTGTATCTCCGGGCCGTAATCCTTCCTTTCATGGGGGAAAAAGGGAAGGAGAAGGGGAAAGATCAGAGGCAAAACTACATTTACTGCTTCCACTTCATGTGTGTAAACTCAGCGTGTATAATAGGTTAACCCTGAACAGCATCACTAGGACAGCGATTATTACTAAATAATCTTATTCATACTAGATGTTGTTGAAGTCAATTCAATTAAGATAAAACTGCCTTTAAAATAACATTTATTAAAATTTACTACAAAAATAGAGATTGTGTGACCCCAGTGAATATCTCATGGCTGTGAGACACTGCACTGCTGTGCTTCTGGCCATTTTTCCTGTGCAGCGTGTCTACTGCTTTGCTGTTTAATAGCCGTAGGAAGGTGAACTACGAAGGCACAATGCACAAAAAAGCTAAGTAGAGAAGATTCCCAATAATAAATGGAGTAGCCATCAAGAGCTGTAGCAAATGTAAGTTTCTGTACACCTGGTAACATATTTTCTAAAAAAGAGTAAAAAATGGAGAACACATCAGGAAATTTTCATGGTCTCTGATTATGAGACTTTAATATTCAGAAAAGATCAGTAACTAATAAACAGGGAAATTTTAGATTAAAAAGCATGGCAGTCCACATGTACTCCCAGCACTTGGAAGACTGAGGCAGAATTGTTAATTCAGGGTCACCCTCAGATACAAACCAAGATTTTGTTTCAAAGGGATAAAACCAAGCCAAACAGAAACACCAACCAAAACAAAGACAAAGTAAAACCATGACAACCACCAAATGTGCCACATATACCCATATCGCAGTATAAATATGGCCATATATGTTTGGGGGACACAGGAAGGACAGAAAGTCATAAAAGAAAGGCTCCTTCCTGTGCTGGGGGGATGGCTCGGTGGGTAAACTCTTGTGGTCTAGCCCAGACTGGCCTTGAATTCATGACCACCTTCTCCCCACAAAGGTGCCTCTGCCTCTCACGCTACCCATAATTTTAACCAATATTCAGATACTGACTCAAAAAAACCAAACCAAACCAAAACAAAACAAAACACAAAACCAACCACTGTTGTAATTTGCAGATTACTCCGCATACTTTCATTTGCTCTTAGACCTTGTAAGAATCTATTATTATTGTGATTAGTTTTAAAACCAGAGAGAAAACACTATAGGAAAAACCATGGCAGACCAAAAAGGTATCGTGAATATAAATGAAGCATGCAGGGGACCCAGTGACTAACTCTTCACTATTAAATAAATAAAGTCTTCACAAATAAAATTCACATAGGGAATGATTTAAGGTGCATCATAGGAAAAATGGTCTTGAGTTTTATACACTGCATGATGACTTTACTGTTAAATCCTCGATACCATTTCGGTGTTTATGATACTCCTCCTGATGGATGGGGACACAGTGAACATCATACACTTGTGGATGCTTTGTTAGGGCAAGGTTAATAAGTGGAATAGGTCTCTGAACGCTTTATGGGGAAAGATCAGACCTCTAAATAAACACCGTTGCCAAAGGAATAAATCACCACTGAATAGACATATTCTGAGATAAAGTAAAATGCTTACTTGATTTTTACAATATTGTATGTAAGAGATTTGACATTTCAATATAAAAATACTCCTAGGAAAAATTTAAAAGTAGGTTCAGGTCTAGCAAATGGTAAACTTGGACAGTGATATGCAAATACTGTTAACAGAATGGGACTGTAAGATTTATTTCCAAATTCTCTTCAAAAGTATAACAAAAAAAAAGTTACAACTAATTTAAAAAAAAAAGTAACCCATAAAACTCAGGTCACAGAAGACATGGAGTTCTGCAAATGGCCGGGTGGCCAGGGAATATACACACTTGTCTTCAGACTAGAATTCGAAGACATCCTGAACAAGGCAGTGGTCTTTCCGTCTGGAGGTTCTCTCACCTTACACATGCCGTAGTCAGTGAGTTTGATGTGTCCTTCAGAGTCCAGCAGTACATTGTCCAACTTCAAATCTCTATAAATTATCCCTCGCTCATGAAGATAATTTAGTGCTAGACTGATTTCTGCTGAGTAAAACCTTAAATTGAAAAAAATACGGCTTTGCTATGAATAATAACCACCTGAAAAACCCTAAATATATAATAAACACAAACAAAAGATTATAAAAGATCTACTATAATTTATTATGTAACTTAACCACCTCATGACTTAGAATGAATAAACTATAACAAGATAATTTATGTTAACTTGTTTTTAACGTCGACATAAAAGGTCAGGGAGCCCTGAGCAAAAAATCCAACTCAAACAAAACACTTACCTGGCATGTTCTTCAGGAAGTTTTCTTTGCCGCTGCATATGAAACATGAGATCCCCTCCATTCACATATTCTATGACAAAAAACAGCCTGCAACAGACGCAAGAGTCACATGTCACAGTGAGTCGTCGCACAGGTTTTGGCATTTCCCACAGCAACAGCAACAGCATAAAGGCCTTTTACCTTAGCGGACACAAGCAACCCAGTGTGACCCAACTTCTACACCGATTCCCCTCTAGAGTGGTGTCACTGCAGTCCAGAGCTACTCACGCTGGTGCAATCTTATGAACTGGGTGAGTCATGTTTAAATGTCACTCCAGGTAAAGAGACATTATGTCTTAAGATGAGAATACCGAGGATATTTAAAGGGCTGGCTAGCTACTGCTGTTTCTGAAGAGCCCTTCTCTCTCCCTTTGTCTTCCTTGTATGTCTGAGTGACTGGTGTTAAATTGGTATCACTGACTACAGCAGGAAATTATAAGTAGTCCTCCGACTTCAAGACTTATGGGAACAGATTCTTCTTATAGAACATGCCAAAAAGTTGGAAGCCCAGAGACCCTTGTCATCCTTTCACCTTACCTGCTTTCTGTCTGGAAGCAGGAATGCAGACCAACAAGGAAAGGGTGATTGGACGCCTGCTCAAACACATGCTTCTCTGTCTGTACCCAATCAATATCCTATTTAAAATATCAAAGACACCTACGTCAGATGAAATGAGCAAAACCAGTAATAGCTCGTTCTTAGCAAGTCAATAATCATAAATGTTAACTAAACAGACTAAGTATCAAAACCACTCCAAAAAAAAAAAAAAAACAAAAAAACAAAAAAAACCACTCATTGTCACAAAACAACACTTACACAAAGAGAAAATACCATTAACAAAATGCCCAGTATCATGAGATAGTCTAGAAAACAAGGAAAGCTCAGTACTTCCTTTGATAATAATAGCTTTGACTTAAAGCATCTGCTTAGAAAAGTAGATCAAAATAACCCACAAACACTGAAATAACATGATTTGTGTGTGCGCACCTGTACGCATGCCTGTGCATGTGTGTACATGTATGTGTGGCACTCTGAATTACACCTGTGTGTGTGTGCGTGCGTGTATGTGTATATGTGCACACTCTGCATTACTACATTCGGAGCCTTGTGCATGTGAAGTCTGTCTAGCTTACCTCATCGTCATTGACGAGCTCTTTCTTCACAACCTTCATTGCATAAATGCGATCTGTCTTTTTTAATCGAACCAGCAGTACTTTGGCGTAACTTCCTCTCCCTATAACTCGAAGCAAATCGAAATCCTGGAGACCTAAGCTTGATGACGCTTCCCACTCTCCTGGTGCTCATTGCCTGTGGAGAGCATTTACAGCAGCAACACTTCAATGTTTTGTATTTCTAACCCTTATCTAGTGATAATGATTTTAAAGCATTTTCTTAACATAAAATATTTTAAGTTCTTAACTCTTTTCATATATATATATATATATATATATATATATATATATATATATATATCTCCTAAAACATTCCATCTTTAAGGGACACCATGAGCCTGGGAGTAAAGAAACAGTAAGTTGGAATCTGAGGGCTGTTAGGACCTGACCAATTTTAAGTTAAGCACCATAGAGATACATGAATGTAAGGGACGTTGACTGTCATGACTGCAGAACAGAGGTAGCACTGATAAAGAAATAAAACACGTGGACAGGATAACACTGTAGTTGTGTAGATCTGTGGTTTTCCAAATGGAATTTAAGTTAACATAGATGAAGAGTCTGCTAGGATCTGGTAGAACCTACATGAGTGAAATCTAAGCTGCCGAGAGGACACACACTCCAGGGTCTACGAGATGCTACAGGCAGCAAAGAGACATGAGGCAACATGTGGGCCCAGGACAGAGGTCTCAGGCTTTATTATTAGGGCTTTCCTCCTTTGTCTGATTCATTCAGCTATGAACAAAACAAGGACGGTTTGGCTACAGTGGCAGAATGGCCTACAATGTTAACAACCCTGGCAATGTAAAAGTAAACATGTGGTCTTAGAAAGAAGGAAAAAGAAAGAAAGGAAGGAAGGAAGGAAGGAAGGTGGGGAGGAAGGAAGGAAGGAAGGGAGGAAGGAAGGAAGGATGGAAGGGAGGTGGGGAGGAATAAAAAGCAGAGTGGAGATATGTGTGCAGCTGGCTGGGCAGGTGCTGCACATCTGTAATCCCACATCTGGGAGGTGGAGTGAGAAGGATCAGGAGACTGAGCCATCTTCAGATATGCATGGAGCTCCAGGCCAGCCTGGGCTACATAAGAACTTGCCCCCCCCCCCAAAAAAAAAGGAAAAAAAAAAAAACCAGAAGAGAACAAACAGAAAGCAACTGACTATATTAGAAAGAGAATATAATTGTCATGTTAAAAATTTGGGATCTACAAATTTTCTTCACAACTGTGCTGGAGTAAAGCAAGTGGGTAGACCGATTAAGCAGTATGTGCTCAGAATGAATTTAACTGGGCAGTGCATAATGCTTTGCTACAATATTCTGTCCATAATTTCCATAATAAAAAGTTGGAAGTTAAACAAGAGAAGCCCAAAATAACAAGACCCATCAAACACTAGAAAGAGATAAGAAAAAAGGTAAGGAATAATCTTCCATGGCCGGAAATACACACCTTGGAAAAGCAGAGCCTTAAGTAACCACTAGAAAAGGCTAAGAAGGTTGCCGCCCTGCCAATAGCTAACACATGACTTCTTCACCAAACGCTTTTCTAAAACTGGTTCCTGTTTTAAATAATTTCTGTCTCAGAAATAAACAGACTGGGCTGGAGGAGCAGCTCAGCATTATGAACTCACTGCCCTTGCAGGGAATCGGAGCTCAGCGCCCACAGGCAACTCAGAGCAGCCTGACTGCCCCTCTCTAACTGATCGACACACCTCTCCTCCTGGCATCCATGACTGCCCGCACATACATGGCATTTTCTTACACAGATACACATAAAAGTACACATTAAAACCCAGAACGCTGCCTAATAGGAAAGAAAACAAAAAGCAGGTGGCCTCAGAGCAGTGGAATAAATAGTGTCTGGAACACAGGCCTCACAACCTAATTTGGATCCAGGAGCCAGTTCCAAGTGGACTGAGAGTAGCTACTCCACAAAACTGTCCTTTGACCTCCACAAGCACAGAGCAGCATGCCTACCCCACCCCTGCACATCTATACAGTACTAGTGAACACATTTAATCATTTATACTTAAAATACACAATCATAATATTATCAATTACTAAATGCTATGCATATTATATATATTGTAATTTTGTTTATGCTATCTTAAAGTGAATATAAAATTTCAGTTTATCTCATAATTAAAATTATTTCATTAAAAACTTAAATCGAAATAAAACTGTACAATTATCAGACACATTCCTTATATTTACCATTATGATGTAATACCTAAGCAGGTCAAAGTGTTATATTCTTAAACATTATATCTTTTGAAAAAGCTAAAGACTTTGTATATAGTAAGACAAATTATCTTACCTCCTTTTCTTCACCAACTTGGTCCAAACTCTCATGACTTGAAGGATTATATGGAATTACTGAAAATTCAAACCCAAATATTAAAAAAAGAGAAATAACAATGACGAATTTTACTTAAAATTTTTCTTTTGCTGGCTTTTCTTAGCTTTTACAGTGAGTTGGTTAATTAAAGTTTAATATTTGTCCTAAATTATATATTAAGAGTTGTGGCCCAGGCAATGGTGGTTCACACCATTAATCCCAGTACTTGGGAGAGGCAGAGGCAGACAGATCTGAGTTCCAGGCCAGCCCCGAAGGCAGAGAGGAAGTCCCACTTGGCGGCCAGCTCCTGCCCTTCCTCTTTATGATTAACTTGTTCTGTGCATGTAACTACAAGTCCTACAGATGGCGGGCCTATGGTTTTCAGTTCTTGTCTCCAGTTTAAAAGCACCTGACTATCAGAGATGAAGAACTGACAAGGCTGGGCTCTACTACTCAAGGCTGCTGGTACTGACCTTGAGTAACAAGGCCTTGGCTCAGACTTTTCAAGTTTCTTTTATGACCAATGGATGGACCCATCTGCCCTTCCAGAAAGATTCTTTTAGCTTTAGAATTTCCCAAGTACACGCACGCTTAAGATTCGTTCCTGTTTCACACTAACCTCATCTCACACAGTCAGTCTGCTGCGCTGTACCTCCTTATTTCCAGAATAAATATTTGAATAAGTCCAAGATGCCTCAACACTCACCATGGCTCCAAACACCTTTGTACTTTCTCACTAGGAAAAACAAACTAGGCTTGCTGAATTTACAGGATTCTCAAAAGAATGTATTTGAACTGGGAAAGCCAACTGTTAGTTTACACAGTTGGTTTTTCAAGTGTTAAATATGCATATTAAAATATTGTGACAAATTTTACCATCACAAAGTATTCTTAGGTATGTTAGGCTTTTAAATGTAGACTTAAAAAAAGTTACCACTGGGGTTGGGGATTTAGCCCAGGGGTAGGGCGCTTGCCTAACAAGCACAAGGCCCTGGGTTCGGTCCCCAGCCCCGAAAAAAAAAAAAAAAAAAAAAAAAAAAGTTACCACACAACAGTGGAAAGGAGGCTCCTGGAGGCAGAAGGTCTTAAGATAGGGGAAATGCAGAAGAAAACAGCAAAGGAAAAGCAACCAGTTTTATTTGAAAAGGTTATAATGAAATCTAACATTCTGTATGCTAATTCAAAAGAGGAAGAAAGAATGAGCCAGGGGGGTGCTAGTGCACACCTTTGGTCCCAGCACTTGGGAGGCAGAGGCAGGTCTTAGGCCAGCCTGGTCTACAAAGTGAGTTCGAGGACAGCCAGGGCTACACAAAGAAACCTTGTCACAAAAAATGAAACAATGAAAGAAAAGAACAAAAGAAAGAAGGAAGAAAGAAAGGAAGAAAGGAAGAAAGGAAGGAAGGAAGGAAGGAAGGAAGGAGAGAGGGAGGGAGGGAAACAGAGGAAGGAAGGAAGGAAGGAAGGAAGGAAGGAAGGAAGGAAGGAAGGAAGTCGCCCTACTATGAGAAAGGACCCTTTAAGAAAGCGCCCACAGTCTGTCTGCTACTTGCACTCACCTGTCTGTGTGTGGTCTGGGTGCATGGATGACTGGTCCATTGGCATCATGGGTTCCTACAAACATTTCCAAAGACAGTAACTTAGAAGATGTTTGTCTTAAGTTCCCAAAACTTCTATAAATCCAGAAATGATAGTATTTCAATGATATGTCGCATACTAAGACGTAAATGTGAATTACCTTATTGTTATAATAGTTAACTGTATAAAGTCATACAATCCTCCTACGAATGACGTGATATTGCACTTACAGAAAAAAAAAAAAGAAAGAAAAACAGTGATTTCAGGTCAACTGAAAACAAAACTGAACTATATACTGTGATTCCCCTTTCTAAATTTTCCTTTTTCTCTATGAGCTGCATTTTAAACCTTTAGGAGGAAGGTTTTAGAATAGCTATAATCCAGAGGTTGACTTTAAGATTCTGTAAACCTCTTAAATATATAAGCAATATTTTATAGGTTTCCTATTTTTCTGTATATTCTCACAAATATCAATGGGCCAGAAAACAAGAACAAATACCTCTGGGACAGGGACTCAACCAAGTCCCTGCCAGCACCCTAGGCAACAAGGCTTGACCAGCCCAGCTGTCCCCAATTCATAAGGTGCAGGATTAGGAAGCATCAGGAACACACCAGCTAGAGGGAGAGCATCAGACATGCAGTTCTAGCTTTAGGATGCCTTAGTGCCAACCATGCGTCCGGTACCCCGACATCTCATATCCTCGCTCACTCTGGACACCTCCTTCCTTCCACACGTGTGCACACCAACTAAGACTATTCAGAAAACAGAGTCTCACTTTTGTTGCTGTGATAAAATGTACTGACAAACGCAGCTCAGCTGAGAAAGGTGACAATGAAGTCCAGTCTGCTGTCCACCATTGAGGAGAAAGTCAAAGGAAGGCACTAAGCGGATAGTGACACGACAGTCACTGTGACAAGCAGAAGAGGAATGAACGCAGGCGGGCCTGCGGCCTTCTTCTCGTATGCACCCAGGCCCGCTGCTGGGTGGGTCACCTACTTCAATTACCAGGCAAACAACTCACCATCCAAAACTCCATCCACACAGATCCTCACTAAGACTTCCAGGTAGTTCTACTTTGTGTCAATTGACAGCTAGTAACCACAACAAACAGAAAGCTGGTAAATTATGCTTACAATTTTTAGTATTTCTTTTCTTCCCTAAAACCTGGAGCTCCCCCAAACTATAAATACATTCTTAAAACATGAAAAAATTAGTCAAATGATCCTCACAAAAATGAGCCACCCATAATAATGACCTATTTTTACAAACAGGCTGGTTATCCACTTGAAATTGGGAAGACGGAACCTCTGATGAAGAGTTGCCTCCATCAGCGTGGACATTACCCGCGCGGGTTCTTCAGGAGAGCCACCCCGATCTCCTGGCCAAGTGGGCCTGGCTGTGTAAGAAAGGAGGCTGAGCACCCACACAGAGGGGGCGGCGAAGAGCTTGGCTCCACAGTTGCTGAGTTCTTACTCCTGCCTGGCTTCCCTTACTGACGGACTGTCGCCTGTTAGCGCAGGCCGAGTAAGTCCTCTCCCCCCAAAAGCATCTGCTAGTCATGGTGTTTAGCACAACAGAAAGGTTCCAAGAACAAGGTTCTATGATAAACATGGGATAATCATTTGACTGGACAATATAAAACACACCCTGATTTTTCTAAAATGTGTACCTTTTTAAAAAAGATTTATTTACTTATTTTATGTACAGATGAGTACACTGTAGCTGTCTTCAGACATGCCACAAGAGGGCATCGGATCCCATTGCAGATAGTTGTGAGCCACCATGTGGTTGTTGAGAACTGAACTCAGGACCTCTGGAAGAACAGTCAGTGCTCTTAACCGCTGAGCCATCTCTCCAGCCCAAATGTGTATCTTTTAATCTAGTAACTCTACTACTGGACCTTTAAGGAATTAAATTTATTTGCCAGAAGTTTACTGTAATTTTATTTATAGGAAAACCTAGAAAACGATCCAAATGTTGTCATAAGAACAGAATAAACAATGTATGGCCAAGACATATACTATCATGCTAAAAATGCTAAGGCTGTAGACAGTTCCAAGACTTCCTTGGCTTCCTTAAGTGGAATGTAGAGGATTCCTGCACACTGCATTTTCTGAGATGTAGTTCTATAATACCTTCCTGTCTCAGCCTGGTTAAATGAAGCACGTGGCACACATATATAACAAACAAAGCCCCAAGCCTTACCGGTGGCAAAGAATGTCGCCCACACTCAATTGTGACAAGCTTGTGGCACTTCTTATGAACCAGCAGTTTGCAGTTGATGCATTTATATCCTTGTCGTCCAAGTCCCCAGATCCTGTCTGTACAGATGGCACAGTGGGCACGCTGCAAAGAGTAAATTCAAGATCATTTTATCACAGCCAGGCGTGCTGGCCCTCACCTTCAATCCCAGGACTCAGGAGGTGGAGGCAGGTGGATCACTGGGAGTTCCAGGCCAGCCAGGGCTACATAACCTGTCTCCCAGTTATTTCCTAACAGTTTCCTCATTCTGCCTTTGATCCCAGCATTCATGAGGCAGAGGCATACAGAGCTCAAGGCCAGCCTGGTCTACACAGTGATTCCAGGATGGTCAGGGCTATAGATTGAGACCCTGTCTCAAAAAAAGCCAAACAAATAAACCTAAGATATTAAAAATAAGTGGCTTTTCTTCTCTAACTAAATGTCTCTCATTGTTACATTAGTTGTCAGCCTATTGCAAAAATCAGACAAAACGAAATTTTTTCATGCGTAATTTTTCTTCAAAGACTATTGAAGACGAGTGAAAAATAAACTAGATTGTGGGTTTCAAAGAGACAGTGAATATACAATCACGCTGCTTCCCAATGTCACACTCAAGAAATTCTCATCGTCACAGAAATGTCGCAGTAACGAACAGAGAAAGCGTGGCTAATAAAGCCTGCAGCCTTGCAGACTGCAGAGGGCAAAGCGAGTCCTGCTCTCCTGACAGCTTGGTACCCAAAGCCATGGGCAGTGAGAGTGGGGGCTCCCAGGCATTCACTGCGTTGGCACTGATGAGTTTAGGACACGATGTTCATTGTGGAAATGAAATCCACAATGAATGGCTATCAGAGACGTTCGCCAGGCTCCCAGCACTGAGGGACACAGGAACGACTGCCAGAGATCTAGGCTGGCTCCAGTGCTATACTAAGTATCAGGCCAACTGCAGCAACAGAGTAAGGACCTGTATTGGAAAAGGGCTGGGGTGGGGTGGTTCTAACACAGGCCGTGTCAGCCGACTGCTTGCTCTCAAGCCCCAGCTTTGCACTTACTGGCTGAAACCCCTAAGGCAAGACTCAACCTCATTTTTCTCTCCTGTAAACTGGGAGTACATAGCACCTCTATCGAAGGGTTGTTGCGAGGATTCAGTGAATCAATACAGGTAAAGCCCTAGGAAACGGACTGATACAGAGTAGGAGCTGGGCAAGTGCCGGACTACCACTGTTCTGAACAGTGAGAGTAAAGGCTTACACGATAAACTTTGATAATTTCTGCCTGTTTTGAATGTATTTAAACATGGTTTTCTTGTAAGTTTAAAAACCTACTTTTTTCAGACTCATTTGACAATAAGGAGCAGACATTAGGAGTTTAATCTAAGACTAATGACATTCATTCGCAGAACTTAAAAAGGTCCTGAGTGCAGCAGAGTGAAGCACCGTGCTGGGCACTGAGAGGAAGTGCTGTGAAAACTGGAGGCCCTGCCACAGGACCGGCGCGCAAGGCCCTGCTGCTTACTGCTGTTAAAAGGGCTATCAAGACCTAATAACAAACTACCTTTCCCTCATAGAAAGGAAAAAAACAAAAACAGACATCTCAGAATATTAGAATCCAACAAAGTAAGTTTACCCTGTTGAAGCGCTTGGCTTGAAAAGTGTGGCCATTTGCACAATACAGCTTTCTCCACCGGCGCGCCCCTCTGCGGTAAATGGACTCTGAGGAGAGATTGAAAGTTTAAAAAGAACATGTTTGAATAAAAGCCACTTAAGCAACTCTGGGTTCTCCATGATGCTTATTGCTGGGAAAAATCCAGTAACACAACTAGAAACTGAAACTGGAAACCGGGTCCGCTAAAGGACTGCATGGCACAAGCGCCAGGGCTCCAACGCTGCAGGAGTGGTACTGCTTTCTTAGAGACTCCCTTCTGAGGACACTGGACTCACGGGCAAGCTGGAGGAGGAGGTGCCTGCTCTCATCTTCACCTGATTTTACAGCTACTGCTCTTCTGTCCATCCACCTTCTCAACACACAAGTACCAGGAAAGGCCAACAAAAGCCCCTTTTCCCCTCAGAAAAGTAAGATCTCAGGGCATCCACTCTAGCCATCCACAATGACAATGTAACTGCTGTCTTAGAAAATTAACTTCAGTATCACTCTAGCTGTTTCAAATGTGCCTTTCAAAGCCCCTGCTTTTCTAGTCAAGAGTAAGTGTCTCAGTCCAGGCACTGCCCGTGGACTCTCGCCTGTCTCCACATAACCAAAGCCCTCGCTCCACTCCGTTTTCTTCACACCTTAGACAGTGCGTTTAAGTTCCACATCCAGGTTTGATCACAGTCTCTCTTCGTGATCACAGTCAGTGCTAAATACTTTTGCCACAAATAATACAGAGATATCTTTAAAGGGAAGAGGGGCTAGGGAAATATCTCTGCTGTTAAGTGCTCCTCAGGCAGAGGACCTGAGTCTGCTTCCTAGACCCGAGACAAAGGCAGTTCACAACTGTCTGTAACTCCAGTTACGGCACGCAGAGAGGGAGATTGCGGATCTAATGCTCTCAAATTCTCAGACATTGATCTACACACACACACACACACACACACACACACACACACACACACACACACACACACAAAATTAAAAATAAAATATATCCTAAAAATACAAATAATAAGATAGTTATATTTTTCTTATGGTATTACATCAAAGCGCCACACCAATGTCAGAATGTTAGCACCCACTACAGATAATTATCTTTACAAGTAGTGAGGTACATTTTACTTCATGTGAGTTATTAGTAAGTGATATTTTACATAACTTCATCTACAACAAACTTTTATCCTTTTGGTTCGTGTCTGGTACAATACTAGGTGTTGAACCCAAGACCTCACATGCGTTAAGTAAGCATTCTACCTCTGAGTCACAGCCTAGCCCCCTCCTAAGGTTTTATATGAATGGCATTATTCCTGTTTATTTTTTATGTGCATTAGTGCTTTATCTGGATGTGTATAAGAATACCTAGTGTGCATGCCTAGTACTCTGGAGGCGAGGAGAGGAAGTTGGGTCCTCTGGAACTGGAGTTACAAGTAGCTGTGAGCCACCACGTGGGTCCTCTGGAAGAGCAACGTGGGCTCCTAAGCTGAGGCAGGTCTCATTCCTAAGCACATAGGCAGATCTACTCCATCTGCAGTCTGGCTCTCCAGCACTAGGACGTGTACTGCCTACCAGACACTGTGGACACAGTAGTGTGCACAGTGAGATTCCTCAGTGGTAGGTAAGAGTAGGAAGGTTTCTAAACGACAGCAGATGCAGCACTGAATTCCCTACTTCACGTTAAGAGTAGAAAGCCTCAGCTACAGTGCTCTTAGAACTCTTTTGTCTCGTTGCAGAGCTGGGGGAGAAAGTCTTGAGCTAGAGGCCTTGTGCAAAGCTGCTAACACTCAACACGCTTTTGCAAAAACCAACACTTCCTACCGCGAGCCAGCACATGTTAGCTCAACACACACACTACGAACTAGCTTATATACCCCAATTAAACATTTTACTGCTGTCTAAGAATTTAAATGACCAAGAGACCTCAGTCATAGTTATCAATTTCCTCTATACGTTAGTCTAATATTTATTTTGCTGGGGAAAAGGTGATACCACTAAAATTTAAAAGGTAAAAGAAGGGTACGGTATAGTGGAAGGTCTAGGAACTGTACTTTACAGGGAAGTATGCCATGAACCTAAAATGGACTGAAATGGACATGGAACTCAGAGAGGATAGGCTACAAGGTCAAATCTTTCACCACTCTGGCTCTAGGCACAGAAGACAGCCACTGTGTCCAGCAGCTCTGTAAAGACGCCAATGTGGCTTTTACTCTCCTTCCACTAGAACCGGCAGGATTCAACACTGATTTAAAGTGCTTCCTAGCTTTCCTTCTGTAGTCATGGATGTGTGCTGAAACCATAATAACAGTGAGATACCACAAGCATTCCTAACCGTGTGGCGTCTCCAGTCCACTTTCTCACATGATGTAGTAAGCATAGGCAGTGACGGAGTGTTTGCTGAGTGAGTTCGGGGAATGAATGCAAGCACATGTGCACACGCAACAGGCACGCGGAAAACGCTAAGTACTGTTATCTGGACGAGTGATGTGCAGGCATGTTTTTTTTCAAAGATGTTTCAACATTCCACAGATTTGAAAACATCCCAAATTTAAAATCATGAAGCCACATGCTCTCATATACGCACAACAGATCATTATGTAATATATAGCTAAGCGCGTTCCATTTGTCCAAAGCACAGCTTAGGGAGTTGTAATATATTCTAAAGCAGAGTGAAGGAACAGAATCAATCAAACAAACTAAAAGTTCTATTTCTTAAGCCAGGCGTGGAAGTACACGCCTAACACTCAGGAGGCAGAGGCAGGCAGATCTCAGAGTTGGAGGCCAGCCTGGTCTTAGAGAGTTCCAAGACAGCCAGAAACCTTGTCCCAAAAAACAAAACAAAAGAAAACAAAAAGGTTTTATTTTTTCACTGTGAGTAACTCTCCTAGTATACAGAGCACTAAAATACTCACTGTCTTCCCCTGGGCAAGGCATTCCAGGACGCTCCGGTACACACGGGAACACTGAAAGAAAGTAAACGAATTAATTAACAGCATATTTACCAAATACTCACTATACGGAATTAAAATTAACGCAAATTTCAAAGTGCCCTGAGACACTGGTGGCAGAATTTTAGCATATGGCCAATATTAGTGTCTTAAGGCTTCCACTTTTACCAAGTCTATATAAAGTATGTGTCTGTGAAAAGAAGTGTGTCTATAGGTAACACATTAGAAGCTTGAATTACTAGCTCTAGTCCCCTGTGAATGGTCACTTTTTAAATTCTGGTCCATAAGAAACTATTACTTGTAAATCCTCATTGTAGAGGATTTAATACATACAACACACAACACAGCAGTAAGTGACAGAACCAGAATGTTTAAAGACGTGCACTCAATCAGAGAATGAATTTGTACCAGGAATAGTGCAACCCCAAACATAAGTGTATATTCCAGGCTGGAAATTTATCAACACAGCAAATAAACCACTTCATTAGGAAGAGCATCTTGTTAGCAAACGTTCTCTGTGGTGAACTAAGGGCCACAACTGAGGAGAGTACCCAGAAGAGGACGGGTTATCAGTACTACACTGTGTGGCAAGCACTCTACAGCTGAGGTAAAGCTCAGTCCTCTTTGTTTCAGGGTCTCACTGCGTAGCTCAGGCTGTGGGACATCTTGGCTCCTCCTGCCTCTGCCTCCCAAGCTGTAAGACAACAGGGAGGTGCTACCTGCCTGCATAACTGATCATTTCTCTCAACATTCTACGATTTTACACTAGAAAAGGGTAGCCGCTCCCCGCACCCCAAATAGATTTCTAAAGCTGTGCAGGAACATCTAAGTTGTGAAACAATGGGAGATTGCATTTTTGTATCCTAAAAGACTACATACAGATATACATTCCTGCTAGACTAAAGCAGGAATCATTTTACCTGCACTAATACAGGAAAAAGAATCTGAAGGACAATCACATAGGGATGAGGGCACACACTAAAACTTTGGGAGTCAAGTGACATGATCTTACCGTGGATCAGGAGTTCAGAATCCTTGTTCAGTTCATACAGCCTGAAAGCCTCTTCCAACTCCAACTGAGAAGACACTGTGCACGGGTCTCCTAACAACACAGAGTAAAGCTCAGTCTTCAAACTCTGAGTGCCGTAACAGTAAGCAAATTCTATAGATAGCAACTGAGGGAGCATGGACAAGGACAGATGCTTAGACACTGCCCTAGGCATGCCTTCCCTCTGTGCTAGAGGATTTCACAGCCACTTCTAGCTGCACAAGAGGACACATAGGACTCAGAGACACAATTTTCTACACACACACACACACACACACACACAGAGAGAGAGAGAGAGAGAGAGAGAGAGAGAGAGAGAGAGAGAGAGAGAGAGAGAGAGAGAGAGATATGGATAGAGGAAGGGAGGGAGAGGGAGGGAGGGAGAGGTACTCAAGCCACTTTCAGACAGGCCTGGTTCACTCACGTTTCCCCAGTAATGTGGATGGAGCCCAGGACCAGGCCTGGCATGCACTCCAACACCGAGTGCACAGAGCCAGCCCCACCCCTGTTGTATTCTAGATGTGCATAGGATCTCAGTAACTTACTCAGGCTGTTCTGGAACTCGTTCTATAGCTGGGCTGGCTTTAGACACACAATCCTCCTGCCTCAGTCTACAAGTGCTGGTATTACAAGCTAATACCAGCAGACCTGGCTGCTAGTTTATTTAAAAAGGGAGTTAAGGCAGTTCCGCTGCCACACTAATGGATGGGTAGGGTTTCCAGGTGAGAGGACGGAGTTTGCCAGAGTCAGGCTGACTCCATGACTAGGCTGCAAACTGGGAGTTTGGGAGACTAGGCCTAAGTTTGTGTTTCCCAGAAATGAGAACTCAGATCCAGGAACCTGTGGTCAGCCGGCCACAGCCACAGGCAGCCAATCTGAGGACACCTTGTCATTTGGCCTAAAGAAAGAATAGGTAGCTAGAATGAGTAAGTGACCACCCTGGGAAGTTTCCAGAGCCTAACCAATGTAGAATCAGTCAGAGCCCTAGAGACAGAGCTGACCAATCAAGGTAAAAGGGCACATACTGTTCCCTGGAATTCCCCTAACAATAAAAGCTGGGCCTGAGAGCCCACTGGGTGTCTCTATTCCCGAAGGGGGAGACCCCTGCATGCAGGAAATTCAGTTGAAAAAACGCTCTTTGCTTTTGTATACTATTTGAGTCTGGGTATCATTCTTCGGCCATTCTGGGACCCTAACACAGGCAGTGACTATCATAGATTTTCTTTCCCATTACAACCTTGGTCAATTAAGTCACAAGAAAGAAACCACTACAGTACTCTGGACTAAGAATAGTCCAGCTGAGCTACTAAACATTTCTTTTAGATTTACTTGATAAATGTTTTGCTCGCACATCTGTCTGTGGACTATGTGTGTGCCTATGACAGGTTAGAAGAAGGCATAGATCCCCTGGAACAGGAGTTCCAGACAGTTGTGAGCTACCTTGTAGGACTGGGACTTGAACCTTTGCAAAAAAGAGCCACAGGTGCTCTTCACTGCTTACCCACCTCTCCGTCCCCGAATTTGTTTCTTCTTCTTTCCTTAAAGCATCTTGTTTTCTCTGATAACTGCATAGGTATAAACAATGCATCCTGATGGCGTGTACTCCAACCGCCCCCACACCCCCACACTCCTCCGAAGCACCCAACAAGCCCTTCTCCCCCTCATGGCATCTGACTCATCTCACTGACTCGACCTCATGTATGTGATCACAGCTGCAAAGGCCACGACACAGCCCAAAGCCAGCATTCCACAGCGCTCCCCGCCTTCCGCATCTCTCACATTCTTTGCACCCCTGGTCTGAGATGCCCCTCCTGAGTGTTCCCTGAGTCTTTGGTGGAAAGGATGTCCTGCTTAGGGCTGGACCCCAGCTCGAGCTACTTTTAGATGTAAGTGGTTAACTTCAGCCGCACACACAGAGAGGAGGAAGACACACTTCTCTCAGTTAACCAGCCAAAGTGCAGAGTCATCCCTGGAAGTCGAGAGGTGCATTCCTCAGTGAACAAGTCACTTAGAGCAAAGTTGGGGCTTGACCCGGATCCTCCCCTCTGCTACTCTACAGCTCATTCCTGCAGTTATGTGATACATTCCTGCATGCTAGAAGCCACTGACTCTGTCTAATCTTCAATCACACCATGCACACAACCCAGCTTACTACTTGAGAGGAACTGTGAGATCATTTCCTATCTACATGGTCTCAAAGAAAACAGTGTCTGTTCTCTTCTCCAACTCAGCTGCCGAATCCTCACTCCCTCTTCTGTGCACATTTATAACATAAGCTCTGATAAGTCACAGAGCTGTGAAAGTAAGTTTTCAAATCAGTAAATTATAAGGCAGGGTTGCACAGAAATAGATAACCAAACCAGAAACTGGCACAAAAGGAGGAAGACTTGTAGAAGATGGCAGTCACGGACTGCTTGTGAAGGACAGAGGACAGAGAAAATGGTTTGGACAATGGACAAAATGAGGGAACGAGGCAGTAGCCCCTCACTTAAGGGAACACAGCAAACAGAGAACACACCTACAGAACCAGTGGCCGCAAATACAAAGATCAGAAGACTGGGTAGGAGGTTCAAAGTAGCAAATGGATCTTTTTCTAAAATAATTTATGTTTACTTTATGTTCACTGGTGTGCGGCCTCCTTGAATGTGTATATGTGAAAGTGTCAGATCCCCTGGAACTGGAGCTACAGACGATGTGAGATGCCATGAAGGTGCTGGGAACTGAACCTGGGTCCTCTGTAAGGACGGTCGGTGACCTCAACTGATGAGCCATCTCTCTAGCCCCCAAATGGTTTCTTTCAACAACTTATATAGATATGGACACAGAGAAATGTTAAAATGGAATCATTTTTTGAAAACCTGGTTTTCAAAAAGTGTCTAGAAGAACATTTCCCTGCCAAATCTTACATGCCTCTCTCTTCCATTTCCACCTATAAGTCAAAAAAATAAGAAACACACTAAGGGCACAAATCAATGCATGGAGTTCCTAGTAAACACCAAAACTTAAAGAAATGAATATGAAGGGCTGGGTCTGTGCGTTTACAGTGCAGGCTATTGATCACCCTAGGGCTGGAGGTCCAGGCAGTCATAAATTGCCCCATATAGGCCCTGAACTTGGTACAAGCTGAATCCACTATTACCTATGAGCCATCCCCCAGCCCCACACCAGGACCTTAAGTAACCATAAGAGTCCCCCAAACCTCAGGCACCAGTAGACCTTGTCTAGAAGAGACTGATGTGGGTCTGTCTGGCTTTTATCCAGTGTAACAATTATAACTTGATATATAGGTCTACAGTGTGCAAAATGAAGTCTTACAACTTTCAACTATGGGAGAGAAACCAGGCAAGTTACTGAACTACAAAACATTACCTAGGAAGAGAGAAGGATGAATCAGAAGCAACAATGTTAAGAGTCATGGGAACCACGCCCAGAGAGCAGCAGTGAGCCTTCCTGAGGGAATGATAACATATATCACTATAGTTCAGAACCAGCACCTTCCCCTCTTTGTGAGTAGGAGTAGTTGCTATACTTCTCCTGTCTCTAGTTTATTATTCCGTCAGCATTTCACAGGTTCTCAGAACTAGCAGAGAGGCAGTCAGGAACCTAAATCATAGTGGGGAAGACACAGGATCGGATGATCATCTTTGGACTGTGAACCTAATGTCATAATGGATTAGGCTCTGGGTGGTTTGTGAGAGTATATGCCCTTCTGTATAATCCTAAGGAAGCAGGAAGGTGAGTTAGTCATATTAACTTACTCATGCACAGACACTACATACATTCAATCTCTTTTGTTTTTTTTGGACTGCGTGCCTGAGTGACAAATGTGACCTTTTTTGACCATATGTTTGATGCATGTAAGTCATCATAAAACAAAAATGGCCAGGAAAGCTATTTTCAAAGCTAACTCTATTAACAAATTCTAAATGTCTAGACTAAAACTCAACTACGCCTTGGCCTGAACATTTCCTCCTGCTTTTCTCTTCACACAGTTGAGTTTTTGCTCACTGCAGTTAATTTTGAGGTAATTAAATAATTAATAAAATCTGAATATTAACCAGTAGCCTTGTTCTTGTTTTCTTTTTCTTTTTTTAAAGGATTTATTTATTATATATAAGTACACTGTAGTTGTCTTCAGACACACCAGAAGAGGGCATCAGATCTCATTACAGATGGTTGTGAGCCACCATGTGGTTGCTGGGATTTGAACTTAGGACCTCTGGAAGAGCAGTCAGTGCTCTTAACCACTGAGCCATCTCTCCAGCCCCTTGTTCTTGTTTTCAATACACCCCTGTTTTTTGTTTGTTTTTACCTATAAAAGGAAGCAAATAATGTTAAATATGAAAGATCCAACTGTGTGTAACCTGACAAAATGCAGAAACAAAACTTAGGTCACAGTTCATTATATTTAAATCCACTTTCCATTCCCTGGCCCCCTTGGGTCCATGGCCATATCATAAGGCAAATGCATTTAACCCAACTTCAAAGGTCCCCAAAGTCTTTCAGTCTCAACCTTGTTTAAAAGCTGAAAGTCTCTTCTGAGACTCAAGTCAACCTCCTAACTGAAACCCTCTGGAAAAAAAAAAAATCAAACAACAAATTTGCATATTTCTAATATACAATAGCACAGAATATATATTATCATTCAAAAAGGGAGTAATCAAGGCATAGAGAGGAACCACTAGACCAAAACACAGCAGGGCAAACTGCAAGTCTTGAATGGGTCAGCCCTTCTAGCTTTGTTGCCTACAAGACACTCTTGGGCTGGTTCCACTCTCTGTGCATTTCTCCTGGCAGGCATCCCATGGCTCAGGCACTTCTCACATCAAGGGGTCTCTAACAACCTCACACAATGGCATCTTGTGGCTTCCATGCAGGAACACCCCTGCCATGGTAGCCTCATAGGTTCTCCTTAACCGTGGAGAAGATTCCATAACCCTTTCCTCAGGTATTTTTCATTACTCTAAAGCTGGAACCACAAGGACAACAGTGAAGTCCACTTGCCCTCCCCCCCCCCAATCATATTTGCGAAACGTTCCTTTCTTATAGCTTTTTTTTTTTTTTTTTTTTTAAAGGAGCTGGGGACCGAACCCAGGGCCTCACTGAGCTAAATCCCCAATCCCCTTCTTATAGCTTTTTAAGAGCAGAAAATTCCTCAGATCTTTCTTTTCAGTAGAAAGCTTAACTGGGTGGGGTCTTGCTCTGATCCCCTGGTACCAGGGAAGATGAGGCCTCTTCTTAATCCAATCCCCTTTCAGCACACGCCTTGGCCTGAACATTTCCTCCTGCTTTTCTCTTCACACAGTAGTTTTGTATCTCTCTTGCCCAACTTGTTCTTTTTCACTACAGACCTGCACAAAAGCGGTTACTAATAACCACATGACAGCTGATATTAGGTCGGGCTACAATCTCATCCTCCAAGAAGTTTTCTTTTCAAGTTAGCCCCAGGTAAATTCTTAAAACTACAGAAGAGGCCACATTCTTTGCCAATAGTCGCAGGAATAGTCTAGCCCAGTTGTTAATACTGCTTCCCTCTGGGGTTGGAAAGATGGCTCAGTGGTTAAGTGCACTGACTGCTCATCCAGAGATCCTGAGTTCAAATCTCAGCAACCACATGGTGGCTCACAACCATCTGTAATGAGATCTGATGCCCTCTTCTGGTTTGTCTGAAGGCAGCTACAGTGTACTTATATATAATAAATAAATAAATCTTTAAAAAAAAAAATACTGCTTCCCTCTGGACCGTTTTGAGCTGGGCCTACACAGTCCACAATGCTCTGAGCACTACTGTCTTCCAAGCTCCTACTAGGATGGCCTATTTAACCCTGCTTACGGCATTCAAATGTAATTTTTCTAGTGCAAAATTCCAAAGTCTCTTACAATTCTTCACAAAACAGGTCAAGTTTGTCCCAGAACCAGCCCCATTCTGGGAGGACCTAGGCTCTATGTCCAGTAACCACATAGTGGCTGAAAACTTTAACTCCAGTTCCATGGGACTAAAACCCTTCTGGCTTGCTCAGACACAGTATGCACATAGAGATACAGGTAAGCAAGACATCTATATACATTAAACACACACACATACAAAACAAAGAAAAGGCAACATACTGCACCTTGGAATCATACATACTTTCAGTTTAAAATAACTTTAAAACTATACAGAGAACTAAAATAAAATAAGATACTCACATCCATCATTCCCTGCTCTGTGCAAGAATGAATGCAGTGATGGTTACAGAATACTGTGCACCTTTGCTACTGTGGCTTACTAGCTCATTCACATCACCAAAGAAGCAGGGTGGGGGTGGGGTTATCACTCCAAGTTCCAGGTCAGTCAGGACCACATAACAAGACTTGCTTTTACTAAACAAACAAACAAGCCAACTTAGGGGCTGGCAAGATGGCTCAGCAGTTAAAAGCACTCACGGTTGCTCTTACACAGGTTTAGCCCCCCTGACAGAACTGGTTACAGATGGTTGTGATCTACCATGTGGGTGCTGTCATTTGATTAGACTTAAAAAGTGCTAACTAATGGGGTTTACGTCTCTCAGGACCTTCTTCTATGGTTATCAATTTCTAATATCCCCATAACGTAGTGGGGATGTTGCTAAAACAGACTGAGTGAGTAGACGGGTGGGAACTGAGTATCTCTGAAAAGTCCCACACTCCCAACAATGGGTAACAAGGCCCCAGCCAAGTTCACAGCTCACTGCAGTCTACTTCAGCTTTATGGATGAGTTCATGGTCTACTCTCAAGGTTCTTCATATGGTCTGCACCTTTTTCTTTTTTTAGACAGGGTCTTACTGTGGCGCTCTGGCTGTCCTGGAACTTGCTCTGTAGATCAGGCTGGCCTCAAACTCACAGAGCTTGGCCCCACCTTCGGAGTGCTGGAATCAATGTGTATGCCACCATGCCTGGGCCACCAGTGCCTTTCCATCTTGCTCTTTAATCTGTATAGTTTTCTCTTTATGTTCACCAACTCAAAAACTTTACTCTTTGTTGACAAGGTTAGGTCATTTCAGGCAGACATGGATGCTGCTTCCTTTATTACTTGGGGCCTGAGTTTTTGCATTCTAGAACTCACACATCTGGTACACACACGATGGCCAATCTCAGTTGTCATGTAGCCAATGTCGGCTACATCTGGAATAAACAAAACCCCAAGCAGCTGGTACAGCTGTGCGGGATTTTTCTTGACTGATCATCTGAGGTGGGAAGGCTGAGCTTACATCTAGAAGATGCTCCCATGTCTTCTGGTGGCAGCCAACATGAAAGAACATACAAGTAGGATGCATTTGCTTTTTTGCCTACCTGCCTTCATTCTTGTTAGCAAATTCGCCTACCGTGCTGCTGAGGCATTCCTTCGCTAGCATTAGAATCTTCAGGATTCTAACTACATTGAAGACCAGCAGCTCTCTAAGAATTCTCCAGGACTCGAGAACCAGATTGGCACTGCTCAGACACCCAGTTCTATGGACTCAGCAACTAGCAGATCCTAGGCTTTCTGCCATTGCTGGACTACCCAGTCCACAGCCCGTGAGCCACTCTAACAAACTCCTTTTGCATGTGTGTATATACCAAAATTAAAATACCAGTGAATTTATAATATGAAATGAACTGAAAAAAAAAAAAACCAGTGGACTGTGAGAAGCCTTAAGTTGATGTCTCCACACTGAGGAGGCCGCCCATTCTATCATTCTGTTAGTCCTGGTCCTTAAAGGAACATGGACAAGCATACACGCCCAGTTGTGATGAGCTTCTGGAGTGTGGGTACAGGCACTGTCTATCCTCAGACAGCTCATAGTCTTTGTGAGTACATGTCACTAGGTGACATCATTAAGGCTCTGACATCACCCTAAAAGAACACAGTCACTAGGACTGGTCTACAATTCAGTCAAGAACAGGAAAACTCTTATACTAAAATGTCACATTGATAAAATATTCACCTTAACTGCCGAGGGCTGGGGGTGGGGTGGGGTTAGTTTTGCTTCATTTTGAAGAGACTAAAATAAAAGATTATATGCTCTGATTTAAATTTTCTATCTTAATATATGTGCATGGCATTAAGTTTGTGCCTTACCCCTCCTCCTTGAATTTCCTAGAAGTCTTGCTTTATCTTAAAGCACTTGTTCACGAGCACCCGCCCCCTCTCCCACCCGGCCCCGTCACTCACCTTCCTCATCTATCCATTTCATGGTGAATGGCTGCTCATTGTCAAAAGAACACATATCTCGAACCTCACTGCAAAGTCCTTCAAAGGAGATGGAAGGCTCGAAGTGTGTTATCATAATATCCCTGAAAAAGAAAGCGTTTTATGTTTAAAGCCACACTGATCTGCACGTGACTAAATGCCTGATGTGACAGACCAGCTGCACGAACAACGTTAATGAAATAAAGTTGCAGCATGAAATAAGCTGGAGACAAAATCAACGGGTTCATGAGGAGCCCTAACTCCATGTCCTCACTGAGGAAGCTGCCTTCACTGCTCTCTCCCCTCTGGGAGGACTTGCAACCCACAACCACTCCCTGCAAGCATTTGCCTTGTACTCCTCCAAAATCTGTTTCAATCCCCATCCCAGGCTTTCCCGCCCTCTCGATCTACCATTCATCTAAGACACTGTCCTCTTGTACCTTGGCTCCACCAATCTGTCACTCACTCCTTGTAGAGCATAGTTCGACATCTCTTTTCTCACTTTCGGCTTTCTCCCAAAGAACTAGTTTTCCAAAAATTGCTTTAAAGTAGCTTCCTTTAGTATAAATTGTCCTCCCCAAACACAGGAATACGTTTTTATTAATGGGCATGATAATAGAGAATATAAAATAGTAAGTAATACATATCGATGCACATTTCCTTTGACTTAGCATTAGATGAACAAACTAAATACATCCAATAAGCAGCTATTCAGTGTGACCTCTACTGCTGTTCAGTGTTTTCTAGTAGATGCCTGGTGTTCCGTCTAAGCTGCCCTGCAAAGGCTGTCAGAGCTCTAACCTCTACACAGAATCCACTTTTACACAGCACTCCACTGCTGGACTATCAAAGTCAACATAATTTATGCCCTTCCTGTTGTAAACCCACATGCTTCTATCATGCAGAGTAAGCATTAATGTCCCTAGGCGGCTGGGACAGTTTTCTATCTAATGGATGTGATAACATCTGGAATCACCAGGGAAGAGTGGCAATGAGTGAGTCTAGCTTAGGTTGGTCTGTGGATATGCCTGTGTGACATTTTCTTTTAAGTTAATAGAGATGCAAGAAATCGAGGTGAGAATATTCACCCTCCACATGCCCCCCTCTACAATGAACTGTACCTGAAACAGTGAGCTAAAATAAGCCCCTTCTCCTCTAGATTGCTTTTATTGGGGTGTTTGACCACAGCGACTGGGAAGAAAACTAGAACGTCGGGGTCTACAGGCTCCTCACAAACTGTCCCAGGCCTACTTCTCCAGTGGCAGACAAACATGTGCTTGTATTTTACCCTCTGTCCCAACTGGAACACAATGAAACTTGGGGAAAGTGAAGGCAGAGACTGGGTTTTTTTCATTATACAGCTAGAGGTCAATGCAGTTCCTAGCACAGAATGATACTTTACTGTCAAAACACAGCTCTCACTGCAAAATAGGTAAGAGATGCTTATTCTGGAGCTAAATATGAGTGCCATGCCCAGGGTCAGAGATTCAAGTTACCCTAAATTCCATGTTCCAACATGGGAACATTTTTGTCAAGTTCTCATAGTAAAAGAAGAAAGAAAATCTTCAATGTAATGCACGTTTCAAATACAGCAGAGGACCATCAAAGAAGGAGTTTATAACAAAATGGGGAAACCCCTTCTCTCGGCCTCAGATGCCAGCTGAGGACATTCTTAGCCTCCCGGATGATCAAAGTTAGTTAGTGGTCATCAAGTTAATACGTTCCAAAATGTTTTACTTACTAGACACAGGATGTGAGGTCAGACAAAGAAATGGACAAGGAATGGTTGTTTAGGGAGCTAAAAAGAGCCCAAGATAAAGTGTTATTAGGCTCAGTGTTCCAACCTCTCCACCATTGGAAGCTTCATCAGTTAACAGAGGCTTGCAGAAGGTGAGGTGGAAGGTACTGTTCTTTCCAGGAACTCTCTCTCACACAATAGATAAGTGTTCACCGGTGAACGGAAGGAAATGGCAACAAAAAGGAACCATGAAAAACAGACTTGGGTAGTTGAAATACAGAACACAAAGGGCCTTTTTTATTAAGAAAAAATCTAGAGGCCTGGTGTTGCCTCCAAGGAACCACAGAGAGCCATGTGTCATCTGCCAAAAGAAGCTATAGCTCGGCCTTCAGGAGCACAGAGGGGAAGCAGAGAGCCGAGGAGACACAGGAACAGGATGGCCACTCTGTGGACTCCATGACCGTCTCTCACCACGACCTTCCTAACAATACGCTTGCTTCTTGGCACTCCAGGTAGTAGTCTAAACACTTTTGTCCTTTTGTTTTTACTCACAAAACACAAGACACTATTTTTATTAAAATATTTTAAATATATTTTGATCGTGTTCCCCCTCCCCCACATCCGTCCCACCTAATTTCATGTTCTTTCCATTTCCCACCCATGCCCCCCTCAAACAACATGAAAAAACGAAACCAGTAAGACAAAACACCAAAACAAAGCTGCACACAGATAATCATGGAGTCCATCTTATTCCTCCAGCTATCGTAAGCATGGGGCCGGCCTGGAGTGTGGTTGGTCTGCTGATAATCCACTGGAGAAACTAATTTCCCTTTCCCAGTTGTCAGCTGCAAACAGCTTCTCAATTACTGTGCATCCACTCCCCATCTCAGTGTTGAGATTTTGTCTAGTGTAACCCTGGGGTGCAGGTCTTAGGCATGTGTGGCTGTGTCTGAAAAACAGAATGTCCTTGGATTCATCCACCACCTCTGGAAGGGGTCCGATAAAGACATTTTGGAAGGGTATGCTCCAAAGCCTCCTCTTCTCTGCATTTTGACACAAAACCATCTCAGTGATATTGTTATGGTATTCTCCTCCTCTTCCTCCTCCTCCTCCTCTTCCTCCTCCACCTCCTCCTCCTTTCCTCCCGGCACCACCTCTGAAATTTAGTTCACATTCTATATTTACTCTTTATCTCCATATGCATCTCTTCTGTGGTTATAACTATGATATTTAAGACTCTAGATCTTGAGGGGTGGTTATGGTGCACACTTTTAACTCTGGTACTCGGGAGGAGGCAGATGGATCCCTGTGAGTTTGAGGCCATCCTGGTCTACAGAGTGAATTTGAGGATAGCCTGAGTTACACAGAGAAACCCTGTCTCAGAAGAGATGGATGGATGGATGGATGGATAGATGGATGGATGGATGGATGGACGGATGGATGGATAGATAAATGGATAGATAGATCTGGATCTCATTCTAACTTCTTTTTTTCAACTTGATCATACCACCAAATACAAATATTTATTATAGACTCTAGTCTACTCACAACCTCACAGACCTAAGGTCTTGATTACACAAGTCCCTCAAATTAAGGCTCAGTTTACGCAGAAAGAGAGAAGTACCACCAGCATCACATTCCATTCAGTTTGCCAATCACACAGTGTCTTCTAATTCTAAACCTCTTTTTTATTCTATTAATTAATTAGTATATCAATAACACAT
The DNA here is from genome assembly GCF_011064425.1 of Rattus rattus. Taxonomy (NCBI): domain Eukaryota; kingdom Metazoa; phylum Chordata; class Mammalia; order Rodentia; family Muridae; genus Rattus; species Rattus rattus. The sequence continues at coordinate 125,252,469 of NC_046156.1, read as the reverse complement.
CTACAAGTTATAAACAACTAAAAGCTAAATTTCTTAGACATGTAAATACATTCATATTACTATTAACACAACGGGGGCTCAAGATTGTTGTACTATAGAAATGCAGGAAATGCAGAAAGAAGTTTCTATAGAAAGTCATTTTCCATCAAATACAATTTTGACAAGGAAATCTTTTTATTATTATTATAAACATTCATAGAATTGCTTCATTTTTTTATAATAGGGTCTCAAAATGTAGCTCTGCCTGCCTGGAACTTACTATGTAAACCAGGCTGGCCTAGAGATGTGCCTGCTTGCCTCCTGGGTGCTTGGTGTGTCCCACTATATCCTATGTCCAGCTTTATAGGACAATGTGTCACAAGTATTTAAGCAATCATATCTTATTCAAACTTTATAATTGTCTATGTAAACATTATATCTCACCTGACAGAATTTAAAAGGCAAACCACAGGGCCATAACAGTGTTCTTGACAATAGCAAAGAATTCAAATCTAAAGGATCCTGAGAGTCTGTGCTGGCCTGCTGTCTCCTCAGTCACCAGCAGATGCCCCCAGCAGCAATGGAGGACGGAGGATTTGAGCGCTGCTGGTGCTGCCATCCAACTATCTCTGGTTATCAGCCCCTTCAAAGATCTGACTCCTTGACTGCAGACACACAGACCAACCCCCATTCTTGGAGCAGCCTTATGGAATATGAAGGCCCTAGATCCAACTCAGAAGACCTTTCCAGGGCCAACTCATCCTGGAAAGGTCCTGGAGAATGCTGGGATTTCAGTTCAGGGCAGCTTGATTTTTTTTCTACCTATGCCTGCTCTGACTTGACTGTATGTCCCCTCCAAAATTCATGGTGTAACTTAATCTCCAATGTGGTGGTTGTAAGAAGAGAGAACATGCTAGGTGTGGTGTTGGATGCTTTTCATCCCACTCAGAACTCTGTGAGTTCAATACTAGCCTAATCTATATAGTAAGTTCCAAGCAAGCCAGAGCTACATAGTGAGACCTAGTCAAAATGAAAATAACAGAAAAGAAAGAGAAGTGGGCCTTCAGGAAAAGTGATTAGGATACAGTTTGATTAAGGTTTGTTCAGTCCTCATGAATTAGTTAGTGCCTTTAAAAGGCTGGAGGCAACTACTGTGGGCCCTGTTGTGCCCTCTGTGCCTACCACTAATGTGAGGACATCACCTTCACTGGAAAAAAGAGAAAAACAGTGCTATCCTGGACAGAGAAATAAGAGCTTTAACTAGACAGCAAATCTGTTTGTGCCATACCTTCCGGCTTCTGAACTGAGACATTACTGTCCTGTGTAGGTTATGCTTTCTGTAGCACAGACTCTCAAAGCCTCCTTCCTTCACCTTTCTCCAGAACTGCCCATCATAGGAGCACTCCTCATCCATGCTCATACCCTGAGCTATGTCTTTCCACAGCAGATGCCAGGCAATGTTCAGTTCTCACACGCGATACTCACAAACAACAAGAATGAGTTTATTACGTCTCTCTGTCTGGAGATAGAAGTCCAATGTGAAAGCACCTTAGCTTTATTGTCTGGTCAGCTCTGACTTCTGTTTCAAAGACTTGCAGCTTCTTGTTGTGTCTCGTTGTGTCAGAAACAGGCCTAACTGCGTCACTTCACACAGGTATTAATCCCATTCACGAGAGCCAATGCAACTTCCAATAGATCCCTCACCTTCTAAGGCCTTTTGTGTCAATTTCAACAATAAATTCTAGGGGGGTGTGGAAACAAATATTCAGACCACTTCAGTATATAAAAGATTTATATTTATATTTTTCAACAAAAAGTGTAATTGACACAGCTCTGTTTTTAAGAGCCTGGCTAGTGAACAATTCTGGGTTTAAACCTTAGTTTTGGGCATGAAGAGATGGCTCAGTGGTTAGGAACACTTGTTGCTTTTCCAGAGGACTCAGGTTGGTTTCCCAGGACTCAAAACTGTCGGTAAGTAATTCTAGGCAATCTGCTGCCTCTGGCCTCTTCATGGGCACAGATAAACTCATTAGGCATGTACACATACATAAATAATCAAATAAATATTAGGGCTCAGAGAGTGGTCAGCAGTGAGCACTTGCTGCTCTTGCAAAGGACTTGGGTTCAGTTCTCAGCAACCACGTGATCATCTCTAACTCTAGTTCCAGGTGAATCTGATGTCTTCTTTGACCTCCAGGCATTCACACAGTATACATACATACATACATACATACATACATACATACATACATACACACACACACACACAGGCAAATATACTTTTACACATATAAAATAATCTAAGTGTTTTAAATAAATCTTTTAAAAAATAATTTAGTTCATTTAAATACATGATGCTAATCTTTATGCTTAAGGTAAAATAAATCACACACACACACACACACACACACACACACACACACACACACACACACACACACACACAGTTTCTAGTGTCTTCTCTAACTAAACATGCTATCCAGGAGGACAGGCATCTTGTCATATATTACCAACACCCAAAGCAATGTCTGCCTGCAGCAGATCCCCAGTGAATGTATGCTGAGCAAACAGGCCTCCATAGTGACCGAACAGAACACAGTAAGTAGTCACTGTAAGCAGGTAAGACCCTGACATGCAAACCCAGGATACTATGCTTAAGTCTAAGCTCTATCATTTTCCATATTGCTGTGTGACCTGAAGTGAGTTATCTGCCTTCCCTGTGCCTTGTCTCATCCATAAAATGGGATAATAATACCTCAGATGATGTTATAGATTTAATAAATTAAATTAATGAATATTTTTCATTGTTTATTGTGCTGGGCTTTGAACCCAGGGTCTCAAACATGTTGAACAAGCACTCTGTCACTCAGGTATAAATTTCGACCTATAATTAATGTTAGTACTTAAAATAGTACTAAGGTATAATACACTATGTATGTATTTAATTTTAATTACAGATTCATACAGTACTTTAAACAGAGGTGAAACGTCATTAGAAAAAGTACCGCACCTTCAGAAAGGTAAGCACAGGGATGCACCTACTTAAGTTAGTAGAGTGCAAACATATTTATTCCCCACTTTCTCCTTCAGAGCCCACCTGTGTGACAGAAATAGGAGACAATAATTAGCAAGGTTGCAGTAAACTAAAAAGCACCAGCATTAGAGCCGAGTATGAGACAGGTCTGATGACTCATGGCAGCCAGAACTCATTTAACCCAGATTTAGACCAGGCCAACCCACCCAGGTAAGAAGAATCAGAGAGGCTTCACTGACACAGAAGTACTTCTTCCTCTCAGTAAGTCCAACACACTCAGAACTCAGAACACAATTGTTCAATATACTTTAAAAATCATGTTAAAAAAACCCAAGCTGGCTTGAATTCCTGACCCGCCTGCCTTAGCCCACAGTGAAAGGTTACAGGTGGGGATAATCACAGTCTTACATACTATCTGTGTAATATTTAAAAAGCCTAAGTATGCATTTCCTTAAGAGACTAAATGAAGGCTGTGGTTTATCAACTATCATTCCTTAAGTTCCGGGAACTAAAACATTTAAGGAACGTTTGTGTAAACACTGCTCCGCTTGGGAAAGCACCATGTTTACAACACTCCACAATTACCAGATCACGATTACAATAACCAAGCTAAAAATAAGCCACGGATGAAGACACTGCATACAGAAGGTGGAAAACAAATTATACACACGCGATTTGTCTGTCTCTACTCTGTCATTAGCATAAATTATTTTATTGTTGGCCAACAGATCAGTGTTTTACTGCAAAGAATCCCTAAATGGTAAATTTAGGCATAGTTTGACTTAATTTTTAAAGGAAAATAGGAGGGGGGGGGACATCGTTAACTGTGTTAGTGGGCATCAGAAGACTAACTGGTCAGGAGCTCAACAAACTATTTTGTAAACTCTACAGTCTGAAGCTTTCCTGGGGGCTGATTTTAAAGAAAATGTAAGAAGAAGCAACATGGAGTTCTGCAACTTAAACATAAACTTTTCTTCTGAAATAGAAGTTACTTAGAAAATGTTTTATTTGAACTTATCAATAATAATTGGCCTCACAGGATTGCCCACAGAGGTAAAACCATTGGATAAAAGGGTCAGAGGTAGGGAAGAGTCACATAATCTCAAGTTAGTAATTATTTTAAGTCATTGATGCCTTCTAAGTAAGACAACAGAGTAGGGCTGGGGAGGTGGCTCAGATAAAGACCCAAGTTCAAATCTCCAGAAAGCAGGCTTCCTAAAGCAGGTCATGGTAACCTATATCAAGACTGGAGAAGGGAGAAACCTTGGAAGCTGGCAGGATCCAGGGTACACAGGAGTGATGAAAAGACTCTGTCTCTCTAAGTGTGGCAATGCACCACTTTAATCCCAGCACTTGGGACAGAGGAAGATGGATCTCTTGTCAGTTCAAGACAGCATGGGGGCACTTGTCACCAATGAAGTTGAAATTTAATACTAACACCCAATGCTGTCAAAGGCAAAGGAGCCAATGCCAAAGGAGCATTGTAGCATATACCCACTTATATGCAACCGCACACAGATTAAAAAATAGTAAGAGTCTGGCAGGATAGCTCAGGAGTTAAAAGTACTTGCTGCTCTTGCAGAAGACCCAGAGCCGCTCTTTAGCACCCATATGGAGGCTCAGGGCCAACCAAAACTCCAGCTCCAGGACATCTAATGATGCCCTCTTCTGACCTCTGTAGGCAGAAGGCACGCATGTGGTGTGCTTCCATAATACATGCAGGCAAAACAAACATACAAAGTAAGATTAAATAAATCTTTAAAGCAAACAAACAAAACAGACAAACTAAAAGCTGCCTTCGTAGGACGTGACTAAGAAGAATCAGTAGGAAAAAGGACTGTTCCAACAGTAGAAAAGGCTCTTCAAACATTCAAATAGTGACAGAATAGCTGAAAGGTATGGAAGTTAGTGCCACCCTTAACAGGAAGCGAGGAAACAGAAGCCCCATTCAGAAAACACTGGCTGTTTGCCCACAGGCTTCACTCACAAGCCTCAAATCCACTTGCAGGTTTTGGTGAAACAGGTAAGACTATGGCAGACAGGTTGGCTGTGGAAAGAAATCCCACTTCTCACTCTAGAGTTTGCGTGATTTAGAGGGCAGAGGCAAGATGCTACATTAAGAGGGAATTTGCTGATTGATGCTCAGTTACCATGGTGATCTAGACCAGAGAACTGGGAACAACCACAATCAGAAAGCCTGGGTTTAACCTGTTACAACTCAGGACTCATTAGTGGAAAGTGAGTGAGTGTAACTGTCCCGATATCAGATAAGTAGACTTCAGAGCAAAGTTAAAGATAAACAAGGCTACTACATATTAATAAAAGGACTAACTCATCAAAAGGATAAAACAAGGTTGGTGTGTAGTTGAGTTGGTAGTGTTTAATTAGCACGCACTAAACCTTGAGTGGAGAGCTGGCTCTGCCCTAAGAGCATTTGCTGCTCTTTCAGAGGAGCAGATTTCAGTTCTCAACACCCATACCAGGTCACTCACAGATCTAGAGGATCTGACACTACCCTGTTCTGGCCTCCCTTGGGACAACAGGCACACATGTGGTGTGTGTGTACATACAAAGGAGGCAAAATACTCATACACATAAAACTTAAAAACATACTTTTCAAAGCTCTAGATGTAGTACCCATACCACACAAACCAAGGCAAGGTGGGTGAGGTAGAGACAGGAAGGTCAGAGTCAAGGTCACCTTCAGCTTCAGCAGGTTTCCAGATCACCCTAGGATACCTGAAACTGGGTTTAGATGGATGCATGGCTGGCTGTATGGATGGATGGCTGTATGGGTGGCTGGCTGTATGGGTGGCTGGCTGTATGGGTGGATGGCTGTATGGATGGATGGACAGGTGTAAAAATTGTAGCCACATATGCACTAAATACCAGAGTTCCCAACTTTATAAATAATACTGTTGGGTGTGAAAGGTCCCAGAAGTCTTTATATAATAATAGACTTCATTACTCCAATGGCATCTTTAGAGAGCTCATCCAAATTAAAAATAACCAATACACTTCAATTAAACTAGACTACAAAACAAATGGCCTTCACAGATGTATAGACTAACCCATCAAACAGAAAAGAATCACAGAAACACATTCTCAGAAATGGACTACGATCTAGACCACCAGCAAGTGTTTGGGTTTTTTTTTTTTTTCTTTCATATCATAGTGAAATAAAGTAGAAATCAGTAGCAAGAGAAACTACAAAAAGTACTCAATTATTTGAAAACTGAACAATACACTCTTGTATGACCAGTGAGATACTGAGGAAATCTAGGTGATGTTAAAAATTACTAGAATCAAATAAAAATAAAAGCAATGATTTACCAGAACGTCCAGGAAAGACATAAGAAAGTCTATAGCTATGAATAGTTACATTAAAAATTAGAACTATCTGCTAGACAATGGTGGTGCACACCCTTGATCCGAGCACGCAGGAGGCAGAGGCAGGCAGATCTCTGTGAGTTCAAGGCCAGCCAGGTCTACTGTTCCAGGACAGTCGGGGCTACAGAAAGAACTGTCTCAACAAAAACCAGACCAAACCAAACAAACAAACAAATGAAAAATCAGAGCAATCAGAAAAAATAAATAAGACTGACAACAAATCAACCAAGTCTCAAATTAATAAAACTGAGATAAAACAGGGCAATGTTAAAAAAAAAAAAAACAACTTTCCTAGAAATCTAGATAATTAGAGAATACTTTGAAACATACACTCAAAAAGGATGGGAAAACCTACAAGAAATGGATAACTAGGCACACATGACCTATCAAAATTAAATCAAGGAGATACAAACAGATTAAGCAACCAGACTGAAGCAGTACTAAACGTTCTCCAGCAAAGAAAAGCTCAGGAGTGGGTGGACTCCCTGCTCAGTTCTATCAGACCTCGGAGCCGGCTCCCTCCATGCTCTCAGAACCTGCTCACATCTGGAGACATTTGGCCGCTACCATACTCACTCACGCTAGGAGGCTGGTCGTGTAGTCCCACCCTGACAAGTGGACCACAGTGCAACAGTGAAGACTGTAAACCACTTTCCTTGATGAGCACACATAAGAATTCCCAACTAAACAGCTGTATACTAAATCTAAGGACACATTAAGATCAGATGCTGTGAATCTGCTTTAATCCCAAGGATGCAATGTTGGTTCAGCACACCCAAATTATTAACTAATACAACACATAAGTCACATGATCACTTCAATAGATGCGGAAAAAGGCCCTCAACAAAGTTCAACACACCTTGATGATACAAGGCCTGAGGAAACTAGGAGTAAAAGAACGAATCCTAACATAATAAGCCTGTAAATGGGGTCTGTGAAGATGGCTCAGTGGTGTCTGCTCGCAAGTAAGAGGACCTGAAATTTAGTACCCAGCACCCACGTTAACAAAACAAAACAAAGCCTGCTAATGACAGTAAGCACCTGTCACTCAACCATCGTGGAGAAGAGGACCAAGTACCGACAGGAAGTCCACAGGTCTGCTGCTCTATCACTCTACCAAAATGACATGCTTCTAGGTTAAATAAGACCCTTTCTCAAAAATGAGGTGGCGAGCAATCAAGAAAGCTACTTGACCTCATCCGAACCATATACATATGCATAGGTGAACATACTCTCACATATACACATTTACACACATACACACACACACACACACACGAATAAGAAATGAATGAATGAAAGGGGGCTGTGTATTACAAATCACCCAATATTATACTAAATGGGGAAAAACTGAGAGCATTTCTGCTAAAATTAAGAACAACATATATGCTCTTATTTCTATTCAGTAGTATTCGATCTTTAAGCTAGAGCTGTAATGATAACTTTAATATAAATGCATGCAATAAGTTAATACAGTGGCTGTTTTTCTTTATCCTAGCTAGTTCCCCAATAACGGCACTGATTTATTTTCAATGACCAATATTTATTTTCAAATTAAAAGCCCAATAACTAGGCATTATGATTCTATTATAATCCTCTAATCTAATCTGGCTACCTCCCAGCCAAAATCTCCAGGATACTGGCATTTTTGTATTGGTCTGTTCCTTTGAGCTTCAGGTGTGTTCTGCCTTGATGTCTCCCTGGACCCCTTCTTCATGGTGACATCCCTCTTCCTCTCTTTCTATCCCACCTCCCTTGGCTAGCAGAAGTCCTGCCCTATTCTCTTTATTGCATAGTTATTGGCTTTTCTAGCTTTTATTGACAAGGCAGAGAATGATGAGAATTGTTTACACAAAGTAGAGACAGGGGATTCTTGACATGAGCATTACAATGGTGTGTCCGGACTGCAGCAAGGCATGAGGGCAGAGAAATCAGCATTTGAGAATGCAATGCTAAACTTTACACAGCGCACAATAACATTATACCTACATAGAAGCCATAACAGAAAAAAGTGACCCAAGCAGGAGAGCCAGGAGTCAAAATCCTATCAATTATAGCATTTCCACAACAAAATAGCAGAAATTTAACTACAAACCACAAAATCAGCTGTTTTTCTACATATGAGAAATAAATCAGGAGGGGGATCCCATTCTCAGTATCTTCTAAGTGAGTAAACAAATAAATAATCCTAATAGTAATTTTAGGCAAGGACGTGAAAGCCTTCTACTGTCAACACTGAAGGTGGCCTGAGAAGACGGGAAGCCTCCCATCCTCACAGACCTGCAGAATTAATAACTGGAAATGACTGCATCACCAAGAATAATCTCCAGATCCAACAGAATTCCATCAACTTCCAGTTACACTTCTTCACACAACTAGAATCCACAGTACTGAAATTCATGCTTGCTCAGCAAGTAAAGGGGCATGCTGCAAAGCCTAAGTCTAAAGAATTACACGACAGGGAGAACTAACTCCTGAGAGCAGTCCTCCACCTCCGCACACCCACAACAGTATGTGTGCCCCGCTCCCACACACACACCAAGAATTGATAGGCAGGGATACATGAAATAAAACCCTTCTCCTTAACTAAGGAAACAATCACCAGAGTAAAGACGCAACCCACAGAATGGAAAACAACAACCTTTGCTGACAACACATCGGACAGGACAAGAGATTAAAATCTAGAATATATGAGGATAAACAAGAATTAAACTTCAAAAAAATCAGCCCATCAAGAAAAGGGCTAATGAACTGAACAAAGTTCTCAGAAGAAATCAAAATGACCAGTAAGCACATAGAAAATGCACAGCATGCTTAGCCATCAAGGAAAATGCAAATTAAAGCTGCTTTGAGATCCCAGTCACCCTAGTCAGCAATGCCACCATCAAGAAACAAGCAACAGGGCTAGAGAGTTATGAGCACTTATTGAGCTTACAGAGTTCCTGGGATCCCATCAAAGTACCCACATGGTGGCTCGCAACTAACCTAACTAACTAACTAACTAACTAACTAACTAACTAACTCATCTTCCAGTTATCTGACCTCTTCTGACCTCTATGGGCCCATACAGGCAAGACACTCACACACATAAAATAAAAATAAATAATTTACATATTTATATATAAATAATAAATATGCCACACCCAGAACTTGGGAGGTGGAGCCAGGCAGTGTCAAGGTTAGTCTGGTCGACAGAACCCTGTCTCAAAAACAACAATGATTTAATTTAAAAAAAAAAATCATGATTCAGTAGGCTTCATTCCAGGGATGCAGGGATGGTTCAATATACAGAAATCCATCAATGCGTTCCACTATATAAACAAACTCAAAGAAAAAAACACATGATCATTTCATTAGATGCTGAGAAAGCATTTGGCAAAATTTAACACCCCTTCATGGTAAAAGTCTTGGAAAGATCAGGAATTCAAGGCCCATACATAAACATAGTAAAAGCCATATACAGCAAACCAGTAGTCAACATCAAACTAAATGGAGAGAAACTTGAAGCAATCCCACTAAAATCAGGGACTAGACTGTAGAAAGCGGCGAGACGAAACAAAGATGGCACCGACATCCAGCCTTGTCTGGATGTCGACAACTTACTGCGCATGTGCAGGCTTGTACCCTTGCTAGGGTGGCCATATGATAATGAGATGTAGGGCGCCCTCCAGTGGTGAACAATGGTACTGCACATGTGCGGTTTTTGCACCGGGTGTCAGTTGACCGTTAATATGCTAATGAGGGGCGGTACCATGCTAATGGGGTGATTCATTCTCCACCAATCCCTGGAGGACAAGTAGTGGGGTGATCCATGCCCCACCAATCCCTGAGAGATAATTAGCATACTGTTGTGTATATTAGTCGAGCAACTTTGCCGCTCGGGGTCCCTGTTCAAGAGAGCTGTAACACTAAGAAGAGCTGTAACACTAAGAAGAGCTGTAACACAGTAAAGGCTTGTTCGCAGAAGAATTCTGTTGCCGCGCGTCGTTCTTGCTGGCGGGACATTGGGCGCACGACACTAGACAAGGCTGCCCACTCTCTCCCTACTTATTCAATATAGTTCTTGAAGTTCTAGCCAGAGCAATCAGACAACAAAAGGAGATCAAAGGGATAAAGATTGGAAAGGAAGGGGTTGGGGATTTAGCTCAGCGGTAGAGCGCTTGTTTAGCGAGCGCAAGGCCCTGGGTTCGGTCCCCAGCTCGGGGGGGGGGGAGATTGGATCAAAATATCACTATTTGCAGACGATATACCTAAGTGACCCCAAAAATTCTACCAGAGAACTCCTAAACCTGATAAACTTCAACAAAGTGGCTGGGTATAAAATTAACGCATACAAATTAGTAGCCTTCCTCTACTCAAAGGATAAACAGGTAAGAAAGAAATTAGGGAAATGACACCCTTCACAATAGTTACAAATAATATAAAATACCTTAGTGTGACTCTAACCAAACAAGTGAAAGATCTTCAAGTCTCTGAAGAAATCGAAGAAGATCTCAGAAGATGGAAAGATCTCCCAAGCTCATGATTGGCAGGACCAATATAGTAAAAATGGCCATCTTGCCCAAAGCAATCTACAGATCCAATGCAATCCCCATCAAAATTACAACTCAACTCTTCACAGGGTTAAAAAGAGCAATCTGCAAATTCATTTGGAATAACAAAAAATCCAGATATCGAAAACTATTCTTAACGATAAAAGAACTTCTGGGTAAATCACCATCCCTGACCTCAAGTTGTATTACAGAGCAATAGTGATAAAAGCTGTATGGTGTTGGTACACAGACAGGCAGGTAGATCAATGGAATAGAATTGAAGACCCAAAAAGGAACCCACATAACTATAGTCACTTGATCTTTGACACAGGAGCTAAAAATGATCCAATGGAAAAGAGACAGCATTTTCAACAAATGGCGGTCAGTATGTAGAAGAATGCAGATCAATCCATTCTTATCACCTTGTACAAAGCTCAAGTCCAAGTAGATCAAGGACCTCCACATAAAACCAGACACACTGAAACTAACAGAAGAAAAAGTGGGGAAGAGCCTCAAACATATGGCACTGGGGAATTACCTGAACAAAACACCAATGACTTATGCTCTAAGATCAAGAATTGACAAATGGGACCTCATAAAATTGCAAAGTTTCTGTAAGGCAAAGGACACTGTCATTAGGATAAAATGGCAACCAACAGACTGGGGAAATATCTTTACCAATCCTACATCTGATAGAGGGCTAATATACAAAGAACTCAAGAAGTTAGACTCCAGAGAGCCACATAACCCTATTGAAAAATTAGGTACAGAGCTAACCCTAGAATTCTCAACTGAGGAATACTGAATGGCTGAGAAGCACCTAAAGAAATGTTCAACATCCTTAGTCATCAGGGAAATGTAAATCAAAACATCCCTGAGATTCTACCTCATACCAGTCAGAATAGCTAAGATCAAAAAACTCATGTGACAGGACATGCTGACAAGGATGTGGAGAAAGAGGAACACTTCTCCATTGTTGGTGGGATTGCACGCTGGTATAACCACTCTGGAAATTAGTCTGGAAGTTCCTTGGATAATTGGACATAGTACTACCTGAGGACCCAGCTACACCATTCCTGGGCATATACCCAAAAGGTGTTCCACCGTACATGCTCCACTATGTTCTCAGCAGCCTTATTTATAATAGTCAGAAGCTGGAAACAACCCAGATGTCCTTCAACAGAGGAATGAATACAAAAAATGTGGTACATCTACACAATGGAATATTTATTACTCAGCTATTAAAAACAATGACTTCATGAAATTTATAGGCAAATGGATGGAACTAGAAAATATCCTGAGTGAGGTAATACACTCACAGAAGAACACACATTAGCCCAAAAGCTCAGAATACCCAAGATACAATTCACAGACCATATGAAGCTCAAGAAGGAAGACTAAAGTGTGGATGCTTCAGTCCTTCTTAGAAGGGGGAACAAAATACTCACAGGAGGAAATATGGACATAAAGTGTGGAGCAGAGACTAAAGGAAAGGCCATCCAGAGACTGCCCCACCTGGGGATCCATCCCATATACAGTCATCAAATCCAGACACTATTGTGGATGACAAGAAGTGTTTGTTGACAGGAACCTGATATAGCGGTCTCCTGAGTGGTAGAGCTTGGCAAATACAGAGGCAGATGCTCCCAGTTAAACCACTGGACTGAGAACGAGGTCCCCAATGGAGGAGTTAGAGAAAGGACTGAAGGAGCTGAAGGGATTTGCAACTCCATAAGAAGAACAACAATATCAACCAACCAGAACCCCTCAGAGCTCCCAGGGACTAAACCATAATCCCAAGAGTACACAGGGATGAACCTATGGCTCCATCTGCATATATATAGCAGAGGATGACATTGTCAGGCATCGATGATGGATGGGAGGAGAGGTCTTTGATCCTGTCAAGGCTCGATGCCCAGTGTAGGGGAATGTCATGATGGGGAGGTGGGAGGGAGTGGATGGGTAGGTGGGGGAGCACCCTCATAGAAACAGGGAGATAACAGATTTCTGGAGGGGAAACCAGGAAAGGTGATAACATTTGGAATGTAAATAAAAATATCCAATTAAAATAAAGAAAAAGAAAAGCAACAACTGCTGTCAGAGTGTGGGGGAAAATGAAGCCTTGTATACTACTGGTAAGACCGTCAGGTGGTGTGCTTCAACAGGCATCAATGTGTATGTTCCTCAAAAACTCAAGAGGAAAGTAGGGTCTGATCTAGCTCTATCACACCTGAGCACATACCTACAGGTCTAGATCAGCACACCACAGAAACAGCAGCACACACATGTTCACTAACATACTACTTGTAACGGTTTTGAACCAGAAGAAGAAAGGCAGAGAGAGGGGGAAGCAGCCAAACGTCCACTCTCTTTGTCATTGTTCTACTGCTTTCAAAAGACACCATGGCCAAGGCAACTCTTATGAGGAAAAGGACTTAATAGGGGCTGGCTTACAGGTTCAGAGGTTTAGTGCATTATCAGCATGGTGAGCAACATGAAGGCAGGCAGGCAGACATGGTACAGAAGGAGCTAAGAATTCTCTAACTGGATCCACAGGTAGCAGGAAAAGAGACACTAGGCCTGGCTTGTGCTTTTGAAACCCCAAAGCCTACCTCCAGTGACACACTTCCTCCAATAAGGCCACCTATAGTGGTGAGTTTGGGCTACACGGCTCTGTGTGAGCAACCACCCTTGACCTTCCCCTGCTACCCAAGGCCCAATTGGGTAAGTGGCCACTTACCTGAATTCTTACATGGCTCATTGGCTCTCTCTCCTGCAGCTCTAAACCTCACCAGTCACACCACATCATGGCAATCCTCTTTTTTCTCCCCAGCTGTGTCCTAGCCTGTGCAACTCTAAGAGTCCCACCCCATGCCCAGCCATTGGCCACTGGCATCTTTATTGATCAATCAAAAGCCAATTTTGGACAAGGACCTTCAGGGTTTGGACACATGGATTCCCGATTGAATCAAAGCATTAGAACCAATATCCAACACACACTTCCTAATCCTTCTCCAGTAGTGCCACTCCCTAATGGCAGTGTATTTTTTAAGCCTGTGGTGGTTTGAATAGATAAGGCTCCCATAGAGTCATGTAATTGAGTGCTTGGCCCATAGGGAGTGGCACTATTAGAAGGTGTGGTCTTGTTAGAGGACCTGTACAACTGTGGAGGCGAGCTTTGAGGTTATATATGGTTCAGCTACACCCAGTGGGGCTCACAGTCCCCTTGTGCTGCCTGCTGATCGAGATGTAGAACTCTCAGCTCCTCTAGCACCATGTCTGCCTTCACGTTTCCATGCTTCCCACCATGATGATAAAAATGCACTAAACCTCTGAAACTAAGTCAGCTTCAATTAAATGTTTTCCTTTATAAGAGTTGCCTTGGTTATGATGTCTCAGAAGTTAGTACCAGGAGCTGGAGAATTGTGTGACAGGCCTGACCATGCCTTTTTTTTTTTTTTTTATAAAGATTTACTTATTTTATATATGTGAGTACACTCTCAATGTCTTCAGACACACCAGAAGAGGGCATAAGATCCCTTTACAGACGGTTGTGAGCCACCATGTGGTTGCTGGGATTTGAACTCAGGACCTCTGGAAGAGCAGTCTGTGCTTTTAACCTCTAAGTCATCTCTCCAGCCCCCTGACCATGCTTTTGTTAGGAGGAATAAGTACTTTGAATTAGGAACGTGGCACTCCCTAAAGACAGTGCATTTGTGCCTATAGAGGCCACTTCTATTCCAACCACCACATCCAGTAACAGGCGAATGGATAAAGAAAGCATGGGACATGCACATAATGGAACTTTACTCAGCAATAAGGAAAAAGGGAGTCATAACATCTGCAGGGAGTAGACAGAACTAGAAATCACTACACTGAGGGAAAGAAGTCAGACTCTGACAAGTACCTCATAGTTTCTCCCATACGAAGAATTTACTTTCTAACCTATATAGTCTGTGGGGTGGGGTGTGGGAGGGGAACCAGCAGGAAGGGGAAGAAGAATGGCAGAGGGTAGGAGGGACACCAATGAGGAAGATCAAAGGTAGCATTTGTATGAAATTGCCATAACAGATCCACTCTGTTAAATCGTAATTTTAAAAATTAAGCAAAGGAGTCTGGAGCGAAGGCTCAGTGGGTAAAAGCACCAGCTGCTCTTCCAGAGGACCAGGATTCAGTTCCCAGCACCCACATGACCATCTGTAACTCCAGTTCCGGGGCATCCAACAGACTCTTTGGCTCCCACAGGCACCAGACATGAACATGGTACAAATACTTACATGTAGGCATACATCTTACATAGAAAATAAAGATAAACCCATCTTAAAAAGAAATAAAAATTAAGTAAAAACTCACAAAGCAATTTCCATTTCCATAAAACAGAGAATGAACATAAAAGCACAAGCACATAAAAGGGAAAGGAGTTCTCAACGTCATGCTCAACTCTGTATCAGTGCCTTCCAAACTTCAATCTTGTCTATAACATGGACATCACGATCACCTCCCTGAGCACTGCTGTGACTATTAAAAGCAGTGAGTACAACGGCCTTGCAATCCTTCAAAGGTGTAGGTAACATGATGTGTTTAAAGTAGCTGGTGAAAGTTCTCAGTAGCAATCATAGTTCATTAGGATGAAGGCATTACTATAACCCAACACAGTCTACAAAACCCCAGCAAGACTGTCAGTCAGAGACGTCATTATCCTATAAACTCCAGGGAGGTTAACCAAGAAGTGGTTAATAAATGACAATTCAGTTTAAGCATACAAAAACTGATAGCAGGACAGGCCGGGTGGTGCACCTCTCTAACTCCTCAGGAGGCAGATGTAGGCAGATCTCTGTGAGTTTGAGGCCAGCACTAAGACCCTGTCTTTAAAACTACAGAACAGAACAGAAAGCTGGTGACATAAAGCCAGGCACAACAGCATGCCCTGCAGTTCCAGCTGCTTAGGGAGGTGAGGGAAGAAAACTACAGGCGGCTAGGAGGGCCAAGTAGTCAAGGCAACACAGCACAACTGTAACTGAAAGAAGAAAGGATACAGTAACTGTGAGAAAGTAAGTTTGAACAGCAATGCCCCCCACAGGCTGGCTGCCAGAACGGTTAGTACACAGCAGGAGGCACCATTTTGAACAGTTCTGGGAACACTGGACGGTGAGGCCTACCCAGAGGAAGCAGGTCACTGAGGAAGAGGATCTGTGGCACTTTATCTACGGCCACTCCTAGCCTTGCTCTCTGCTAGGATGCGAGCAGCTACCCTGTGCCTCAGTCTTCTGCCTCCGTGATGTTTCACTCAAGTGTGGGGCCAAGAAACCATGAGCCGCACCCTCCGAGACCAGGAGCCTAAACAGTGTATCCCTAGAGCTGCTTTTGTTAGACATTTTGGCCACAGTGATACAAATAACAGGAAACAAAAGTTCCCATTTGAAAAAGCAAGAAATTCTTGGTGAAATGCACAATATCTAACCAAAACAAAAAACCGTGGGAACAGAAGATTAAATAAATGAGACTTCCCACAGTACATCAAAACTATACACTGTAATAATGAAATTGTGGCATGTACTAAACAGATCTCTCTCCAAACAATGGCACGGAATGGACAGTTATCTGTATACATTAAAGAAATGCAGTGTGTAAAAGTTATTTCAAACAAATAGAGAAAGGAAGACCTCTTTTTAAAAATATTAGTAGAATTTTAAAACATAAGTTGTATCAGAAAACTACTAATGACTATACCTCAAAATATAATATTGAGAAGATGATTATTTAAAACTCTGCACAGTACAGAACTGTAGGCTACTTGTGAATGAGAAACTTATTTACCTAAGGCAACAAACCAAGGAGCCACATATACAGAAAAAAAGGGCAGATTTAATTACACAAATCTTAAAATCCTCAGGTAAACAATAGACTGAGAAATGCCTGCCAATTTTAATAGACAAAATGTCAATGTTTCATCATCAAATTTAAAGGGGAAATAGCTAAACTGGTGAAATGACTGCCTGGCATGCTGGGTTAGTGCACCAGCACAGCATAAAACCAAGGCCTGGTGGCGCTCTGATACCCAGTATGTTACATGTCAGTGTCAGCATTTGACATGGACCCTGTGTAAGAAAAGAAGGGGTAGAGGAAGGGGAAGGGGGGAGAAAAGAGGAGAGGGAGGGAGGGAAGGAGAGAAAACACAGACGAAGAATGTGACCAAACACCTCATAACCCCAAGCACTCGGGCATCACAGCCAGGAGGATGGAGAGCCCAAGGCCAGCCTAGGTTATAAGTGAGTTCGAGGCCAGTTCACCACGCAGAGACCAGCAAGGAGGGGAGGGGTAGGAAGGGAAGGCCCTCTCCCTCTGGGGAGAGTTTCTAAGCGGCCGCTGCCTTCCGCTGCTGCTTCTTCAGCCCTTCAGTGTGCATGTGCGCATCTCAGGCCTCACCAGTTCCTCAGTGCCAACAAGTTGCTGATCTCAGCATTACAAACTCAAGATTTCTGAGGGTGCTTTTCTCTTTGGTCTGGCTATGGACCAGCTATCCCTTGGAGCTGGCTGCCACTCTACCGGCCCACCCCCACCCCTTGAGGGTCCGTGGTTCATGCTGTCCTCTAAATGACTATGTAACCAAGGATGAGCTTGAGAAGTCCTGACCCTCCTGCTTCTCCCACCTGAGTACTGGGATTCCAGGCAGGCAGCACCACACTTGATCTAATGTGGTGTTTGGATTGAACCCAGGGCTTTGTGCACACCAGGCAAGACCTGCACCAGCGGAACTACACTCAACTCCAACAACAGAAAGCACACAACTGAACTAATTTTGCAATACTTTAAAAAACAAGACCTGACAGGACTTATTCACTGTAAGGGGAAAAAATACAAACAGCTCTACATTCCAAATATGCAGAGTCAATCCTGGGCCATGGACATAGCTCAGCAGCAGAGCGGGATCCCTTGCACTGCCAAAAACCAATTATTGTTCACAGAAGGAATTCTCTGGGCTGCGATCACTGTTCAACAATAATGGCTTATAACTTGCTTTTTACCAGCTTTCTGCCAAATCCCTGTACACATACGATGTAAAGATATGAGTGGTCCAGTCATTACCTGGTTAAATCCTATCCCGCAAGTACCTTTATACAAGGATTAGCACACAATGGCTACCTATCACCAACCAAAAAAACCTGTTTCTCTTCCTCCAACCCAAGAGCACTTTAAGGGCTGAAAAGGGCCACTGACTCATGAGTTCCCATGTTGGGGAAAAGAGGGTGCAGGCCACGAGACAGGCACTCGCTCAAACCAGAAACTAGAAAGTCCTCCTACTTTTAAAACCAGAAAAAAGTCAAATTGCACGCCTCTTGTACCTAGGAGGGTACACACTTTCCCTAAAAACAAAACATATTTAAAGGAGAGGATAATTGATTCACTGAGAATATTCAAAGATTCATCCTTCCCTGGGAAGAAATACAGTGAGGAGAAGGAAGGGTAAAGTTTCAGAATATTGCTCTTACGAAAGAGCAAATGAAAAGAAACTTTTCTTTGTGGGGTTGTTTTTGTCGCTGAGATTAAAAACCTCATGTAGCCCAGGCTGGTTCCAAACTCACACTTCTGACCTAGCTACTTCCTCCTCCTGAGTGAGGGGATTCCAGTGCCCCACGCGCCAGGTTTATGCAGTGCTGGAGATGAAGCCTGGGTCCTCGTGCACCGTAAGCAAGCTCTCCTCTAGCTCTGTCCCCAGGCTAACACACCTTTTCCAACTCAAGCCCTCAGTCATTTCCCAGTGTAAGGGAAAGGGAGTCTGCTTAGGCATCATGTCCGGGATTTGTTAGCCAACATATTTACTAGCTATCCTTGCTAGTGACTCACTGTAGTCCCATCAATGCTAATAAGCAGCTGGCTGTAAAATAACTACCAGTTTAGATTACTGTTAATAAACATATAATCTTAACGTCTAACTCAGAAAAAAGAAAATGGCACGGTTGAGAGTGCTGAGGTGGTCCTCAGAGGAGGCTTGGAAAAAAAGGAGTATTAAGATGCTTCCATTGATCACTAAGGACGGGGGTGCTGTGTGCCTTTCTTTAGTAAAATTTCCTAGACTCCAAAAGATAATATTAGTTAAAGTGCCTTGAGAAATTTTTAGACAAAAAAAACATATGTCCATATTCTCATTTTCTTTATTTTAATAATTAGAGCGATAAATAACTAAAATCCATATGGAATACCTGCATTTCTAGAGTCCAACATACTAATTTCCTTCCAAAGAAATTTTGGAAATGATTTACATGGTATGCCTGTTTACACTTGTCAAACTAATAAAATATGGGAAAAATGAAAAAGCATTAATTCCTCAGTCTTTCACCAAGTCACTGGAGGCTAAGTACAGTAAGTAAAAAACTAAAAAACAATCCCTGAATAACCAAAATTGAAGACACACAGAAGACAGGAGACAGGAGGTACTATACACCTTAATGTTCATCTTTCAGTGGTATTTCAATCGATAAATACCATCTAAAGATGATCCCTCAAAAAACAGAAATGAGGGCTGGAGAGATGGCTCAGCGGTTAAGAGCACTGACTGCTCCTTCAGAGTTCCTGAGTTCAATTCCCAGCAACCGCATGGTGACTCACAACCATGTATAAGGGGATCTGATGTGTCTGAAGACAGCTACAGAAACATTAATGCAACTTTCTAGAGACTTATTTGTGTGTGTGCACGTGTGACATGTGGGTGTGAAGTGGCCAGAAGAGGGTATTGGGTCCTGGAGCTAGAGTTGCAGGAAGTTGTGAGCCACCTAACACAGGTTCTTCAAACACAATTTGGATACTTTGGAAGAGCAGCAAGTGCTCTTAATGGCAGAGCCGTCTCTCCAGTTTCATAAACACAACCTTTAAAACAATAAATGCAACCTGCAGAAGAACCACACGTTAACCACTAACAGTAGAGCCCATGGAGACCGGAGGGCGAGAAGCCACACTCTTACACCTGTACACAATATGCACTTTCTTACCATGTGCATGGATTTATACTGAACTCTAGTTTGTAGACCTGTCAACTAGACAGCTTCTTTAAAATCCACTGTATTTTCTCCTCTACACCTAAAAAGCCACAGGCTGTTAACTTTGCAAAATGGAACCTTCTCCAAACAATGTTCCTAAACCCGTGGATCTAGATCCCTTTGGGGGGGTCCAACAGGAGTAGCCTAAGAGCATCTGAAAACACAGATACTTACATTACAATTCATGACAGGAGCAAAATTACAGTTATAAGGTAGCAACAAAAATAACGTTGGGTCACCACAACATGAGGAACGGTATTAAACAGTTGCAGCATTGAGAACCACTGCTCTAAAATAAGTATCGCTCGAATTATCAGAAAGTTGTGTGTCTGTCCTTGGAAGCGGGGCTGTGGCTCTTGCAATCCTGCGAAGTTTGTTCATGGCTGACCATGAACCAAAATGGCTAAAGTAGCTATTATGGCAACTACCAACTGTAAAGAAAAAAAAATTCAAAGAAAAAAATTGTAATGTGTTTGCAGAGACTATTTTAAAGTCAAAACCTCTTTTTTTTCCTCTTTGTTTTGAGTAAAAAGAATATTGACTACTGCAAATTCTACAAAGTAGTCCCAAATCAGTCAATGTCTGAGGCTGGAAGATAACACACAAACCGAGGTAAGGCCTTACATGTACACATTAAGACATGTGGAACTCCTGTTCTCTTGAAAGGAAAACAAGAAAGACATGTGAAGGTCTGCTATCTTCGCTGATCCCCTCAGGAATGTGAAAGCACGCACAGCTCTTTTAACCTTGCAGTACTCGGAGGCTCTTAAAAGCAATTTATTTCTGCCTAGACAAGCAGTGAGGTCTTCTGTTAATCCCCACTCTCCAGCCTTTATGCTAACACTAGTCTTTCACCTCAGCAGAGATCCTAAATTATCTCAAACCACAAACTGAATTCAAAGGAGAGGTAGAACTTTATGACAAGTCATACTAGAAAATGAGTTGGCTGTAACCTCAGAACTGGATTACTTTTGGCAGAGACATTAGTTTAAACGTTTGGTAATCAAGTGGAGTAAAGATCGTTTCTAGAATTTAAAGCCTTGGCTTCTCACCTTTCGATATCTCGCCCTAACTTCCAAAATGTGGGTCAGCACACTTGCCCTGTAATTCTGACCACCACTAAGGGGCCAGTGCACATCCTTTTAAAAAGTATCGAGTTTGGTACTAACTCTAACACCTATATCAGCTCTCTGACCATAGTCCAGACTTGAACTCTCCCTCGGCGAAGGATAGATATAAACCTGATTTATGAAACAGGCTTCAGGCCTGTCTGTAATGAAAGGAGCCAGCTAACGAAGCAGTCCAGGCTTGCGAACCCATAGTGGTGAGCGAACAGAGGCTTCCCTGGAAATCCACCCTGCCCGAAACAGTAGCAAATTTCTCCGTCAGCTGATTTGTCCTCCCCTCCGGTTGCACCCACTCTCCTCCGCCGACTCCTGGGCGACCTACACTCATTTGTCCTGGGTGCCACCAACCGCGCCCTTCGCCGCCCCCCACGATCGCTCAGGCCCCTGACCACCGACACTCACCCGCGGTAGTAGGCTTTCACCCGGACCTGGTGGGAATGGTCCCCGCCGCCGCCGCACGCGACCGTGTGAGACATGGTGCTGCTGTCCCTCTGGGTCGGCATCTCCTCACTCCCCCGCCTCTCCGCTGGAGGCTGAGGGGATCCGGGCAGCGCCGGGCGCCGCGAGGGTCTCGGCCTCCCGAGCTTGTCGGGAAGCCGTGGCCGCCCGCCTCCCCGACCAACACGCCTAACCCGCCAGAGCGAGCGAAGGGTCGCTTCGCCGCCACAGCCCGAGCCCCGGCGCTCCTCCCTCCGCTCTGCACAACACGCCTCCCGCCACGGCCCCTCCCACCACGTTCGCTCCTAGGGCCGCATTCCGCGGCAGGGCGGGCTCAGGAGCCGCCGAGTCCCGGCGCTCTCATCCTCACGGGGGCGGAAAGGCTAGCAGAGGGAACGGGATCCACTGGCCTACCATTAGTCGGCCTGAAATGGTGACATCCTTGGCTATTAATTCAAACAGTTATAAAACGAGCACTTTAAACGGAAAGTTTTCTGCAAAAAAGACCCACAGGGAACCCACGCTCAAGGTTGTTTCCCCTATTCTTCTATTTGGTCTCATCCCAGTCAGCCCGCCACGCTTCCGGGATGTATTTGCTGCGCGGGATTCTGGGATTTGGAGTCCCGGTGGGATTCTGGGATTTGTTCCTTAGGTACAGGGTGCCGCGTTTTCTGTCTTGCGCTTCCCGGGACTTGTAGGCATAGAAGTCCTGAGAACAGCTTGAGTATCTGAGGGCACTGGAAACATGGCTTCATCAAGACATAGACTCTGTTTCCAGTTAAATTCTCCATGTCAGCTTCATCGATCATTGAAATTAAACAGTGCCCTTTTGGGGGAACAAGATTTGATTACCTGCCCAGCAAATTCTTTTATGGAGAGAATTTAATAACATAGGTAGCAAAACGTTAATGAATGCAACGAAAGAAGAAACTCAATTGGGAGATACCACAGAAGAGAGACTTTTTCAAGACCCCCCCCCCATACCCAGGCTTCTCTGTATATTGCCATTCTACAGAACAAAGTGTCCAGTGTAAACTGGTTTATCAGTTCATTAGCATTTATTTTACTTACACTAGCTAGTCGAGAATGAAAAATAATCCGTCCTTGTAACTTACTTTCAGACTTCCTTGGATCTTGGCTGTGTCGCTTAACTTACTCTACCCTTAAGTTAGTAGCTCGAACCCAGCCCCAGGTCAGCCTAGATAGCAACCTGTGCACTGAGTTGTAATAAGCAACAATACAGCTTTCTTGTTGTTGTTTGGTTTGGGTTGGTGAGAAGTTTTCTTTGTGTAACTGTCCTGGAATTCATTCTGTAGATCAGGCTGGACTCGAACTCAGAGATTCGCCTGCCTCTGCCTCCTGAATCCTGGGAATAAGGGTATGCGTCATCACTACCCAGCGGCTTTCTTTATAATCATAAATTAGATTTGGTTGCTTGCCTCATCAGAGCTAATATATACGACACTTAGCCTGGTATAGCTTCATCCAACATCCACAACTTTGGAATATATGAAAATTCCCACTAAATAACATATCTTTCAATTTTAACAATTAGAGGCTGCTTCATCATGTTAAATATGGATTGATTGCTATCAACTATAATATCAAAAATAAGATGGCCATTTTTAAAATAAGTATATTATGTATGAGCACCACACATGTGCCTACTTCCTGCAGAGGCCAGAAGAGGGCGCCAGATCCCCTGGAACTGGAGTTTCAGAAGGTTGTGAGTTGTGGTTCAGGGCTGGGAATCAAACTCAACATCCCAGGAGCAACAGCCAATGCCTTTAACTACTGAACCATCTCTCCAGTTTGAAATGGTCAATTTTAATTGCATTATTGAAACGTTTTATGCCTTGTGACAAGTTTAGAAGTATATAAAGCTCTAGAAAAGCTGGCATATAAGGAACAGATAGTTATAAAGAAATAAAAGATAATTCACAGAAAGTTCTTTTTTTTTTTTTTTTTTTTTGGTTCTTTTTTGAGCTGGGATCGAACCCAGGGCCTTGCGCTTCCTAGGCAAGCGCTCTACCACTGAGCTAAATCCCCAGCGAAAGTTCTTTTTTAAAAAAATTATTCTTATTCTTACAACTTTTGGAAAAATCTGTCATTATTGGCTTCATAATATGGTTTTAAAGGTGTCACCTGAGAATTTTTTTAACTACTTACTGTGTTAGCTATATGAATCTATAACTATAATTTGTATAAACAGCACCACACACACACCAAAAAAAAAATCCCTTTTCCTAAAGATGCTAGCTTTAGAAATAATCATTACAGAGGTTGGAGAGATGGCTCAATAGTTTAGAGAACTCAATGTTTTTCTAGAGGACCTGGGAATCAAGTCCCAGCAACCACATAGCAGCACACAATGGTTTGTAACTCATATTTCAGGGGATCTGATGCCCTCTTCCGGCTTTTGTGGGCCCCAGGCACAGATATGGTACATACATATATACAGTCAAAACAGCCATATGTGTAAGAGTAAATTAAACTAAAGGAAATTACATTCTTTTTATTGGGGGTGAGGCACATGGGGAGACCATAGGACTATTTAGAAGAGTTGGTTCCCTCTTCTCACCCTATGGGTCTTGGGGATTAAACTTGGGTCTGGGACCTTGACAGCAGCTGTCAGTTGACCTATTATCTTGGTTAGGGTCGCATTGCTGTGAAGAAACACCATGAGCAAGGCAAACATTATGAGAGCAAACATTTAATTGGAGCTGGCTTATAGTTTCAGGGCTTCAGTCCATTATTATGCTGAGAAGCATGGCAGCGTGCAGGCAAGCATGGCCCTGGAGAACACAGCCTGGAGAAGGAGCTGAGAGTTTTGCTTCTTGACCTGAAGGCAGCCAGGATACTGTCTTCCTCAGGCAGTCAGGAGGAGTCTCTTCCATACTGGGCAGTGATCCAGCACACTTCCTCCAACAATGTCACACATACTCCAACAAGGCCACACCTCCTAATGGTGCTGCTGCTTCCCCGTGGGCCAAGCGTATACAAACCACCACAACTATTTTGCCTGCCCAAGATAACAGCCTTAAGAACAGGTGGCATAGGGCTGGGAACATAGCTACTGCAGAGGATGAGGTAGAAGGATCATTTGAAACCATGAGTTCAAGGCCAACTTACCTCTAAATCTGTAGAGACAGAAGAATGTAAGAGAGGAGTCGACCAGCTAGAACAGGAAAAGGCTGCCTGTTGTGATGATCCCAAAAAAGCGTAACATTCACATTTTTGGAACTCAACTGAGCTATACTTTACGTATCTTACAAATCACACATTTAAAGCAGGTAGTTCAATTTTCCAGTGGGTTCACAACATTGGATGGCAATCACTGCTCTTGAAATCCAAAATACCTTCATCATACCCCCAAAAACAGCATACCCACTAACAATAGCTTGGATCCATTCTCCTCAGCCTCTCAGGACCAGTAGTATCTTTTGTGCAGCTGTGAATTTTTCCTGTTCTGTGTATTTTATACAAAGGGACTCATAAACTATGTAGGGTTTTTGTATCTTTCACTTAGTTTAATATTTTTGAGGCTTGTTGACATTGCATCGAGTACCTGTGCTTCCTTTATATGGTTAAATCACATTCGACAGAGTGCAATGTGTAAATGTTTATGTGCACATTTGTGTATTCTCTTGTCATTTTCTTGATGCTATCACTGTTTTTAAGACTGGTGAAGCCCTAACTCCCTATTCTGTTGTTGCTTACGTTTTCTTGCAGATGCACTTTTAATTCTGTTGGGCAACGCCCTAAGCAAACTCCCTGGTCACATGATCACTGTTTAACATCTTGAGAGAATGCCAAGCTGTGTTGCAAAGTGCGCAGTTTTATATCCAATTCTCTAAACCCTTTTCACCGTGGCTATTCTACCCTTCTTTTTATTGCATCTTATTTATTGAGAGAGAGAGAGAGAGAGAGACAGAGAGAGAGAGAGAGAGAGTATTAGTGTGAGTGTGTGTATTTGTGTGCGTATGTGGATGTATTTGTATGTGTATGTGTGTGTATTTGTGTGTGTGTATTTGTGTGTGTGTGTATTTGTGTGTGTGTATTAGTGTATGTGTGTGTATTAGTGTGTGTGTGTGTGTGATGTAGTGTGTGTGTATTTGTGTGTATGTGTGTATTTGTGTGTATGTGTGTGTATGTGTGTATTTGTGTGTGTATATGTGTGTACGTGTGTATTTTTGTGTGTGTGTATTTGTGTATGTATGTGTGTATGTGTGTGTGTATTTGTGTGTGTGCATTTGTTTGTGTGTGTGTGTGTATTAGTGTGTGTGTATGTTATGTGTGTGTATTGTGTGTATGTGTGTGTATTTGTGTGTATGTGTGTATTTGTGTGTGTATTAGTGTGTGTGTATTTGTGTGTGTGTATTAGTGTGTGTGTGTATTTGTGTGTGTGTGTGTGTGTGTGTGTGTGTGTGCGTGCATGCCACATGGAGTGGAGTGTGGAAGTCAAAGTACCACTTCCTTGAGTTGGTTTCTTCTTCCACCTTGGGGTCCCAGAGGTTGAACCACTGTCCCACAGCTTGGCAAGAAACACCTTTACCAGGACAGCCATCTTGGCAGCCTTTTTCTTCTTTCTTTAGTATAACCAGTGTTGTGGTTGTAAAGTAGCATCTTACTATGATTTTGAAATCCATCAATACAATTATGTTTATTATCTTTTCATGCTTTTATATGCATACACACACACACACACACACACATGTTGTCTTGGGTTGATTCAGATCTTGTAGCCACTTCGAAATCAAATTATCCCTTTGCATTGAACTGTAAGATTGTTTTTAATATATTCTACAATTTTTTTCTCGATTGGATGATTTTCAAATATTAAATTCTATACACTCCTCTCATTGTACTCAGTGTCTTAATTTTTTCGTGGTTTAATTTACCACACAAATGATTTAAACACTGGATAGAGTCATAGTTGCCTGTCTGTTGTTATTGTTGCTTATGCTTTGCTTTTTGTTTGTTTTGTTGTTTTTTTTGGGGGGGGAGGGGTTAGTTTGGTTTTTCCAGACAGGGTTTCTCTGTGTAGCCCTGGCTGTACTGGCACTCAGACTTACTTCGAACTCAGAGATCCACCTGCCTCAGCTTACCAAATGCTAGGATCAAAGGTATGCAGCACTGTCACCACCAGGCAAATGTTTAGCCCAGGCTAGCCTGGAACTTGAGATCCTCTTGTATCTGCCTCCTTCAGCAACTCCTACTGGCAAGTGCCACCACAACCAGCTCAATTACTTAAAAGAGAGGAAAAATATGAATCTTACAACTTAGTCGGTTGGGCTATTCTAGGTCCCACTGTATTTTCCTACGAATTGTAAGATTAACTTGTCAGATGGGATCTTGATGGTGATTTCATTATATATATTAGTTTGTGGGATTCCTTTTTTAAAAAAAAGACTTATTTATTTTGTGTATGTGAGTACACTGTAGCTGTCTTCAGACATACCAGAAGAGGGCGTCGGGTGCCCATTACAGATGGTTGTGAGCCACCATGTGGTTGCTAGGAATTGAACTCAGGACCTCTGGAAGAGCAGTCAGTGCCATTAACCACTGAGCCATCTCTCCAGCCAGTTTGTGGGATCTTGTCAGCAAGAAAACCCTCTCAATCAATAAACATGATGTGGCTTTCCATTCTTGACCCCTTTGATTTGTTTCAACACTCTGCATTTTTCAGAATATGTATTTTGCACTCCTTTTTAATTTGTTTTTTCAAGACAGGGTTTCTCTGTGTAGCCCTGACTATCCTGGAACTCACAGAGATCTGCCTGGCTCTGCCTCCTGAGTACTGGGACTAAAGTTGTGCGTGTGCCGCCAGTCACTTCTTTTGTTTAATTTATCCTTAAGTATTTTAATCTCTCTAATACCATTATAAATAGAATGGCTTCACGCCAGCTTGGGAGCATCCATTGCTAATACTTAGACATGCAATTAAGTATTGCATATTGATCATCAGTTTTACAAGCTTATATCAATTACTTATTAGGTAGAGGCACAGTTAATCTTGATTATCAACTAGACTGGATTTAGAATCGTTACGGAACCACGCCTCTGATGGTACCTGTGAGGGTATTTCCAGAAAGCTCTAACTGAAGAGGATGGAAAAGATCACCCATAATAAGGGTGGCACAACCCTGTGGTCCAGGGTCCCAAGCAGAACACAAAGGAAAAGCGAGCTGAGCACTAACATTCATCTCCCTCTGCTTTCTGACTGCGGATGCAACAGTGGCTTTATCCATGCGCAATGATGGTTGCATGTGGTTAATCCCAGCAGGGAAGCAGCGGCGAAGCTCTGTGAGTTCAAGGCCAGCCTGGTCTACAGAGCCCATGCTGACACTCATGCCTCAGCTTCCCACGGGCTGGTATTACAGATATGAACCACCAGGGATGGTTTGTTTGTTTGTTTGTTTCGTCGTTTTTTTTTTTTTTTTTTTTCGGGGCTGGGACCGAACCCAGGGCCTTGCGCTTGCTAGGCAAGTGCTCTACCACCGAGCTAAATCCCCAACCCCCCTTTCTTCGTTTATTTATCTATTTTTTATTTATATTTTTTTGCTTGCACTTGTGGGAAGCATGTCCATTGGGTTTCTTTTATGTGTATTGAAACACTCAGGTAGTGGTTTTATATGTGTAATGCGCTTGTGGATAGATGCTGTGATGTACAGGCAGATGCGTGGGGCACAGGAACGTCATTTTCAGTAGCAAGTCAATGGAAAATGCTGAGACAAGTCTTTGTTGTTTTCAACCTCTTTAGTTAAAGGATCTAAGACTGAGAAGAGAGGTTTTGGTTGGTTGGTTGGTTGGTTGGTTGGTTGGTTGGTTGGTTGGTTGGTTTTAAGACAATATCTTATCATGTAACCTCAGCTGGCCTGAAACTTACTATGTAGATCAGGCTAGCCACAAATTCACAGAGATTCACCTGCCTAGATATTGTTTTTCTTAAGCTTTGCATGTGGGGGTGGGGTGTGGGTGTGCATAATTGTATGTGCATGTTCGTATATGTAGGATCTAAAAGCCAACCAACGTCAGGTATTATCTGCCACTCAGGAACCCTCCGCCTTGTATTTTGAGACAAGATCTCTCATTGGAAGCTGAGCCCCATCAGTTAGACTAAGCTGGCTGGCCAGTGAACCCCAAGGGTCCACCTCTATCTCCAACTGCCCAGGGCTGGTAATATAAGTAGGTACCACCACACCTGGCTCTTTACATAAATTCTAGGGCCTGCATACCAGTCCTTACACCTGTAGGGAAGCATTTTACCAAGTGAGCTTGTCAAACCACTTGTTACTTAGCCCTTAAAAGAAAGCCATACTTGGCGGATAGAGGCAATAAGGTCTCTGTGAGTTCGAAGCCAACCTGATCACATAGGGAGCTGTGGGGCAGCCAGGACCACATACAGAGACCCTGTCTTAAAACAAGCAAAAGTCATGAGCAATGGCCAAGACTCCTCCCTGGAGTCTGATAGTCAGGCTAATGCATTTAGTTTTTATTCTAATGATTAATCTTTTTAAATAAACGTAGATAGCTAAGGAGAGCTAACGCCCCTTTGGCTTTCTTGTCTCCTTTTCTTGCTTCTCCCATATCCCGAATTCCATTCCCTACTCTATTGACATGGCAAACTTCATCTCAGATGACCTCTGGGTTCTCCCTTCACCCCAGCCACACACACCTATTTACACGGGGTTTCCCAATCTCCTGCCCCCCCCACTAATAGATAGCATTTAAACCTTAATATAGTTTTACTTTGAAATACAGTTGCTTTATTTTGAGTTTAAACATTTTGGTAATCATGGAAAAGAAAGATAATTTATTGATTCCAGCACACACTCACACGCACACACACACACACACACACACACACACACACACACAGAGAGAGAGAGAGAGAGAGAGAGAGAGAGAGAGAGAGAGAGAGAGAGGTGCACACACAAAATAAAAATAAAGTCTATTAACGATTGTAAAACACTCATCTAATGAAGACAGTCCAATACTCAGAGTGGTCTAAGAAAGCTCAACATAATTGCCTTTTGTAGGGTTAAAGTGGTACCAGGCACTGGTGCACACTCTCCTCTCCTCCAAGCAAAGTGTGGTCCAGATGTGCTCTTAGGACCTGAATGAATAACACAAAAAATGCAGAGCACTGCCTGTTGCAAACAGTAACAAGACTTAGAGTGGCACTTAGTGTCTTTGAGAATCAAACAACATATTTGTTTCTAGTTCGACCAAATGGCCCAAAGTTGACTCTAAAATGACATGTTGGAGCTGGAGAGGTAGTTCAGTAGTTAGGGGTGCTTGTTGTTCCTGCACAGGGCCCACATTCGATTCCCAGAATCCACTTCTGGTAAGGCACAACTTCCTGTGACTCCAGCTTTTGGGAACCTAACACCCTCTTCGAGATTCCAAGGATACTGAATTTATGCGCGGGTGCACACACATACATACAATTAAGAATAAAATGAGTTTTAGGTGACATGCCTCAAGAGCCTCTGTCAAAATACATTAATTTCTTCTGAAACATTTTTTCCCTTTGAATTGGAGTACTGGCAGTTGAACTCGGTTCCCTACACATGCTAAGCCCACGCTGAGCCAATAACCCTAGAGCCCAGAGAAGTTGCACAGTTTAATGCTATTTAATGATATTTGCACAGCAAGCAGACTATTACTAACTTAAAATACACGTTACCTTCCAGTTTAGAAGAGCAGACCTTTCCTCGAAGATAGCCTACAGCACTGTAAATGTAAACATTCTGATAAAGTCTCTGAGCGGGCGGCGTAGACCCAGCCGGCCTCAGGAAACCAGTTCTCTCCCCCATGAAGCGGAAGCCGCGGGAATTTCCCTGCCTTCCAGAAGACTGGCTCAGCTCTCTGTCACCTCTGCTTGCTTTCTTTTAGACTCCAGGATTTCCGTATTGATTTTCTACCTCTCTTGAGTGGGACTAAACCATATCCTATTTCTGGCCGCAGGTAAATCAAGGAAGAGCTGGAGCTCCCAGTCCAGGATGGCGTCTGGCTGCGTGCCCCCTACACAGTGCAAGGTCACTGGGAGGTAAGACCACTCGAGCCATCCCCACACTCTGCTCTTCAACCCAGGACTCAAGCTTGTGACTGCTACTGAATGGCTTCCTACTCCAGAAAGTAACCAACTAGGAAGGAGCCTATAATTAAATCACCCAGGACTGCACGCTCAGCCTTTTGGAGCAAGCTGCCATTTTCTCTAGGTGCCTCATAGAGCAGAAATGTTACTTAGAAAATTATTGGGCCTCCCGCTGGAGGCTGTGTCTAGTCAGTTCTTGGATCTCCCAACCCCTCAAATTAAGACCTGCTTTGCGTGTGGTGGCTACACAAAATCAACCTATATTTAATTACACTGTGGATGCTGTGGACACCATTTGGTCTACAGAAAGAAAGTTGAGGAGGCGTAGGAACCTTCAAAGAAAAGGAGATCGCTGGTCTGAATAGGAGTGGCCCCCAGAGACTCATGTGTTTGAATGCTTAGCCCACAGGGAGTGACACTATTACAAGGTGTGGCCTTGCTGGAAGCAGTGTGTCACTGTGGGGGCTGGCTCTGAGTTCTAGGAAGCTCAAGTCAGCACGCTCCCTACTGCCTACAGATCAGATGGAGAACTCTCGGCTCCTCCTCCTGCACCGTGTCTGCCTGCATGCTGCCGTGCTTCCCGTCATGACTAAACCTCTGAACTGTAAGCCAGCCTCAATTAAAGGTTTTCCTTCGTAAAAGTTGCTGTGGTCATGGTCTCTTCACAGCAACAAAACTCTAACAAGACAGAAGGCTAAGCTCACACATAAACTGTCCATGCTGGACTGGGGATGTAGCTCTTTGGTAGAGTGCTTGCCTGGTATGTAGGGTCTCTTGAATTGGAACCCATCTGAATTTCTTTTGGGGTTGCTAAGATAAAATACTCTGAAAAAATAAACTTAGGCGAGAAAGTGATCATTCTGGCTGTAGTTCTAGATTATGGTCCACCATTTTGGGGGAACCACAGCAGCAGGAGCTCCAGGTGGTTAGTCACACTGCACCCACAGTCAGAAAACAGAGAGGCATGGATGCTGCCCCCCATATCTCTCTCTGTCTCTCTGTCTGTCTCTCTGTCTGTCTCTCTGTCTGTCTGTCTCTCTCTGTCTCTCTCTCTCTGTCTGTCTCTCTCTGTCTCTCTCTCTCTGTCTCTCTCTCTCTGTCTCTGACTCTCTCTCTCTCTCTCTCTCTCTCTCTCCTTACTCAGCCCTGGACCCAGCCTCTGAAATGGTGCCACCCATATTTCAGCTTTGTCTTCCCACCATAATAAACCCAACTAAGCAAAACCCACGCAGGCCCACCTGGACTAGTTAACCCTCTGGTGGACTCCAACCCCCAGTGGTTCCAGATCCTGCCAAGCTGACACTTGAGATTAACTATTACAGACCCTCAGCACCAAGTAAGCCAAGTGTGGAGGAGAGGCCAGGAATCTCAGCACGTGGGAGATAGAGCCAGTAGGATCTGAAGCTAAAGGCCAGCCTTGGCTACATAGGAATTTAAGACCTCCCTGAGCTTCCTAGAACTCTGTTTTAAAAACAAAGTGGGCTAGTGGGTGCAGGAGGGATGAATTCTCAGGGATGAATTATACTTGGAGAGGACCCAGGTTTGGTTCCCAGCACCCACACCACGCAGCACACAACTGCCTGTAATGCAGTTACTACTGTCTGTAATCCAGGTCCAGGGCATCTGTGGCTTGCGGATGTGATATGTGATATGTTGAAAAATGTAAATAAAGCTACCAAACTACAAAGAGAGAAAACTAGAAACACTAAACAAAAATTGGACAAGACTGCACATACATGTGAACATGCATGCACACACAAACATGTGAACATGGGTGTGCACACATACATGTAAACTTGCTTGCGCATACTCACATGCACACGTAGATTCAAACAAGAAAGAGAGAGGAGAAGGCACGGATGGGAGTGGTTGCTAAAATCTGCTTTGTTGGAAGTAACTTTATTAGGAACCCCACTACATGTGGAAGATTTACTAGGGGGAGGCACTTGCTTTTCTCGAGGGTCCATGGGTGCGTCCTGAGCTGAAAGCATTATTTCGCTGCTGGTACCCGGTATGAAAACTCATCACCTTTCCTCACTACACGAACCCTGGGTCATCGTATGCAGAGGTACAGTTACGGGAGTGCATGTGGATGAGCTGGGGCACAGCAGGCAAGGTTACCTGGGGGGAAGCATGTTCAGGCCACCAACTGTCCTGCATATGGTGAATGCAAACATGTGGGCTTGCTGATCTGATGTGGGGGTGGGAGAGGGGTCACATCAGTAATTCCTGATAATCGCTGAAAACCACAGACCAAGCAGGAGAAACATTATTACTGTGACGTAGTGGCAGTGAAGTGTTGGAGAACCCCCAAAACAGACAGGAGCCAATCAGATGTAAATCTCAACAGGGCCTTTTTCTTAGAGGTAGCTCTGGCCCCTCAGCTCACCGCCAACACACAGGACAGTTTTTGGTAAAGAGGAGCCCGGAACATCTGTTGGGACAAGATTTATAGAAGCAGTAAGCACAGGGTGAGTGGGCAAGCATGTGATTGGAAAGCCACTGTGGCCTTCAGCATAACTGGCTGGTGTTGGGGATCAAATCACAAACTTAATTTCTGTTTCCCTCTGCACTGGTGGTTGCTAGGCAAAGGGGTGGGCTTGTAACCTGGGGCTGCAGGTTTGTTGGGGGAATGACCTGGAGACACTGGTCTTGCTGGGGGTTAGCCTAGAGACTGGAGCTAGGCTCGGGTTTTGTTGGGGGGTAACTTGGGAACTAATGCTGAAGAATTAAAAAATTAATAATAAGCCGCCTAACTACCCCAAAAGAAGAAGTGGGGTCTGTAAGAGCTTGAACTTTTCACCCTCCCCTGCTGTACAATGGTTCCCGGAACATTCTTGCATGAAAAGTTTTCTGGAACAGCCACAATGACCCATAGCCTCCGGCCACAATGCTCTAATGACCCTGTAGAATGTCACAAAGCCCTAGGTGTGTTGCCTGGTGTTGCACATGACTAGCATATGATCTAGCTGTATGGGCTGTTTATGGTCTTGGAATTTCCCTCCTCCCTCCCTCTTGCTCCCCCTGGTTTGTGGTTTTTTCCTTTATAAGCTCTGTGAAAATTCAGGTCGTGGTCGAACTCCTCTACTCCCTGTGTGGTGTATGAGTCTCGACCCCAGCATGCTGGCCTGAGCTCTCATATCATCTTGCTTACAATAAAACTTCCTCGTGTGATTGCAGCAGGTCGGTCTCTGTGTCCTACTGGGTGCGCGTCTCTCCCGAGACTTGAGTGGGGGGCTCCCTTTGGGGTCCAACATTTTTGGGGGCTCGTCCGGGATCAGCGCGACCACCCAGGGGTCCTAGACCCACTTGGAGGTAAGATTCTCTGTTTTGTCTCAGCGCTGTGTCTGTGTTCTGTCTGGAAATCTGGTGCGATCGCAGTTTCGGTTTTGCGGACGCTCAGGGAGACCGCACTCCTGGAAGGAGGGCGGGGTGGATAAGGATAGACGTGTCCAGGTGTCCACTGTCCGTTCGCCCTGGGAGACGTCCCAGGAGGAGACGGGGGAGGACCAGGGACGCCTGGTGGACCCCTTCTGGTAGGTCCAGAGGAGACTTTACTCCTTGACGACCGATTTGTTAGGCAAGGTCTGGGACCTGCCGATCAGTTTCAGTGCTTCTGGTCGACACGAGGTCGACGTCGGTTTTGTTTTCTGTTGTCTTTTTTGTTTGTGTTCCTGTGTGTGGTGTGTGTTGTCGAGCTCGACATGGGACAGAAAGTAACGACTCCTTTGACTTTGACTTTGGATCACTGGACTGAAGTAAGGACTAGAGCTCACAATTTTTCAGTAGATGTTAAAAAGGGACCCTGGCAGACTTTTTGTTCATCTGAATGGCCGACCTTTAAGGTAGGATGGCCACCAGAGGGAGCCTTTAACCTGTCTCTCATTTTCGCTGTCAAGCGCATTATCTTTCAGGAAGTAGGAGGACATCCCGACCAGATCCCCTATATCACCGTCTGGCAGGACCTGGTCCAGAATCCCCCACCTTGGGTTACGCCCTGGACCGTAGGGTCCGGAGTGACAGTGGCAGTTGCGGCAGCTAAACCTAAGCAGACCCAACCGTCGGCGGGCCCTTCGGCACCCCCGAAGATCTACCCTGAGATCGAGGACCCTTCATGGACAGAGCCACAGCCTCCCCCTTACCCTCTGCCGCGGCCATCTGCACCCCCGGACCCGGCACCTGCCGAGAGGGAAGGGGTGGAGGGGCCCGCGGCGGGGACGCGGAGCCGGAGAGGCCGCAGCCCAGAGGGAGACTTCACGATTGCCTTGCCCCTCCGCGCTTATGGCCCACCACCGGGCCCCGATGAACTAGTCCCTTTGCAGTACTGGCCTTTCTCTTCAGCTGATCTATATAACTGGAAAAATAATCACCCTTCCTTTTCAGAAAATCCTGCAGGCCTGACCAGGCTTCTTGAATCCATTATGTTTTCTCACCATCCCATTTGAGATGCTTGTTAGTAACTGTTATAGGTCTTCTTTACCACTGAGAAAAGATGGAATCCTACTAGAGGCCAGAAAAAATGTTCCAGACACGGATAGAAGGCCCTCACTTCTGCCTGCTCTCTTCAGACGCCTGAAGGTAGGGAGTGCTCCAGGTCTGCCGCCAGGCTCCAAGGGTGGGTCTCTGAGGGGCTGGAAAGTGCCCCACCAATCTGGCCAAGATAAGGAAAGGATACAGAAACTTGAAGGGTTAAGTTAAGTTGCTGAGAGTTAGTGTAAGTTACAGAGAAAGTAAGGTTAAAAGAGAAAGAAGGTAAAAAGAGCAGAAAGCTAGGGAAGAAAGGAGACAAAAAGAAGAGGAAGTTAGAGAGCTAAAGAGAGATAAAAGACGAGAAAGGAACATATACTGGCCACAGTAGTTAGGGAACCTAGGAAGATAGTACCTGGCAACAGAAGAGAATTCCTGGCTAAAGATCAGTGTGCCTAATGCAAAGAAAAAGGACACTGGGTCAGGGACTGTCCAAGAAAGAACAAGAGGGGCCACTGGAGAGCTTCTTGGTCCTAGAGTGCTGGCTATGTACAGAGATAGAAGGGAAGTGTGGATACAGGGACCCAATGCTCTGTGCTCCTATGCCCCCCAGTGGGCCAATATCCAAAGACCTTGAGTGCAAGGGGCTACTGGCAACTAACAATACTTATGGACTGCCCAAGAACAGTGGACCTTTGGGTAATGGGTAACCCACTAGTTCATAGTCATCCCTGACTGCCCCTATCCCTTGCTCATGAGAAAATTGCTCCCCAAAATGACTTGTGTGGGCTGAAATGGCTGGGTGAGGCCATGTGTATGCATATCTACAGACTGTGTATGTGGAGCTTAAAGACCTGTCTCAGTGCACCAGTACCTGATGCTGGGAGATGAATGGCTTGGCGCTGTTCTGCTTGGAACATATCACTCCTGCCAGCCGGGCACTAACAATTATCACCCAATCCAGGACTTAAACTGTGATAGAGTGGCTGATGTTTGCCTTTGAATAGAGTGTCCCAAAAGATGGGACCACTGGTCAGCTGCATGGACTAGATTCTCCACCGGGTGGGGACAATCTGGTCACCTTGCTGCCCAGTCCGGACCTGGAGCCACCACAGCACGAGTGTCAAGTACTGGCAGAAGCCCATGGGTGGAGGAAAGACCTCTGCGACTGGCTGATTGACTGCTGCTGAAAGCCGAGGACCTTGTCACAGATGGGAACAGTTCTCTTCATGAATGAAGGTCAGAGATGAGTGGGTGCTGCCATGGTGGACAAAACGATGTCATCTGGGATGGCTGAACTTCTACACCCCCAGCACATCAGCACTGCAGATGCCTTTGCCATCTCTTGGATGCCCTGGTGAAGCCAACAACTGTGAGTACTATTCATTGCCCAGGAAAACAGGAGGGAAGAGATTCAGTGACATGGGGCAATAACAAAGCAGATAAAGTGGCTCGGGAAATGGCTATGCAGGAGCCTATCCTGGTTACAGGCCTGCAAGAGACAGCCACTGGGAACTGGGATTGGACTAAGGGATGGCCTCACTTAGAATGTAAAACAGAAGAAAAGGCCCAAATTGCTTAAAAAAAAAAAAAAAAAAAGACAATGACACACTTGAGGGGAAAGCTATACTCCCCAGAGAACAAAGAAAAGACTCACTTTGCCAAATACAGAAATGGATTCATTTAGGAGATAAAAAGTTTGTCCAAGTAGTTAAGTGTATGTAATAGACTTTAAGATTTTAGCCAGAGAGACAGTAAAAAAAATATAAGGTATGTCAGTAGTGAATGCTTAGCAAGCAAACAGGGCAAAGAGACCTAGAGAGTTTAGTGAAAAGTCGAAGTGAACTTCACTGAGATAAAACCAGAAAAATATGATCAAGTATTTCCTAGTGCTTGTAGATACCTTTCCAGGAACAGATAGAAGCTTTCCTCACCAAACGAGAGACGGCCTCTGCAATCATCAAGAAGATACTGGAAGAAATCTTCCCCTGATTTGGAATGCCCAAGGTAATCTGGTCAGATAACGGCCCTACTTTCGTTGCCAAGGTAAGCCAGGGTGTGGCCAAGTATTTAGAGGTCGATTAGAAATTACATTGTATTTACAGACCTCAAAATTCAGGACAGGTAGAGTAAATAAATAGAACTCTAAAAGAGACCCTGACCAAATTGACCATGGAGACTGGCGCAGACTGGGTGACACTCCTTCCCTCTTGCTCTCTTCAGAGCAAGGAATACCCCTTCCAGATTCAGCCTTACCCACTTTGAGATCTTATATGGGGCCTCAGCCCCCCTGACTGTATTAGATGATGTTACTGAACCAACATGTCATAGTGCCATAGTAATAATGATTTGTGTGCCAGGCTAAAAGACCTACAGGTGATACAGAAAGAAATCTGCT
This sequence comes from Rattus rattus, assembly GCF_011064425.1. NCBI lineage: Eukaryota > Metazoa > Chordata > Mammalia > Rodentia > Muridae > Rattus > Rattus rattus. Next base: position 125,214,966 of record NC_046156.1, on the reverse strand, counting down.
CACAGCTGACAGCAGCCTATGCCCCGGAGACCCCAGAGACATCCCATCAGTTCCAGGTCGGAGATTGCAGCTACACTGAGCCCAGACACTCGAGCCTCGCTGGAAAGGACTGGTGCTGCTGACCACCCTGACAGCCGTCAATTCTCAGCCCTCACCAGCCGTGTACTAGCTGTTAGGGCTGAGAGCTGGGACCTAGAGGGAAATTCAGTCATGTTTGTCCTGGGTTCTATCAAGATAGGTGTGGGATAGGCTTCATTTCCATTACAAATGATGTAACGCTACATACGTTAGTACTCCTAACACTTCTTGGGACTGTGCCTCAGGGATCACAATCTATATAAGTTTAGAAGTTCTAAAAGCTAGTCATGACCTTGGTGTGCAGGTTTAGATAGTGTCCAGATTGGAATCCTGATGCTAACGACTTAGTAAGACACAAAAAAAGGAGTTGAGAATTACTTAGGGCTAAGGCTATCTAGGTGCTGCAAGGGCAGCACAAGGACATCTGCTGTTACAATACAAGGCTTATAGAGAATTCAGAACTGCCATTCAGGAGTAATTAAAGACTCCATGAATAAACTTAGAAAAAGGTTAGACAAAAGGCAGACAGAGAAGCGCATCAGGGATGGTTTAAAAGTTGGTTTAATAAGTCCCCATGGTCAACCACTCTCCTCTCTACTTTAGTTGGGCCCATTATAATTCTCATGCTTCTACTTACTTTGGGCCATGTATACCAATAGGCTGGTGGCTTTTATAAAAGAAAGAGTGAGTGTTGTTCAGGTACTGGTCCCATGGACAACAGTACCAAGAGCTACAATGGGATAAACAGTGGCTCTAGGATTAGAGCGATACAAAGAAGAAGTGGGGAATGAAGAATTAAAAAATTAATAATAAGCCGCCTAACTACCCCAAAAGAAGAAGTGGGGGCTGTAAGAGCTTGAACTTTTCACCCTCCCCTGCTGTACAATGGTTCCCGGAACATTCTTGCATGAAAAGTTTTCTGAACAGCCATTAATGACCCATAGCCTCCGCCACAATGCTCTAATGACCCTGTAGAATGTCACAAAGCCCTAGGTGTGTTGCCTGGTGTTGCACATGACTAGCATATGATCTAGCTGTATGGGCTGTTTATGGTTTTGGAATTTCCCTCCTCCCTCCCTCTTGCTCCCCCTGGTTTGTGGTTTTTTCCTTTATAAGCTCTGTGAAAATTCAGGTCGTGGTCGAACTCCTCTACTCCCTGTGTGGTGTATGAGTCTCGACCCCAGCATGCTGGCCTGAGCTCTCATATCATCTTGCTTACAATAAAACTTCCTCGTGTGATTGCAGCAGGTCGGTCTCTGTGTCCTACTGGGTGCGCGTCTCTCCCGAGACTTGAGTGGGGGGCTCCCTTTGGGGTCCAACAATGCTAGGTACTGGCCTTTGTCTGAGAACTTGAACTCAGATTAATTAAAAGGTTTGGCCTCTCAGTGAAATTTCTGAATACTACCAAATCTGCCGTTATCAAGAGAAATAGTTAGGACTGGCAAGACAGCTGAATAGGTTAAGGCACCTGCGCCAAGCTTGGGACCCGGATGGTAGAAGAAAACCGACTAGCACGGGCTGCTTCTCAAAGCCACATGAAGGCCCCACACACCTATACAAACATACGCAAATAAATAAGACAAATGCAAATTTTACAAACAAAACTTTCCTCACTGTTTTTAAAAACTTCTTTAGGGGGCTGGAGAGATGGCTCAGCGGTTAAGAGCACTGACTGCTCTTCCAGAGGTCCTGAGTTCGATTCCCAGCAATCACATGGTGACTCACAACCATCTGTCATGGGATCCAATGCCATCTTCTGGTGTGTCTGAAGACAGCTATGTATGTGTCTGAAGACACATACATAAAATAAATAAATAAATAAATCTTTAAAAAAAAAAAACCTTTCTTAGTGTATTACTTCCCAACTTTTTATTGAGCCTTTGTGAATTTCATATCCCAATCCCCCCCATCTCCCTGACCCTCATATCTATCTACCCTCCACCTTGGAAACTTGCCCCCCAAAAGAAAACAAAAAGTAATAATAATAATAATAATAATAATAATAATAATAATAATCAGTCAAACAGACAAGATCTCACCATGGAAGCTGTGGTGTGTCACAGTGTGTCCCACAGCACACCCTTTTGCCCAAATAGCTTTACTTGCAAATGTTCGTTGGAATGAGTCATTGGTCTGGTATGAAGCCTCTGGCTTCTGCTATGCTCTCAATACTGGATCTTCACTGGGATTCTGTGACTCCTCTCGGATATCCTATTGTTGCCCTGTGCCATGCAGATCCTACAGTTTTGGATCTGCAAGACAGACTCCTTCAGGAGCTCCAGCAGTTCACAGATGGGGTAAAATGTTGGGGTGGGCCAACAGAGAGCCCTGGATCTGTCCCTGGGAAGCAGCTGAGCTCCAGCCGCCAGCCCCTCCTATGCTCACACCACCAGGGAGAGCTCTCCTGTTCTCATTCCTCAGGGCTGACTCCTGTGTGCACGTGGAGATCAGAGGACCAGGCTGTGGGAGTCAGTTCTCTCCTCCCACCTTGAGGATTGTGGAGATCCAACTCAGGTGGTCAGGCTTGGCTGCGACCTTTCACCAGGCCTTTTTAAGCCAATTTAAAATGTTGACTAGAAGAGAGAGCTGACAGCCCTTTTCTGTGGGATAGTGGACTGGGTGTGTCAGGAAATTCGGTCCTCAGGCAAATCCCACTGAGACGGGAGAATTTACCTAACTCACTTTACCTCATGCAGAGTCTGCATATCCACGTGTGTGTGAGGTTGTTCCTGTGCACAGGGAGGTAAGAGGATGCCCTCAAGAGCTCCTCCTCCGGCCAGCCTTCAACCTTTCCTCCTGGAGACAGTTTCCCTCTGAACTGGAACTTGCCTGGGCTAGCTGTCCTGTAAACCCCAGGGATCTGATGGTTTCTGTTTTCCCAGAATTAGAATTACAACTTTCTCATATTGGTGCTGAGTATTGAACTCAGGCCCGCATGCTTGCAAAACAACTACTTTATTGTCTGAGCTGTCTCCCAGCCTGTTGTTTGGAGTCTTTCAAACAAAGCCGAAAGTTATTTTGTATTATTTAGGTCACTTCTTCAACGTTAGTATGCATCTCAGCTTAGAGGGTTTAGACTTGGGTCTCAGAGTCTCCATTTCAAACCAGTTTCATGTGATGCTAATTTGCTGGTCTACACATTACGGTTGGAGGGATTTTTTTTTTTTTAAAAGATCCTCTATAAAGTCCAGTGCTGCCAGATGGCTGATCTTTTATACAATAGTGGGTTTTCGTTCTTCGATACAATTTAAACACAGTTAAATACATAAGCTCTTATCCTCAGGGTTTTGAAAACAGAAACCAAATAATGAAAAGAAATAACAATAAAGCGGGGTGTGGCTTCACAGGCCTTTAGTTCCAGCACTCAGGAGGTAAAGACAGGCTAATGTCTGGGTTGGAGGCTAGCCTGGTCTACAGACAGGACAGCCAGGGCTACACGAAGAAACCATGTCTTTAAAAAACAACAAACAACTGGGTTCGATCCCCAGCCCTGGGAAAAAAAAAACAAACAACAACAAACAAAAGAAGAAAATAAATAAAAGTGGCATAAATTTAAAATTGAGACTTTACTTGGCTTCTGAAATCAGAAAACAAGCCTGTTTAAGGAAGAACTTAGAAGTTTTCTCTATGCTAGGGTACGAAAGAAATGGTAGCTCCCTTTCCTTCCCTTCCCTTCCCTTCGCTTCCCTTACCTTCGCTTCCCTTACCTTTCTTCCCTTCTTTCTTCCTTTCTTTCCTGTGCTGGGGATTGAACTCAGGGCCTTGCTTATGCAATGTTTACCATGGTCTATAGCCTTAGACTCTCTCTGAGAGTCCAAGGGTTGAAGTTAGTTGGCTCTGTTGGTCTTCTGTGGAGTGCCTATCCCCTTTGGGGCCTGCAGTCCTTCCTCCTATTCTTCCATAGGAGTCCCTAATCTTCATCCATTATTTGGCTGTGGGAGTCCTCATCTGTCTGAGTTAGTTGGTGGGTGGAGCCTCTCAGAAAACAACGGTGCTAGGCTCCTGTCTACAAGAATAACAGAGTATCATTAATAGTGTCAGAGATTGGTGCTTGCCCATGGGATGGGTCTCAAGACTGGGCCGTTATTATTTGGCTGTTCCCTCAGTCTCTGTTTCATCCCCATCTCTGAATTTCTTGTAGACAGGATGAGTTTTGGGTTGAAAGTTTTATGGATGGGTTAGTGTCTCTGTTGCTCTATTGGGGTCCTGCCTAGCTACAGGGGTGGCCTCTTCAAGTGTCATTACTGTGAATCACAGCTAAGGTCCTCCCACTGATTCTTGGGTGCCTTCCTTCTCCTAAGTGTCTTGTCCTGGAGATGCTCCCATTTCCCCACCCCTGTCAGTTGCAGATTTCCATTCATTCTCAGGGCCATCCGGCCATCTCTTCTGTCTTCCCACACCTGATCCTGAACTCCCCATTCTCCTCTCCCATCCAGTTCCCTCCCTCCATCTGCCTCCTGTGACATTTTATTCTCCTTTCCAAGTGAGATTCAAGCATCCTGGCTTGTGCCCTCCTTCTTGTTTAGCTTCTTTGGGTCTGTGGAGTGTATCATGGGCATCCTGTGCTTTATGGCTCATATCCACTTATGAGTACATACCATGCATGTCCTTTAGGGACTGGGTTACCTCACTCAGGATGATATTCTCAAGTCCATCCATTTGCCTACAAAATTCATGGTGTCTTTGTTTTTTAAATAGCTGAATAGTATTCCATTGCATACATGTACCACCTTTTCTTTATCCATTCTTCAGTTGAGGGACATCTAGGTTGTTTCTGGTTTCTGGCTATTATGAATACAGCTGCTAAGAACATAACTGAGCAAGTGACTTTGTGGGATGGCAGAATATCTTTTGTGTATATGCCCAGGCATGGTATAACTGAATCTTTTTTTTTTTAATCTTTATTAACTTGAGTATTTCTTATTTACATTTCAATTGTTATTCCCCTTCCCGGTTTCCAGGCCAACATCCCCCAACTCCTCCCCCTCCCCTTCTATATGGGTGTTCCCCTCCCCATCCTCCCCCCATTACCGCCTTCCCCCCAACAATCACGTTCACTGGGGGTTCAGTCTTGGCAGGACCAAGGGCTTCCCCTTCCACTGGTGCCCTTACTAGGCTATTCATTGCTACCTATGAGGTTGGAGCCCTGGGTCAGTCCATGTATAGTCTTTGGGTAGTGGCTTAGTCCCTGGAAGCTCTGCTTGGTTGGCATTGTTGTTCATATGGGGTCTCGAGCCCCTTCAAGTTCTTCCAGTCCTTTCTCTGATTCCTTCAACGGGGGTCCCATTCTCAGTTCAGTGGTTTGCTGCTGGCATTCGCCTCTGTATTTGCTGTATTCTGGCTGTGTCTCTCAGGAGAGATCTACATCCAATTCCTGTCTGCCTGCACTTCTTTGCTTCATCCATCTTATCTAATTGGGTGGCTATATATGTATGGGCCACATGTGGGGCAGGCTCAGAATGGGTGTTCCTTCAGTCTCTGTTCTAAACTTTGCCTCCCTATTCCCTGCCAAGGGTATTCTTGTTCCCCTTTTAAAGAAGGAGTGAAGCATTCGCATTTTGGTCATCCTTCTTGAGTTTCATGTGTTCTGTGCATCTAGGTAATTCAAGCATTTGGGCTAATAGCCACTTATCAATGAGTGCATACCATGTGTGTTTTTCTGTGATTGGGTTACCTCACTCAGGATGATATTTTCCAGTTCCATCCATTTGCCTATGAATTTCATAAAGTCATTGCTTTTGATAGCTGAGTAATATTCCATTGTGTAGATGTACCACATTTTCTGTATCCATTCCTCTGTTGAAGGGCATCTGGGTTCTTTCCAGCTTCTGGCTATTATAAATAAGGCTGCTATGAACATAGTGGAGCACGTGTCTTTGTTATATGTTGGGGCATCTTTTGGGTATATGCCCAAGAGAGGTATAGCTGGGTTCTCAGGTAGTTCAATGTCCAATTTTCTGAGGAACCTCCAGACTGATTTCCAGAATGGTTGTACCAGTCTGCAATTCCACCAACAATGGAGGAGTGTTCCTCTTTCTCCGCATCCTCGCCAGCATTTGCTGTCACCTGAGTGTTTGATCTTAGCCATTCTCACTGGTGTGAGGTGAAATCTCAGGGTTGTTTTGATTTGCATTTCCCTTATGACTAAAGATGTTGAACATTTCTTTAGGTGTTTCTCATCCACTCGGCATTCCTCAGCTGTGAATTCTTTGTTTAGCTCTGAACCCTATTTTTTAATAGGGTTATTTGTCTCCCTGCGGTCTAACTTCTTGAGTTCTTTGTATATTTTGGATATAAGGCGTCTATCTGTTGTAGGATTGGTAAAGATCTTTTCCCAATCTGGGTATAACTGCATCTTGAGGTAGAACTATTCCCAGTTTTCTGAGAAACCACCAGACGATTTCCAAAGTGGCTGAACAAGTTTGCATTCTCACCGGCAATGGAGGAGTGTTGCCCTTGCCCCACATCCTCGCCAGCATGGGCTGTCACTTGAGTTTTTGATCTTAGCCATTCTGATGGGCATAAGATGGACCTCAGAGTTGTTTTGATGTGGATTTCCCTAAGACTAAAGACTTTGAACATTTCTTTAAGTACTTCTTGGCCAATCGAGATTCCTCTGTTGAGAAGTCTCTGTTTAACTCTCTACCCCATTATTTAACCACCCCATTGGGTTGTTGGTGTCTAACTTCTTGAGTTCCTTATTCATTTTGCGCATTAGTCCTCTGTCAAAGATACACCTTTCTTTTAATAAACTGAGAAACAATGTATCTGTCCCCAGTGGATGCAGTCCCTTTGGAAAGGTCACACATCAGAACAACAGTTGAGATTATGTAACAGTGCCAAGCAGTCGACCAACACCAAGCCGCCACCTGTTCATCTGTGTGGAAAGGGGGGAGGTAACTACGCACAGCTAGGGTAGAGAAATAAAACAGAAAACGAAACAGCGAACTCTTTGATAAGTAATCTCAGAAGATAGGTATGTGTGGCCTGAAACAGAAGCAGTCTGTTTCATTTAGAAGAGAGACGTTCATCCGGACTAACATAAAAACTCCTTATCAAACACCTTATCGGGAGCCTACCGAAAGAGCCAGAAGCCTTCTTGAAATGCAGTGGTCCTTACCTAAGTTCAAAGGCCGCCAGGACCCTCATTTCACACGTGATAGGGTAAGGGCTGCTACTGGCTTTTCCGCCTTGCTTTTCCTCAGCAGAAGGCAGGGTTGATGATCTCCAGGACCCACAGCAGTTTAGAATTATAGGATTCTGTGCCCCTCCTCCCACACTGGGAACCTTTGATTCGAGAAATTCAATTAATGTTCCGCTCCTTGTACAAAGCCTTCCTTGCATCTCACACAGCCTATCCTTTGTTGGTTGGTGATAAAAATCCTGAATCAGCCCTTTACCCATAGAGTACATTTATTGAAGGTGTGCGTACACACACACACACACACACACACACACACACACACACACACACACACATTCCTGAGGTGGAGATCAAGGTAGGAAAACAGAAACCTTGAGCTTAAGTAGCAGCAGAGCTCTGTCAATATTTGCTTAAAAGCTTGTGATAAAGTTCAAGGTAATTCAGTGTGGGGAAAGAATCATTTCACTGTTGCTTTTAGACAAATGATTCTGAGACAATTAGCTACCCATACACCCACAGAGAAGTGAAGCTAGACCTCTTTATAAGCTGTTTATAAAAATTAACTTAAAACAGGTCAAAGACCTAGATATAAGATTATAAAATACTTAGGATAGAATGTGGTTAGTCTTTAAATAGAGGTCTTGAAATAGAGAATGGTTTCTTAGCTATGTTTCCAAAAAAATAAGAAATAAAAGAAACAAGAAGGCCTGGGCTTGGTGGTGAGTGCCTTTAATCCCAGCAGAGGCAGGCAGATCTCTGAGTTTGAGATCAGCCTGGTCTACCGAGTGAGTTCTAGGACAGCCAGGACTACACAGAGAAACACTGCCTCAAAAAGCCAAAAACAAATGAAGGTGTGAACAGATAAACGAACAGCAACAAAGCCAACCAATAGAAAAGAAAACTTAGGGACAAAGGATTTGAACAGACAGTTCTCAAAAAAAAAAAAAAATGAGTACACAAAGGAAAATTCGTTAGTCATTAGTGAAATGCCAGTAAAATCCGGATGAAATACCTTGTCACACCCACTGGTTTGAGTGTAATAAAAGAAGAGGGTGGGAGAGGTGGCTTGTCCGGCTAAGATACCGTCAAGTCTGAGGACCTGCACTGGATCCCCAAGATCCTCAGGTGGAAGGACAGAATCAAGTCATGCGAGCTCTCCACTGACCTCCAGGCACGTGGAAAGTTCACACAAATAAACAGATAAATAAATGCAATTTTAAAAAGTTGAGGCTGGGAGATATCTCGGTGATTAAGGAGCTTGCTATGCAGGCCAGAGGGCCAGAGTTTGGACTCCCTGCACCCCTGTGAATGCCAGGAAGGCATGGCGGCCCCCTCTGTAATTCCGGCCGTGGGAAGGCGGCTTGCTCACATACAAAGCTTCCAAACTCCCGTACAACAAAAACAATAACAAAACCCCCAAATGTTCTTCAAACGATGAGTAGGATAAACAGAAATCTAGTGCATCGGTATAATAGTATTCAGTAGCAAAAAGGAATGAATGGCTGACATACATTAACGGTACACAAATCTTGAAAACATTACATAAAAGAGATCTGACACTCTAGGCTATATATATATATATATATATATATATATATATATATATATATATATGGTATATTATTCTTTTTATGTTAAATGTCCAGAGTAGGCACTCCATAGGGACAGAAAGCACGTTAGCTGTTACCTGGAGTAGCAGGAAAGGCAGAGAGAGGAAGGGTACATAATCACCATCGGGTCACTGGTGGGGGCGTGCTAACAAAGTTTTTGAGATTATAAAATGTTAATGATCATATAAAAGTGTGTATGTACTCACATATACATTCTTGAGCATATGCTTTAAATAAATCATTTTTGTTATGTGAATTATGTTTCAGTTATAAAAAACACTTGGGGAGTACTATAAATATTGAATGCCACAGAAACAACTGATTCCATCTGGGAGAGGCTGAGAGCTGAAGAAGGTGGTGTGCAGAATTTGAAAAGCAATACCAAAAGAAGCCAATAGGTGGAGAAGGTGGGTCAACCTGCGCTGGCTCAGTGGGTCAAGGCCTGAGTCTGATCCCTGGACTCCAGAGAGGTAGGAGAGAACTGATGGCTGAGGGTTAACCCTTGACCTCCACACGCAGTCTGCGGCATCTGTGAGCTCACACTCACGCGCGTCATGAGCGTGCGTGCACACACAAATAATAAAATAAATTTAAAAAACATTGAGTAACTGTGTGGCCTTGTTCAGGCGACTTAATCTTACTATCGTGACTACCCTCCTCTGCAAGATGAAGACTAAGATCTATTTCGCAGACTGTTGCGTGGCTTCGATGCTATGACACATGTCCTCAACTGGAGCTCAACACATGCTGCTTTTCTTCCTCTTCAGTCTTTTCTTTTTTTCGAGTTAGAGACAGATCTTTATTTTAAACACTGATCTACCAGATTAGCGTTTTCCACCGACTCGGGGAACAGAGACTTTCACGGGCTTCACAGTATTTTGTTTAGGTGCTGCCTTTGTAGGGCCCCTGACAGCAGCCACTGCTGTCTTCTTTGATGCCTGCTTAGCCCTTTTTTGCTCCCTTGACAGCCCTTCTACCCTGCTTTCACTGAGGTTTCCTAAACTCTAGTTTCTGATTCCTCTTGGTGATTATATTAGCAACAGATGCACCAGTGACATCTCGCTGGAATTTAACTGCGCAGCGATCCTTTCGAATTTCTTCCGACCGTCCTTTCTTGGGTTTTCCTCTGTAGAGGACAGTTCAGTTTTTCTGCCGAGGACTCCTTTGGGAAAGGAATGCAGACTCGCATTTTGCACTGAGAAACCGGAAAACGGTCTAGTCAGTCCTGGAGTAGCAGCCCGTGTCCGGGCTAGATCTTAACACCCGCTGAAACTGCATGCTTGACCTTCACGGTGATGGTTGTCGGCCTGCCGGGGAAAGTGCCTCTTCAGTATTTTCTAGCTGCTAATTTCGGTGGAGCTGATGGTAACTGTGAAGGCAGAATAACCGGAGGGCATTCTTTGTGTCTGAATGGTGAGAAATTTGATGAGAGGGAAGTCTAAGGCAGCAAGAAGCAGACGCTGGAAGATGTTTTTGAATAAAAAGACTGTGACAGAAAAAGTCTTCTAGGATTTGTTCCTGAAAGATGCAGAAATCAGCTGACGTTTGGGGGAGGAATAGAGAGTTGATTCTTCAGATGAAAGCTGAAGAGGTAGCCCAGGACAAACGGTTTCCATATGACCTCATGAGAGGATGTGGTTTCATAACCTTACTCAGTACAAGTCAGTGCCTGACATTTTTGTTTGTTTAAATTTTTATTTTTTTTAAAGACTTGTTTATTTGTGTATATATGAGTACACAGTAGCTGTCTTCAGACACACCAGAAGTGGACATCAGATCCCATTACAGAGGGTTATAAATCACCATGTGGTTGCTGGGAATTGAACTCAGGACCTCTGGAAGAGAAGTCAGTGCTCTTAACTGCTGAGCCATCATCTCTCCAGCCCTTTATTTTTTTATTTTTTGATACATGCTGGCTGAAGATGACCTTGAATTTCTGGTCCTTCCACTTCTTGGTGAGTTATGGGAATGCCACGCCCTGCTACCCCTTTTCCAAATATTGTGTTACCTGGAACATATTCTATTCCTGTTACAAAGAGTGCTTTGCTTCTGGGCTCTAACAAAACTACCTTGGGCCTAGAATCTGTTGTAGAATGAATAGGCTGGTTAAGCCAGTTTTGGGCCTAGAATCTGTTGTAGAATGAATAGGCTGGTTAAGCCAGTTTTCTGTTACAGTAACAAAGTAGCTGAGATAATTATCTTATACAGGAGGAAGTGTCTCATGATTTCAGATTTTAGACTAGGCTTACTTGGGACATATGCTTTCAGGCCTGTGTGAGGTGGAATATCATGACAGAAGTGTGAAGGTCCTGACTGGCACAGAGTGAGAGAGAGAGAAACACACACACACACACACACACACACACACACACACACACACACACACACAGAGAGAGAGAGAGAGAGAGAGAGAGAGAGAGAGAGAGAGAGAGAGAGAGAGAGAGAAGACATGGAGATAAGAGAGGCTTCAAGCATTCAAGTTGTAAGGCAGTGGTGAAACCGAAGGCTCAGACTAAGGAGCAGGCTAGAAATACCTTGCTGAGTCTTAACAGGGCAGTGCCACACTGTGGTTTCTGTTTCTTCTTTGAGCTACTGTGTGAGCAACAGAGTACAGAGGAGCAAGGATTGAAGCAGGGTGACTGCCAGGTATGGACTCCTGCGGTCTGGGAGAACGAGAACGGTGGCCTGATCTAGGCTGGTGAATGTTCCCTTTCCATCGCTGTGCTAAAATACTTAATGGAGAAATGGCTTTATTTTAGCTTACAATTCAAGGTTATCGTCTGTCATTATGGGTAAGTCGAGGCAACATAAGAAACAGCTAGTCATACCATGTCCACATTAATACACACCTGCTTGCTTGCTTGCACTCAGTTTCATTTCTCCACTTGTATGTAGCTCTGGAGTCCTTGCCTAGAAATGGCGCTGCCCACGGTGGACTGGGGCCTTCCACATCAATTAATTTAATTAAGACAGCCAACGGACATACCCCACAGGCCAACCTAAAGTAGACGATTCTTACTGGAGCTCTCTGACCACAATTTAGATTGTGTCAAGTGGACAATTAGCTATCACAGCTGGTGATGGGGAGGAGGTATAAAATGACAGCTGACGGGCTGGAGAGATGGCTCAGCAGTTAAGAGCACTGACTGCTCTTCCAGAGGTCCTGAGTTCGATTCCCAGCAACCACATGGTGGCTCGCAACCATCTGTAATGGGATCCGATGCCCTCTTCTGGTGTGCATGAAGACAGCTACAGTGTACACATAAAATAAATAAGCCTTAAAAAAAAAAAAAAGACAACTGCCTTGCATTTTGGCAAATCCATTGTGCCCTTGGTGGTAGAGCCAGAGATGAGGGTAGTAGTTGAAGGTGGAGCGGAATGGATTTCAGGGGTTTGCAGGTGACGGCACAACAGAATGAGAACCGAAATTGGCTTCATTCTAAAGCCACGCTGCTCAAAACTTTTCTGGGATGTCACAATGATAAATGCACACCGTGTAAAAAGACGGAGTAGAAACATGGCTTCACAGTGTCTTCAAGACCCTCTTGAGCATTTTACCTCATGGCACACGAGAAAAGCACCTCTGAAGGGGGCAAGGAAGGTAACCGAAGAAATTCTTCATTTACCACAGATCTTTCACTCTAGGGATCCCACGACATCTAAGTGCCCTTGCAGCTTTAATGCTCTGTGCTGTCGTTATTCAGCGCCCGGGGAGACACAGCTAACAGTGTGTACTGCCACCCACACGTGTACAGGGGAAGATAAGACTGAGAAGCATGTGACTGACAGGCTGATCATTCGAAGAGCAGGCGAGAGGTAGCAGGCTATGGAAACATTCTGTAGTATCTGATTTAGTAAAAGTGTTTGTGATAGCACCTTCCTTTCAAGTAAGAGAAGGCAACTCCACACACTTTTAGTCTAACTTACATACTGACCTTTTATGCTGCATTCACTCAAATATACAGTTATTCATTCCCCTTAACTAGTACATAAAGTTGCCCAAAGGGTCTTAAGGAGTTTTAGTAGACCTGAGACAGATACAACATGACTTTTAAAAATTGCTATCAGATTTGAAAAGGACGAAAAGGGACATTTTAAGCCCACATGGGAAATGATATACTAACTCCTGAGGTTAAACGTAGTTCTCATGCAACCACATCGAGCTTTAAGGTGTGTTTATAGTAGCACTGCGTTTCTTGGTTACTGAGTGTGGTGGCTACTCTTGGTTGTCAGCTTAACCACATCTGGGATTAACTAAAACCCAGTGACTGGGTACACCTCTGAGGGAGTTTTTTTCTTCTTAATTAAGTCATTTGAAGTGGGAAGACCCACTTTTAATCTGGGACTTTGAGGTGGGAAGACCCACTCTTAATCTGGGCCACACCCCCTGCTGGAGGTTCATATAAAGGACTTGGAAAGAGGAAGCTATTTGTCCGCGTTGTCCTCTGACTGGCCAGACCATTCCTTCTCTGGCATTAGTGCCTACTTCTTTGGGATTCTGGTATAGACTGGTGATCAGCCTTGTGGACTGATCAACTACTGGACTCTTGGAACCTCTGTTAGTAGATAACATTGTTGGGCCACAGCCTTTAAGCCACGCTAAGAAATCCCCTTTCTCTTTCACACAGAAGCTGTGTTCCTGAGGTCACGAAGGTTGTACCTCATGTGGATCGATGAACGTGGTAGTATAGGGTTCACCCAGGTGGAATGGGTTTTGAGGCATGAAGGGGTCATGGCACTGGGAGAGGCCAGGAGAGGCCATTGGTGAAGGTGTAGCCTCAGCAGCTACAGAAGGTGAAGGCTCAGGTCTGAAGGGGTCAAGCCGAGAAGTTGAGGCTTGGCACCGAGAAGAGAGTTTCAGAAAGGCTATTGGTGAAAGCACAGCCCACTTCGGCAGAAGATGTCAGCATTTTGGAGATGGCAGTACCATGAGATGACCGGCAAGAACAGCAGTAGCCATGGAGTCAGCTGGATACTCGAAGACCCGGTTGTGTTGCTGCTGAAGGTGGAGCCAGAGACTCGAGCCAGGCCATTAGGAGGAGCTCGGAAGATTGTGGGTGCATCTGAGACATCGGACACGGTATTATTTATACAGTTGGAGTTTGGTTTTGGTTTGATTTGAATTGTGCTCTGGTTCTTCCTCTTGAAGTAAGGAAGTTTTAAACTTATTTCTGACTTTATAGGAGCCCACAGTTGAGAGACATTTGATTTTTTTTTTTTCTTCTGCAGACAAGCCTTTATTGTACAGCTCGTGTAGGAAGGGGAACCGAGACATTTGATTTTAAGACACTGGATATTTTAAAGAGCCTGGATTTGTAACTGTTTGAATTTTAAAGACTACGGGACTTTTTAAGTTCATAAAATGTTTTATATTGTGATGTCTTTATGCGTGATCTCGGGGATGGAAAAGGAAGAAAAAAGTTGTGGCTTAACAGTGAAGTGTTTCTATGTCAAATTGCCAAGGGGTCAGTTGTACTATTTAGTTTTATGTCAACTTGACACAAGGCTAAGGTCATTGGGTAGGAGGGAGTGGAGCCCCAACTGAGAAAATATGTCCATATGTATCAGTTTGTAGGCATTTTCTTAATTAGCGATCAATGTGGGCAGGCCCAGCCCATTATGGTTGAGGCCATCCCTGGGCTGGTGGTCCTGGGTTCTAGGAGAAAGCTGGCTGAGCAAGCCAGAAAGCAGCATCCTCCATGGCCTTGTACCAGCTTCTGTCTCCAGGTTCCTGTCCTGCTTGAGTCCCTGTTCTAACTTCCTGTGATAACGCACTGTGTAGAAGTGTAAGCCAAATAAACGCTTTCCCCCATGACCTGCTCTGGGGATGGTGTTCATCACAACAACAGAACCCGAAGACACTGAGATCAGTGCACTTCATCTCAGGGAAGAGGAGGCATTGCTTATGGTTGCTATACTTCTCTTTCTGTCAAGGGCAGCACGGATTTACTTGCTTCTTGGATCCATGAAGCAAAGCCATACTGTGTATGGATGTCTACAAAATCCGCTCTTCAGATCGAGACGATTTTGGATACATGTCTTTAAAGTTTTACAGTTGTAGTCAATTTTGCTTTCTCTTTTCTTTTCTTTTTCTTTCTTTCTTTTTTTTTTTTTTTGAAACACAGTCTTACATATCCCAGGCTAGCCTTAAACTTTCTATTGTTGGACCTGAGGGGGAAAGGAAAAACCATTTCCACGATTAAGCAAGTTTTATTTAGAATGGCTAAAAGGCTGCCTCACTCTAAGTTGGGATTTCAGAGAGCGGCCTCTCACTGGCTTTTGAGGTCTCTTTTTTTAGGGGAAGGGTTAGAATTGATAGAAAACAGTTGCTGAGATAATTGGCTGTTAGCACCAGGACAGAAGAATGGGAGTGGGCACTCAGGGCTCAAAGCTGACTGTGAGGTACATATATGTGATTATAGTGCCAGGACAGACGAGTGGGGGACTCAGCTCGCTGTGAGGTATACAAGGGTAAGGATATATACCATGTGGGAGTCATCGCAGGTGTTCAGGGGCTTAGCAAGTCAAAGGAGTGAGTATACATCATGGGGTTACAAATTCAGCAGAGGTTGAAAAACATGGTCTTCAGGATACCTTAGGCTTAGGAAATAGAAACTCACCCTTGTAAGGTATGGGGACTTAATAACAATGTGGCTCCGGTTTCGGTTTTACATTATATAGCCTAGGATGACTTTGGATTTGTATTCTCCTGACTACACTTTCCAAAGGCCCAGCCACACCTGGTTTATGTGGTACTGGGTATTGAACCCAGGACTTGATGCACGCTTCTGAAAGTATTCTAGCAACTGCTACATTTCCAGCGCTAAGCAGTACTTTTTCTATTTTTGTTGCAGACCCTGGGCTAAGACAAAGATTCTGAGCCATAAAAATTGAGGGTGCTTGGGAAGGATCACTTAGGGAATCACTGGCCACCTCATAGAGAGCTGAGGTGGGAGGGAGCCTGGCGGGCGCTGGCCTCACGTGACCTTAACCCCCCCCCATCCCGCCCCACTGCTCTTGCAGGGGAAAGAGGAGGCGCATGCGCACCCCGTGTTAGTGATGGAGGAGAGAAGATGGCGGAAGCGGAGTGAGTGACTTGCTGGTGACTGATGTCGTAACCGGGGGGCAAGTGAGGGCTGCGACACGTCCCCCTGAGGGAGCTGTTAGGGCTCCGAGGCTGGCAGTGCAGGGCGGAGGAGAGGCGGGAGCCACGGCGTGGTGGAGAAGCCTGGCTAGGGGAGGAGGATGGCAGGTCCACTCAGCCTCCCCTCGGGAGTGCGTGCTGCGCGGTCCGGTCCCGGGGCTGCGTGGTCCTAAGCGAACAGCTACCCAGGGGACCCGAGCCTCCGGGCTCTTACAGGACGCGAGCCCTGCGGCGCTCGTCCGGGGCTGTCATTCCAGCCGCGGGCCCCGTCGAGGTGTGCTAGGCAGGGCAGGCGCCGCCAGGCCTCCACGCTGGCTCCTGCGGGTCTGTCTGTCCGTCCGTCCGTGCGGCGGGGGCAGGGGGAAGCGCAGGGAGGCGTACAGACAGCGGCTGCGGCCCGCAAGGCCGAGCAGCCCTTTCCCCGCCCCCGCTCCGGCCTTTCCTTGCAGTCTCCCTCCGGGCTCGGGCTGCGGCGGCGAGCCTCCCTCCCTGGAGGGCCGCATTCTTGTGTAGCGCTGTGATGCTATGCTCAGTTAGCGACTTGAAACTTCAGGTCCCGAGTAGGCCTCTGGCGTGTCAGAGCTGAACGCGGTAAGTATTTCCCTGCCAAGCCCGTGCACTCCCCGAAAGTGTTCTTTTGTAACCAGGCCTCGAAATGTAAAGCGGTGGTTTGGCCAGTTGCACTCACCAATGTTTAGAATTAATGTCTAGGTTCTCTGACCATTTTTGGTTAGTCAGTACTACTTGTCGTCGCCGCCTTTGGCTTTGAGAGCACAGCTGAGCAGAATAAGACTTTGAAAGATCAGGGTTTACGGTGGTGTCTTGGATGTCATCGGCACACAGTGCGAAAGTGTTATGACAGAATAGCATAAAAAACATCATGATTTTTACCTTGCTGCTAATCATGTGCAACATTGAGCAGGTACCATATGATACTGTGGTTTGCTGATTGGAAGGAAATGGAAAGAAGAGCAGAAAAGTATAAAAATATATGATTCAGCTTCTAATGAAAGAAGTTTGTGGTCCTGTTTTTCCTTTCACTGTTTAACCTTGTAAATTGGAGATGTTAATTCAGGTGTGGTGGGCTGGAGACTCCTGACTCTGCTTGAAGCCAACCTGAGCTACATAGTGTTACCCTGTTTGTTTGTTTGTTTGTTTGTTTGTTTTAGAAAGAAAAGTAAATGTTCTCATTTTAGCCTTGTCAAAGGTGGGAATGACAGTTGGTTCAACTTTTATTTCGCAGGAGAAAAACACAGTCAAGGAAGGAGGGAACTAGTAAAATCTCATGTGGGTTTCTGATCCTGGGGTGGCAGCTACTGGGGTTTTAGTTTGTAACAACATGGAAGCCCTTAGAATCGACCTTAGAGGCTTGACATTATTAAAGTATAGATTTCTTAGTGGGTGAAACCACAACATAAATGGCATAAGATCGTAATATTGGAGGGAAAGGATGAGAAAGTTTGGCAAAAAAAAAAAAATGTACTTTATCGATTTATTGACATAGGAAACTGAATAAATTATATTCTACACCCCCAAATTTTAGAGCAGTTTTCTGTGGAAAGAGAAAGATTTTTGTGAAGCTGTGAGAAGTTGCTTTTGTTTGTCACTTTATTTCCTTAAGTGGACTAATCTGTTACTGAACTAACTTCTGTTACTAGGGTTAGTAAGGAAAATGGTGCAGACGAATAACAGCTACTGAGAATTGAAAGAATTAACTTAAAATGTCTTTTTAAAAAAAACATTTATTTATTATCTATAAGTACATGGTCGCTGTCTTCAGACGCACCAGAAGAGGGCATCAGCTCTCATTACAGGTGGTTGTGAGGTACCGGGTGGTTGCTGGGATTTGAACTCAGGACCTCTGGAAGAGCAGTCAGTGCTCTTAACCACTGAGCCATCTCTCCGGCCCCCAAATTTCTTATGTATAGATAGCTGGTATATGTGCATTATGCCATGGTATGTGCTCAGTCCCTGGAAAGCTGAAAAGGGCATCTGATGCCCTGGGACTGGGTTTGGAGGTTTGTGTGTGTGTGCTGGGCATCAGACCCAGGTCCTTTGCAAAAACAGCCAAGTGCACTTAACCGTCTGAACCAGCTCTTCAGCCCTACTAGGGTGTTGTTAGGATCTTATTTTTATTAATTATTAATTAATTAATTTTTAGAGACAGGGTGTTGTATAGCCCAGGCTGGCCTCTCACTTAATATGTAGCCAAGGACGACCTTCCTCAGGTGCTGGAATTACATGTGTATGTGCCACCATAACCAGGTTTACTGAGACTTTTGTTTTAATTTACTGTATGATGACGACAGTTAAACTAGAAAGCTAGTCCTTAGGAATCTTCTAAGAATGACTGTGAGGGGTGGAGAGATGGCTCAGCCGTTAAGTGCATTTGTTCTTGCAGAGGACCTGGATTCAATTCCCTGCATCCACACAGTAATTCAGAACTGTCTGTAGCTCCCCATAATGCAAGGCGCACATACACACATACACTCTTCCCCCATATACTCAAGAACACAAAAATAAGCAAAGAACTCTGATAATGCTTAAGCCCTGTCCCCTTAATATTCTCTCACTACTTTATCTTTTGGTTTCAAATTTGTCTTTTTTATTAAAATTTTTTTCATACAACATATTTTAGTTATTTTTTTCGTCCCACAATTTCTCCCAGCTTCTCCCCACCTCCCTATTTACCCAACTTTTCCTTTCTCTCTTTTTAAAACAAATAAATATAAAAACAAAAAACAAACCTCCAGAAGGACCTGAGTGGTGGTGTCCCACACCTTTAATCTCAGGAGGCAGAGGCAGGCAGATCTCTTGAGTTTGAGGCCAGCCTGGTCTGCAGAGCAAGTTCCAGAATAGCCAGGGCTACACAGAGAAACCCTGTCTTGGAGAGGAGAAAAAGAGAGAGAGAGAATCCCAGAAACACCTCCCCATGAAAACCCCATTAAAAACAAAAAATTTAAATAAATAAGCAAAAGACTAATTTTAGACAAAAATTGTCAAAACAAGTAAAATGAAGCAGAAAATCCCCAGAAATACTATCGAGTTCACTTTGTGTTGGCTAACTATTTCTAAGCATGGACGTTCCCCTGAAGTGTGGGTTGATATAGCCAGTGAGACTCCATTGGAAAAAGTTGATCTTTCCCATTGCCAGTGGGCATCAGTTGCAGATAGCTTCTTGGTAGGAATAGGACCGAGGTCCACTCCTGCATTGCTCAAATCTGTCCCTTTTCAATAATGCAAACATAAACCTCAATCTAGGCTTCATCTCAGTTATGGTTCTGAGTCATTTGAATTCAGTTTAACAGATAGTAGCTATCAACTATTCTGTACTTGAGGGAATCATGTTTCTCTTCTGTTTGCTGGTTGAGTGCTAGCTTTATTTAGGCTCTCCACTGATGGTTTCTTTGTAGCCAGTATTCACTGAAGCACAAAGGCAGTGGTTTTTCCCAGTACTGATCGCTTGTGTCATCTACCAGATTTAAAGACCACAGTACAGCTATGGAGAGTGAGCCCAGCTCTGGAACGTCTGTGTCAACAACAGCCAGCAGCACCACCACCACCACCATCACCACATCCTCCTCCCGAATGCAGCAGCCACAGATCTCTGTCTACAGTGGGTCAGACCGACATGCTGTCCAGGTATTTCAGCCACGCACATGGGGAGTTAAGGCCAAAGATGGACTCCCGCTTTGTGCCCAAGTCAGCTGTTATGTGTTGATTAGTATCCTCAGATAGAAAAAGGATTGTAAAAGTTCAGGCTGGGAATGCAGCTCCGTGGTTGAGTGTTTGTTAATCTGTGTTTGATCTCTAGCACTGCAAAACATCAAGTAAAAGAAAGAAAGCATTCATTTTTGAAAAACCAATAAAGTTATTTAATAATTGTGC
Source organism: Rattus rattus (assembly GCF_011064425.1). NCBI lineage: Eukaryota > Metazoa > Chordata > Mammalia > Rodentia > Muridae > Rattus > Rattus rattus. The sequence goes on along the minus strand of NC_046156.1, from coordinate 125,195,102 downwards.
TATTCAGAGAGCGTACATTTGTTAACAGGGAGCTTATAAGATCATGTGTCAGGAAAATTATAGTTGAATGCCTCTAAATGCAGCTGTAAGAGTGAAGATATCACTGGTGGTGTGTTTAGAATAGCTGCTTTTCTGACTTATTTTATATTTGAGTGCAGCATACACATTCACAGAAAGCTTTTCACATCAGGTGGTATAGGGACAGTAAGCAGGAAGGCTCTACAGCCTCTCAGGGTAGAGACGGAAGAGAACAGTTTGAGAGAGTTTTTAGTAAAGTCACTTAGTTGAGAAAGTAGAGTTGATTTAGTTGAACTTTATACCAATAGAGACAATATGGTCTTGTTCCAGAAAGACATTGAGTGTTGCCATCTGATGGGTTCTATGTTTGGATTCTGTTGTCATTATTCTTTGTATCCGTGTGCCCTTGGGCGAAAGACATAATCATCTCCTTGAGTCCCAGGAAACAGTAAATGTGGATAACACTGTGTACTGATCAGTGACTATGAGAATTAAAAGAGCGTGTAGAATTGCGTGGGAGACACTGCAGGTCTCTATAAACGACAGTAGATCCATTGAAGAGTTGTTATGTGCCAGGCACATTTAATGAATGCTTCCTTTATGGAGAGTATTTTGTTTAATCCTCCCAGATCTCTATACATGAGGGGTTTTACAAACAGGAAAACTAGTGTTTTAAATGAGCTAAATAATCTATCCAGCCTCACATTGCTGGTGGGTTTTCTACCTCAGCTTCGGCCAGGTTCTACTCCGAGTTCTTGCTGCTCTCTGCTGCTTACTTGCCTTCATGTTTCTAGGATTCTCAATGCTTATAATTGCATTTTTTGTTTTTTCGAAACAGGATTTTCCTGTGTAGCCCTGGTTGTCCTAGATCTTGCTTTGTAGACCAGGCTGACCTTGAACTCCGAGATCTGCCCACCTCTGCCTTTAATTTCAAGTGCTGAATCTGACAGTGTACTCCAGGCTTGTAATTGCATTTTTAAAGTTCCTTTTAATGATTTATTTATTTTTATTTTACATACATTGATTTTTCTGCTTACATGTATGTGTCTGTTGTCAGATCCCCTGAAATTAGAATTATAGCCAGTTGTGAGCTGCTGTGTGGGTGCTGGGAACTGAACCTGGGCACTTTGGAAGAGAAGCCAGTGCTCTTAACCACTGAGCCATCTCTCCAGCCTTCCCAACCCTATATTTTTTTAAGGGCTTGGATCCAAATATTATTTGATTATTGCATTCTTCACCCTTCGTGTTACACTCATCCCTGTAACTCTTCTGTGGTTTGGAGTTTCGTTCTGAAGTCACTGTGGAGAACCTTGTCAGCTCAGCAGAGATACAGACTTAAATGCACAGGAAGAAAATTACCTTGAAGAACATACAGATTGTGTGATATCTGACTATGCCGTTTGTTTCCACTTTCACTTAGGCTGGATAAACTAAAAACTGTAATGCTACCAGAGACGTGGCAGGTACCGATATGTCTCATAAGAAGCTCAGACTCCAGTTATTACAAGTCATTGAATTTTCTCATTTAAAGTGTTTTCAAAGCTGTGTTCACTGAACCACTTCAGTAGTTCTTTAAGTTTCAAGCTTTCATTTTGTGTCATGTGGATTTTCTTTACCCTGGTTTCAATAGAGAAACAAAATGAGGGTGCTATATTGTGCCTTTAGCTAGTTACTCCAGTGCCAGGTGTCTGGTAGAGAATAGGAGATCATGCTGACACGGGGAGTTACTACACTGACAGAAAAGCCGGGAGCCGGTTATTTGCTTGTCATGGGGGTTTTAGAACTTTGTTATGGAGTTAGAAGATCATATATGGATTTATCTGACCAAAGAGGAATAGTGTAGTTCTGAGTCACTCGGTGTTTCATCCATAGTCTTTCTGTGAGGAATCGCCTGGGAGTCTGTGAGAAGAGTTTGCAGCAGGAGCACTCTGTAGCTGGAGAGAGACAGGAACACTTGCGAGGGAACCGTAGCTTGTCAAACTCTGAGTGAAGGGATCCATGGCTTTCTGTCGGGTACCCTGACTTACATGGGTATTATACTTCTACCCGTTAGAATGTCTAACACTCTGACGTGAGGCTGACATTAGCGTTCTGTGCTGCTATGGACTGACAGTGGCTGCTGACGCATTCTGACTTGGATGGACAGAGGATTTTTCTATTGTCTTTTTAGAAATCTTGATCTCTCATTAGGGTTAGATTCTACATCTATTAATGATCACTCACTATAATTAGCAATTTGTGGGTTTATTCAAAAATTACTCTATTTTATTAAAAGTTTTTTTTTTTTTTTTTTTTTTTTGATTTGGAGAGATTGCTTAGTGGTTAAGAGGATTTCCTTCTTTTCCAAAGGTCCTGAGTTCAATTCCAGCAACCACATGGTGGCTCACAACCATCTGTAATGGGATCTGATGCCTCTTCTGGTGTGTCTGAAGACAGTTACAGTGTACTCATATATAATAAATAGATAAATCTTTAAAAAAAATTTTGGATTTATTTGTGTAAGAGTATTTTGCCTGCATGTATATGTGAGCCAAGTGCATGCAGTATCCATGAAGGCCAGCAGAGGGCGCCTACTCCTCTAGAACTGGCACTATGGATGGTTGTGAGCTCCTATGTGGGTTCTGCAAACTGAATTCTGGTCCTCTGGAAGAGCAAGTGTTCATAACAGCTGGGCCAGCTCTCCACATATACATATACATATACATATACATATACATATACATATACATATACATATACATATACATATACATATACATATACATATACATATACATATACATATACATATACATATACATATACATATACATATACATATACATATACATATACGTGTGTGTGTGTGTGTGTGTGTGTGTGTGTGTTTTGCCTGCCTCTATGTATGTGAGTGCTGCTGGCCTGCAGAGGCCAGAAGATGGCATCCGACGCCCTGGACTGCTGCCACACAGGTTCTGGAGACATGCTCAGGTCCTTAAGCTCTCCAGCTCTGGAGTCTTTAGATGTTCCACCAAAGTCCCAGGAGCTGGCAAGGTGGCTCAGCAGGAGAAGACCTTTGTCTCCCAGCCTGGAGGTCTGAGATCTGAGCTTGTGTTCCGGAGCCCACATGTGGGAGGAGAGAACCAACTAAAAGTTGTCTTCTGAGCTCACACACACATGCCATGGTATACCAATGCAAATAAGTAAATAAATACACTTAAAAACAACTAAGAGTATTCTTATGTGCAAACAAAGAATCAGATAGTTTTTAGAAATTAAAAAGTTATTTGAGTCATTTTTAAAAAGCAATGCCTCTTTAATTTTATATAATGTTTAATATAATACTCATTGTAGAACTTTCAGACATATGTAGAAAGGACAAACCAGACAGTAACAGTCATCTTCAATATCCTCACCTTATTATCTCCTAAATTGTATCTTATTTAAAATGATTTTCTTCACTTGTGATGGATTTGGTACTTACTGGATAGCTTGATCACTGCACCGTATAATACTAGGTATACCTGTAGCAATTTACATTACACTTAAAATTCAAGTTCAGTTTAAAGTTAAAACCCACGTCTTTATCCTAGCCATTTTTATGTACCTGCTAGGCGTGTGCTGGTGGTCATTGCATTTGTCTGTATTACTGTTTATAATGGGTGCATGGTAAAACTGTTCTTTGTACATATCCCGTGACATCTGTGTACAGAAAGGCTATAAACTTAACTACTAGTGTAGGGAGGTGTATTTTCCTAGTCAGTAGGAGTATTTTTTTTTTTTTTTGAATCTTTGTCCATCTAAAAGTTGAGAGTTGCTGTATCCCTTTAATTGGTAAAGTTTTTTTGACTACTAATGAGAGTTAAGATTTCTTCACGTATTTGTCCTTTAAGTGAATGAGGTGGGTAATTTAACTTGTATTAATGTTGCATATTTTATATAATGTATTATTAGTGTATAATGGGCAAATCCTAGGGGTGTACAGCACTAGTAAATGTGTCAGTGAGCTTAATGACATTGACTGGTAAAGCAGCAAAAATGTAAGCCGCTCCTTCTGATGGTTCATGGTTAAGTTCATGGTTGATGTGGAGTTAAAATGGCAGAGCTGTGCTTGGCGTGCGTAAAGGAGCAGAAAACCACAGGGAGGAAAGGCGATCTGAGACGGTTTGACAGAGGCCCTCTTGCCTCCCACAGGTAATTCAGCAGGCCCTGCATCGGCCCCCCAGCTCGGCAGCTCAGTACCTGCAGCAGATGTACGCGGCGCAGCAGCAGCACCTCATGCTGCACACGGCCGCCCTTCAGCAGCAGCATCTGAGCAGCTCCCAGCTCCAGAGCCTGGCGGCGGTGCAGGTGAGACCGCGAGGACCGTGTGGTAGACGGGGTTGCTGGAAGTCAGGAGGCAGGTGTTCCCCCTGAGGAGATGGCTCATAGGCTGACACATACAGGTTCACCAGGAGGAGAATAGACATGTTCGTGTGCTGCTCCTTATTTACATTGGGAAAACGCTCTGTATGTAGCGTACTTTTGTCTCCAAAATTTTAGGTACAACATTGGATACTTAAGGTTACATGAATTACATTTTTTAAACCAAAAGTAAGTTTTTTCTTACATAGGTAGTGTATATTCATAAAGAAGATCAAGTAAGATAAAATTACAAGTGGTAGATGAAGTAGAGTTGTTCATTCTTCTACGCCTGTCAACTCTTCAGGGGATACATGGCAGCACACAGGGGTGTGTGCGTGTGTGTGTGTGTGTGTGTGTGTGTGTGTGTGTGTGTGTGTGTGTGTGTGTGTGTGTGTGTGTGTGCATGTGTATGTGTGTGTGTAGACCTTTCTGTGTGTGTGTGTGCGTGTGTGTAGACCTTTGTGTGTGCGTGTGTGTGTGCATGTGTGTAGACCTTTCTAAAGTCTGAAATTAGTCTATCAATAACTTAATTTTATGATTAATGTTTTTGTTTAAAAAACAAAACAAAACAAAATATTTTCAGCCCAGCGGTGGCGATGCCAGGCTTTAATCCCAGCACTTGGGAAGCAGAGGCAGACAGATCTTTGTGAGTTTCAGGCTAGCTTGGTCTACAAAGCAAGTTCCAGGACAGGCAGGGTTGCACAGAAAAACCTAGGTCAAAAAAAAAGAAAAGAAAAATATTAATATTGTACAGTTAAACTTTTTGCAATATTTAGTTGTTAATCTTAAATCTGACCAGAAAATAATCTTAATTTGCAGAACCTAAAAAAAAAAAAAGGTATTTCTGTTATTTATAGATACCAGCTCTTGCTTCTTTCAGTAGTGTACTATTTGTTTGTTTAAGAAAGATAGGGTCTTCCTAGCTCTGACTGGTCTAGAAGTCACTATCTAGACCAGGCTGACCTCAGTTTCGTGGAGAGTCACCTGTTTTTACCTTCTGAATTCCGGTATCAGAGGTGTGTACCAACATACCAACTTCAATAGTGAATTAAAAAATATTTTAAGTAACAGTTATGTTTATGATTTAAGAAATGGAAATTCACTGGCTGTCGAAATAACTCAAGTTTTAGCCTTGGCTGTCCTGGAGCTTACTCTGTAGACCAGGCTAGCCTCAGACTCAAATCTGCCTGCCTCTGCCTCCTCAATGCTAGGATTAAAGACATGTGCTACCACCTTGCTTCTTTTTCTTTTTTAAACAAAATTATCAATGGTTTTGATGTGTAGTATGATTACACATGAGTGTGTGAATGTGTGTTCCCATGTGTGCACATGTGGAAGCTAGGGCAGATGCCAGTTGTCTGTCTTGATGGTCTTTCTCTGTAGCTCTCCTCCCAGATTGCCTTGAAAACGGTCTGTCAGGAGCCGGAAGCTCACTGATACAGGAGGCTGAGCTTGCAGGTCTTCCTGCCTTTGTCCTTCAGAGCTAGGCTGACTGTGGAGCTGTGCATGGCTTTTCATATGAATGTTGGGGATTAAAAGTCTGTGAGCTCAGGCTTACAGAACAGGGTTCTTACTCACAAAGCCGGCTCCCTGCTTAGTTTCACTTAACTGAGGCAATAGGCAGCCTGGCTTCAAAGGTAAGGGAAGAGCGAATCTCAACCAGGGGTTTCTACCCTGCCTCAGATCATTCAGGTCCCATAAAAGACACAAAACCTCTATACTTATGATAAGCTTTCATCGCCACTAGAGTTGGACAGGTATCCACCCTCTGTGCTATTAGATTGACTTCCCTGCCTATAACCCGAGCTACGTATGACTTGCCATGTTCCGCCTGGGGCACTCTTACTCCAACTGGCTAGTCCTCTCTGCCGTGTTTGCCTTCCCCAGGGCGCCTTCTCTCTCCCCTTCTTTCTCCTCTCTTGGTCCTACCTCCAACCCGACCCTGGGAACTGAAACCCTGCTACCTCTCTTCTGCCCAGCTATAGACTGTAGGCCTCTTTATTCCAACCAACAGTTTTACATTAAGGAGCAAGGCTACATAGTATCACATGGTATAAGTGAAAATTTCCTCATCCCTGCGGGCAACCAGACTTGGGGCCAGTATTTAGCATCACAGAACATAGCAACAGACCAAACCTCAACATTGTTTTTTACAGTCTGGAGAATCATCTACCATAGTCATGTTTTTTTTTTTTTGTTTTGTTTTGTTTTGTTTTTTGTCTTGTTACTTTGAAGTTTTTGAGATAGGGTTTTTCTCCTGGTTATCCAGGAACTCACTCTGCAGACCAAACTGGCCTTGAACTTGCAGAGATCTGCCTGCCTCTGCCTCCAAGTGCTGGGATTTAAAGGCATGTGCCACCACCTAGCGTATTTTTTGTTTTGAATGAATGAGTTTAAAACATTATCAAATCAGGCAGACATCAGTCCAAGCCCCATTGAGGCAGTCAGTCGGAGTTCCTAATGGGTGTCCTGGATGTTTCCTCAGGCAAGGCTTCCAAGCACAGATAACAGCAGAAAAGGGACACCATCAAACCAGGGGCTTGCGAAAGCCCAGCAGGAACCCTACTTGGAAGTCCCTGATATTTCCAGGCGACATGCCCAGTTGAAGCAGAGTATCCCTTTGGGTGAAGCTTCCAAGTCACAGAACGCATAGCAATGTCTAGAGATAAATTTATCAAATTGGTGCTTGAAGCCTCCAGCCAAAACCCAACATTGCAGTGAGGCAGTTACCAAGAGTTCTCAAGTGATCCTTCTCTGCAAGGCTGAGCTCCCCTACACTCCCCTCACGGCTGAGCTTTCAGCTTTAGCCCTTTCATTTTATTATTTACTTCTTAAAGACTTTATTATTTGTTTCTCTGTACGTATGTGTGTTTGTATGCACACCTGTGTGCAGTGCCTGTGGAGGCCAGAAGCGAGCATTAGATCTCTTGGAGCTTGAGTTACAAGCAGTTGTGAGCCACTTGCCATGGATGCTGGGAATCCAACTTAACCACTGAGCCATCTTTCCAGCCCCAGTGCAGCACCTGTATTTCATGGGCTAGACAGTGAAGATATCAGATGGGGATGGTTTATCTTCTAGCTGTTTTCAGGACATGACGTTTTTATTCTTGGACAGTTCTGCTTTATTCCTGTGTCACAGAGCTAGTGGGGTCTAGTCCATTCCCAGGCAAGGGATGGCAGTAGACACTTGACAAAATAAATGTGCTTGGAGCTGAGTCGTGGGAACCCCACTTCTACTACTAGCTGCTCAGCGAGCTCAGATAACACGTGACAGTTTACCAGTATAACAGCATTATAAGGTACAGCTAATAAAACCAGATTGGGGTCAGAGGGAAAAGGCACCTGCTACTAAATGAGCCAACAGATCTAATGAGCTGAGTTTGATCCCTGGACCCACACGTAACAAAAGCAAATACATATAGACATGTAGACATAAGAGTAGCCAGTGCAGGGGAGGGGAGGGCTTTGTTTGGTACCTTTCAGCTTTGGTTTCTTTCTTAAAAAAAAAAAAAGGCTAGGATCAAGCCATGTTGACCATACAATGATTTCTTTCATACATAGACTTTAGAACTTTTATTGTACTTTTATATTATTGTAGCTCAAAACAGAGGTTTTGGTTTTGGTTTTTTTTCCCCTGCCGTGTTTTCTGTTGACTCTCAAACCCTCAGAACAGAAGGGAGATAAAGATGTTTGGCAGCAAGCTGTCTCTGCCATGGTTCTGATCACTCAAGGAGGTTGTCAACGTAATGCTTTTACAGACCTATTACAACAGTTCTGTTATTTTAGGCCAGTTTGTCCAGTGGAAGACCATCTACATCCCCTACAGGCAGTGTTACACAACAGTCAAGTATGTCCCAGACATCTGTAAGTATACAAGAATTTCTCCTGCATTTAAAGATTGCAATTGTTGTTTTCCAAAAGTAAACTTGTTATTCATAAAGCTGCCATTCAGTTAGTGAGTGCCTGGAAATGGGTAATTAAACTTAAAATCTGAGGTTCTTAAACAGGCTTATGTTTATTTATTATGTGTTCGTCTGTGCTATGCAGGTTTAAAAAACCTTTTAAAAAGTTTATTTGTCTGTATTTTGTGTGCTTTGGTATTTGCCTGCATGAATGTCTATGTGAGGGTGTCAGATCTTGGAGTTACAGACAGTTGTGAGCTGCCACGTGGGTGCTGGGATTTGAGCCACACTGCTCTGGAGGAGCAGTCAGCGGCCTTAACCACTGTCTATGCAGCCTGTATATGCAGATGCAAGGAGGCAGAGACACCAGGTCCTCTGAAATGAACGTACAGGCGGTCGTAAGTGGCCCATTGCAGATGTTGGAGTTGGGCTCCAGTTTTCTGCCAGAGCAGTCCATCCAGACATTGAGTTGTCTTTCCAGTGCTTGGAAACCTGAATGCTATTGAAGCTTTGTGTATTCTTATACATCTTTCCCATTGATTCTGTTTAATGTCTTCTGATTCTTAATTCTTTTTTTAGTTTCAGAATTTATTGAAAGCCTGAAGTACTGAAAAGTATGTCATGTCTTTGAATGACTTAAAAACAACAAAGAATAAAATATACGCACGCACGCACACACGCACGCACGCACAGTGAAGCAAAGCAAGATAGTTTTGAGTATTTTGTAGTTTGACACAGATTTACAAGTTTCCATTTGAGACAGTTTATTTTGAGAAAGAAGTAAAAGAAAACCATTTTTCTGTATCAGGTGGCGGTTTGTACAGGTATGGCCCCCAAAGACTCATGTGTTTGAATGCATGGCCCATAGGGAGTAGCACTCACTGTTAAGAGGTGTGGCCTTGTTGGAGGACGCTTGTTACTGTGGAGGTGGGCTTTGAGGTTTCATGTATGCTAGGCCTAATTGGGCACTCCCCTGTTGCCTGTTGATCATGTGTACTCTTAGCTCCTCCTCCAGCAGCATGTCTGCCTGCCATGCTTCCTGTCATGATGATAACGGACTGACTCTCTGAACCTGTAAGCCAGCCCCAATTAAATGTTTCTCATTATAATAGTTGCTGTGGTCATGGTGTCTCTTCACAGCAGCAGAAACTCCAACGAACACACCCAGAAACTAGGTCATAAGACACAAGCTCTAGGAACAGACCATAAAACCCCTCCCATAAAATTTGCACTATTTTTTAGATAAAAGAAATCTGTATAGACATGTTAACACAGGTCACCTTTTTAGTTTAATATAATTCAAATTAAAGCATTCTGAACATAAAAATAGTCTGTATATTATGTACTCAGGTACACTAATTTTGCTTGTGCATACAACATTGTCTTTCTGCATATACACACATTTGTTGAACTATTTAAAAGTCAGTTGAGCTATATTCCTAAATACTTTGATATATTGTCTAAGAACAAGGTCATTTTTTATGAAGCCACAGGAAAGCCATTAAATTCTAGAAGTTTAATCAGTACAGTGCAGGCCATTCTTAAGCTTTTCAGCAAAACTGTGGTGAGCCAGATAGCTTCTGTTGTCATGGCTGCCGGTCTGCATTGCAGGACAGCCACCTTCCCCCAGCTAGGTAACAGCAGCACCCAACATAACAACGGGGAGCGTCTCCTAGTGGCAAACGTTTTGCAGTTGAAAACCATTGAGTTTTCCTAAGAAAGTCCTTTTAGTGCGTTTTTTTCTGGTCTAAGGTGGTATTACTTCTTCCATACTCTGAAGTTAACTCCCGTGAAATACAGTCCACAGGTGTTATGGAGTTGAAGATGAACTTGTACTTACCTACAGGTGTGTGTTTGCTAAGTGTGTGCTTTAGACAGCATACACTTAGTTTTCTGGTGTAAGAGCACTTGTTGCTTTTGCAGAGGATCTGGCCAGCTTTGGTTCCCAGCACCCACTTGATACCTTGTGGCTGTCTAAATAAAGTTAGACTGAATGAAAGGACTTAATGTCATGTAGCTTTAATCGTGGACTCTGAAGTTATGATTATTGATGTCAGTGTCCTATTACACTTGTAGTTAAAAATTTAAGTACGTCATTTGTGGGCTCTCTGTTCTGTGGGGTAACTTTAGGGCATAGATAGGTGCTCTGGGCACATTTTCTTTTAGGAAGTTAAAAAGGTATCATTTAAAAATATCTTTTTATGATTTTATGTGTAAGGTACTCAGAGAAGCTGTCATTTCAAGTGAATATGTTTTTTAAGTGACATAACTAATGCTACCTGTCCTAAGCCAGACAGCACTGTTTCATGGAGTACATCAGAACTGTGAGTGGCTGGTTGGGTGAAAGAAGTGTTAAGGGAGAATAGATGTCAGGTAAAAAGAGGACAGTACGCCATGTTTATTTTATTTACTGTTCTGGGTAGCCAGTTGTTCCACAAGTGATTTCACCAGAAGCATAGCTACAGTGGCTAACAAAATTCAGATCAGTAGTAGAGAAATCTCTGGGTAGTAATAATAAGAATGAATTATTGGGTGGCAGTCTGTCTGCTCATTTCTGCCCACTTTCAGCTTTTTGAGGCAGGTCTTACTCTGTAGCCTGGGTCACCGTGGCTTTTTGATGATTCTCCCACTTCTCAGTCCTAAGGTCACAGGCGTGAGCTGGCACATTTGGTGAGTTAGTTACTTGGATGGATTTTCAGGTAATCATGAAGCCATGTGCAGGGGATTCACTTGTGTCTAGATAATGGGAATAGAGCTGAGGAATGAATATTACACAGATCGTTAGAGTCTAGTCACATGACCCAGGAAAGTCAGTGTTGCTTAGCAGGTAGTGTTAGTGACCGCATAAATACCAAGCAGTGCAGCATCCGCCGCCATCCCTTCTGCCATACGGAACACTGAACTTTAGACTATCTCACTCATTACTGTGGTGGCCTTATGAGCCCAGAGGTTGGTTTCCTTAGCACTTCAGTTGATCAGGGCCAGAGTTAATTAAATTTGGGTTGCTAAAATGAAAATTAAATCAATAATAAACTCTGCTGCCAAAAAAAAAAAAAAAAAAAAAAAGAACAAAACCAACAAAATAGAAGTAAAATTTGCACTTGTGTTAAATGGTTTACATTTTTAAAATCCAGAAGGTTCTTTATCCGTAGAAAGATGAATATGGCCCTTCACAAGATAACAGTTCAGAATTGTATTTGTCTGAGACAAGGCCTTTAGCGCAGGCTGGTCTGAGGAGGACCTTGAGTTCCTAATCCCCTGCGTCCACTTGCAAGTGCATGCACACACCACCATCTCTAACTATGTTTAGAGTTTTTAAAAGAGAAGCCAGGGCTGGGAGTAGCTGAATGATAATACTTAGCTAATATGCTTGAGGCCTGGTGGTCAGTCCCTAGGACTAAAAGAACCACCACCCCAAAACAACAAATGTTTGGATTAAATCCACATTTATGGAGCTGGAGAGATGTCTCGTGGTTAAGAGGACTTGCTGCACATATGTATAATTAAAAAGAAGTATTTTTTCTTATTAAAAAACTTTAATACTGTGTATGGTTCACACATATACTGTCCTCTTTTTACCCGTGTTTTGAGGTAGATTGGTTCCCAAGTTTTCTGAGGAACTGCCATATTGATTTCTAAAGTAGCTTCACAGGTTTACACTCTTAGCAGCAGTGGAGGAGTGTTTCTTGGTCCACATCCTCACAATTGTTGTTTTATGATCTTAGCCATTCTGACAGATGCAAGATGAAATCTCAAAGTAGTTTTGATTTGCATTTCCCTGGTGGCTAAGGATGTGAAACATTTCTTTAAGTGTTTCTCAGCCATTTGAGATTCTATAGAGAAGTCTCTGTTTAAATCGATACCCCATTTTAGACATCTAGTTTCTTAAGTTCTTTATGTATTTTAGATAGTGGTCCTCTGTTGGATGTGGAGTTGGGAAAATCTTTTCCCATTCTGTGGGCTGCTGTTTTGTCCAATTGACAGTGTGTGTCCTTTGCCTTACAGAAGCTTTTCAGTTTCCGAGGTCCCAGTTATGAATTGTTGATCTTAGAGCCTGAGCCACTGGAGTTCTGTTCAGAAAGTGTCTCTTGTGCCGATGTGTTCAAGACTACCCCCCCTTTCTCTTCTGTCAGGTTCTTAATGATTTATTTATTCCATGTATGTGAGTACACTGTCACTATCTTCAGACACACCAGAAGAGGACATCGGACCCCATTACAGATGGTTGTGAGCCACCATGTGGTTGCTGGGATTTGAATTCAGGACCTCTGGAAATTCAGCCAATGTTCTTCACCACTGAGCTATGTCTCCAGCCTATGTGTCTGGTTTTAAAAATGTTTAGGTCTTTGACCGTGTAATTTTCCCTTTACAACTACTCATAGACCCTCTCCTACCACTTAACTTTATATTCTCTCCCCATCCCAAAAACCCTAAATCAAACAAACAACCCCCCAAAACAAGAAATAAAAAAAAATCACAAAAATGAAAATCAAACAAAGACCAATAATACAAAAAACTTACCAAAACAAAGCAAAATGAAGCAAAAAGTCTATAGAACCATGATTGAATTCTTCTGTTGGTTGGGTACTCTTGAGCATGGGGATCTGGTGTTGGCCAGGTACTCCTAGGCATGAGGACCGATGCCTTCTTTTGGCTTCTGTAGGCACTGGGCTCACCGGCAATCCCCCTTCCTGCATATACATACATAGTTTAAAAAATCTTCCTTTAAAAGACTAAGTTATGAGAATACCCAGTGATATCACTGCTTTCATTATGTATTCTGAAAGCTTGATTGCATGCATGTGGGTTTTCACATTAAATTCTGTAAGTGACCAATGATGTAACTTAGGGCAAGCAAACCATTAAGTTGCCTCACCCCAAGCTTTTCTGATATTGTCTATTTGGACTTTAGCTTTTTCTTCATCCAGATATATCTACATTTAGATTAAAGAGCAAAGATTCAGTAAACGATGATATGGTCTGAATTGTGTCTCCCCAAAATTCATATGTTTGAAACCTGTCCCATGTCACTATATTAGAAATCGACTTGTGGTGAACTGGTTTAAAGTTAAATGAGGTCCTAAGGGTGGAGCCCTCCTATAAGATTACCATTGTCTGTCCAAGAGGAACCGTTTTCAGGGCTCTCTCCAGCACAGCAGGATATAGGAGATGGTAGTGGGCTGTTAGCCAGGAAGAGACTCCACAGGAAGGACTCCCTTACTCCTCTCAATTGTAAAAAATAAATGTCTGTTTTTAAAGTTTGTGGTGTGGGACTTGAACGCAGGCCCTTGCGCAGGCTAGGCAGCTCTTGCATTGAAGCCGGTCCGGTCCTGAGTTTCTGTTGCTCAGGCTGTGGGGTTGTGTTTTTGTGTTGCAGCAGACTGAGGCTGAAAAGGTCTTAAAGTAGGCCAGGCAAATCCGTTTTGGAATTACTTAGTAATATTGTATTTGCGAGGGGCTTTGTCAGTGGGTATACCAGTGACTTAGATGTTAAGTTAGACTCTTCCGGGGTTTCTTAAGTAGTTTCCATGTGTAGTAAACATGTGTGTGACTTACGTTGCAGGATGAGTGGTAGCAGGAATGAGTATTAGCTAGACTATGCAACAGATAATTTTAATGAAGGGTGGGCTGTTTTGGTTTTTGTTTGTTTGTTTGTTTTGTTTTGTTTTTCAAGGCAGGATTTGTTTGTGTAACCCTAGCTGTCCTATAACTAGGTCTGTGGACCAGGCTGTTGCTAAAGATCATGTTACCAGAGTCCTTTTAGGATACAGCTCAATTGCCCAAGGTTAGGCAGTAGAATAGGGTCTGAACCCGAGCTAATAATGAGATTTGGGAATGGTGGTTAGGGGAAGGGAGACAGTGTTTTATTTATTGTTAAGCATCGTGCTGGTTGCCCTGAGGGTGTACAGAGCCTTCCTTCAAGGACAGTCTATTCCTTGGAATAATTATACCCAGACATAGCAAGTATCTTAATAGCATATGATCAAGTGGTAATTGACTTTTTCCATAACTGGTATGGGGGTGAGCAGGAAAGAATTGGAGGGATTGTAATACACACATTAGTTTTATATGGGATGTTCATGGCTTCTGTGTTAGTCTTTCACCCTCATGAGGAAACTGTGTTCCAGTACTTTTGTTGTGTGTCTGTGTGCGGAAGACTGATGTACACACAGGGTGTCTGCTGTGGCCATACGGCAGTTTAGTTTTGAAGACAGGGTTACTAATGGAACATAGAGCTCCTGTCTGCTTCGGTGTGGGCATCCAGGAAGCCCAGGGATGGATTCTCTCGTCTCTGCCTTCCCAGTGCTGAGATTTTGGATGTGTGCACTGAACCAAGCTCAGGTCCCTCTCCTGTGTGACCAGCACTTTTCAGACAGAACCATTTCTCCAGCCCACGTTTCAGAACTTTTAACACTGATGTGCTGTGAGGCACACTATTAGTACCGCATATTGAAAGACAACATTTTAGAGCGCACCGAGGATACAGACAAGTAAATAGTCGTAGGGCGTCATGGTGACTGCTCTGTCAGTGGGTACTTTCTGATGGCTTCCTTGTGGCGAGACATTGGTAATCAACTTAGTATGCCTGAAAGTTTCTATTTCATAAGCTTCTATAAATATTTTAACATGGATTTTAACAAGAATCTGATATCCTTGGTCTCATGAAAGGAGTTTTATGTGCTTAAGTTGATGTTTCCTCTGGTGGAAGATTGCTGGAAAGCCTGCTTTACCATTTTGTTCTGTCAAATGTTAATGAATTGGATGGTGTTATGTTAAGAGCTATGCAGGGAGTGTGTATTTGGATTTTATACCCACCATGGTAAGCACCTGCAGTTTTGATTGTCCTAGGGTCTCCCTCCAGCCTTCCAGAATGTCAGGGCAGTTACGGCAGCTTCCTAGCTGCCTCAGCTTTTTACAAATCAATTAGCCTTTTTCAGGATCTTGTCTCAAAAAATAGGGGTTTCATGTCCAGCTTTACTGCATAGCAGGCCAAATGTGGACTTCCATCCGTGTAGGTGTCATGGATGTAGAGGGGCTTGGTGGCAGCTGTTGCTTACTTCCTGGGTTTGAGTTTTGTGGGTTACTTTGACTCCACTCTCATCTTCATATTGAGTAGGATTGCAGAATGTCTTTGAGCATATGGATGTGTATTCACTCCTGAATCAGAAGTCTAATATTTCTTAATTTTATTTTCTGCTTTGTACCACAAAAGGATTTAAGGTGAGGTTGAGTTATATTCTGTTTGAAATTATTAGGAATGAATGATACGTGAACGTGGTTATGAATTGGAAAGGTGGAAAGGGTGTTTGTATCTCTCTTCTCTGCTTCTCAGCCTCCCCAATCTACTTCTCCTTTACAGATCAAGCAAGTTGCCAGTTTCTAAGGTATTGTCCAGGGATTTACTAGACTACACACTAGTCTTTACTCTTTTGAGCCAGGATCTTATTACATAATAATATGTAATAAACTTGGGCTACCCAGCAACAATCCTCCTGCCTCAGCATTTCATGTGCTTAGATTATAGGCTTGTGCCACGCTCTCAGCCATATAGTAATTTTTTTCTTTTTTGTGTAGACCAGATCCTGTGTACCACAGGTTGGCCTAGGACTTACTTCACAGCCCACAGCTGGCATTTAAGCCAGGAGCCTCCGCTCTCAGCTTTTCAAGCACTATAGTATATGAGTCATCACATCTTTCTAATTAATTCCTAACCAGTGACTTTAAACTTTAAAGTGGGTACACATTAATTTTGCAGCCAATATTCAGGGTTTTTCTATCTGTTTGACAGCAATTTTATTTTCTTCTGTTTTGAGAAAACTGCACTAATTTTATGTCACATGTATGCTTTCTATATAGGAATGGATTATTTGTATTTAAATTTTTATTCACTTCAGAAGCTCCTTAAAATGTGAGTGTGAGAAAATAGTGTACTAAAGTTAGAATTTTAAAGTTGTTTATTCTGAGGCATATTAAAATAATTGAACACTAGCTCTGATTTCGGGGAGGTAGTAGAATGACATTTTAAGATGCTAGAAGTTTTACTGAAATGTAGATATGTTAAAAAGTTGTTCAGTTACTAAGCAGTCTGTGCTGTTTTTCACGTATATGCGAATAGGTGCCCAAAGTAAAGGGTTCTGTCAAAGATGAGAGCCCCTCTGTGAGGTCTCTCCTGTTGACTGCCTGCTTCAGCTTGAGAGGCTGAGGGACACAGAGGCACAACATGGAAGCCTTTGACCTGTTGCATTACCTTCCTCAGATCAACCTCTCCACTTCGCCGACACCTGCTCAGCTGATGAGCCGCTCGCAGGCCTCCAGCTCGACCAGTGGCAGCATTACCCAGCAGACCATGCTCCTAGGGAGCACCTCGCCCACCCTCACAGCCAGCCAGGCCCAAATGTATCTCCGAGCTCAAATGGTAAGCGCAGAGTGCCAGCTTTCCGTGCCTTAGCTACGGAGGGCTCAGTGCTCCTGCACTTGATGCAATGAGGCGTTTTAATTCTTAAGCAGTATTTATCAAGTGTGTGCGTGTCTGTTCAGTCTTTGTACATTTATAAATGTGCATAAACATTCCACCTTGAGTCAGTAGGCCTTTTGGTAAAAAATATTTTTTAATACTGAGAAACTGACTTTAAAAACTTTCTTGCCACCTCAACAATCGAAGAGCTTTTAATTTATAGTTTTAGTACTTACAGTAATATGTAAAATCATTTATTCTGCTGGCATTGAAAGTTTGAGGAAATAATTGGAACTATTAAAACCTTAGTTTTTAGCTATAAGTAAGGATTTGTCCTCAGACCTTCTTCAATCTGGATTGGAGTTTGACAGTTTTTCAGATAATTCATAGCTTTGGTTATTATTGTCTCAAATTCTGTAATGTTGTATTTTTAGGTATAATTCAAATATTTTATTAATATAGAAATGTTAATTGATTATTCTATAATTAGGTTCCTACTGATTTCCTGATTTAATTGTTGAACTTTTTTAAAGGAATGTAGATGAAGTTATACAAATGTTTTAGCATATATGTGTGTTTTTAAATATAGCCATATATATGTATTAGTTAATTTCGCAGTCCTAGAGATTGAACCCAGGGCTTCATGCATACTAGGCAAGCATCCTATCAATATTCTACATCTTCAGCTTCCTTAACGTGCAGGCTTCTGACCAGTGAACTGAGTACATGTCTGACCCCAGGTCTTCATTTAGAGTTGGCTGGTTAGTTTCCAGTGTTGTTCTTGGTGGGACGTGGGGATGGGACACAGCTCTTTTTCTGTCCACAAATTGTGGGGTACACATCACCTTTCTCTTGGGGTTATTTTTCTCCCTTGAAATTGTCTTTAATGATATGGTTTAAAATTAGGTTGAACCATTTGATGTGTGTGTGTGTGTGTGTGTGTGTGTGTGTGATGATTTTGACCTTTAAAACAGGCAGTTCACATAACTCAGTCTAATGGAATATATTCCTTTTAGAGTGGAATTATTTGAGCTACATGCACTGAAGATAAGACAATTGTGGGTGAATTTACTTAAATTTAGTGAGTGACTAAAGACTCAAACTGTAAAAGACCTAGAGGAAAGGGAGGGGCCTAGGAGCAGTCAGGGGTAGATGTGGCAGGGAGAGTGAGATGATCATTATGTGTGTACACGCATGAAAATCACAGTTTAATACCTACTAGTAAAAATTCAACTTTAGAAAATACCCTTAGTTGACGTTACTTTATGCAGTGGTAAGGGGGTGCGTGACCACTGGAATGACTTTAGACTAGTACTTCTCCGCACTCTGAGACCTACCGTAGCTACCGACTAAACTCAGTTCGGGTGAATAGATTGCATTGTTTTAGAAATTAATGACATTATACAATAATAACTCTGAAATAGGATAATGATGTATAGACTATGTTTTTCTCTTTTTTTGTCGTTTTGGTGTGAAGACATTTTGTTGCTCTGTTTTAACATTCTGACATTTACGTTTAGAATCAATAGCCTTTTACAGACAGTTCCACACTCAAGAGCAACCCTACCTTGTTCTATAGTTAGGTCGCCCTTGTGGCTGAGAAGTTGTAGTATAGTGTGTGGCATTGTTATCTGTGGACTGAAGAGACTTTGGTGTTTCTTTTCCTGTTTCTTACCAGAATTTAACCTATGTCCTAATGGAGTTTTATTTTCCCTTTCCATCTTAGGAATCCTGAGCTTTTATTTGGAACAAATTTGCTTTGAGGATTTCATATCAACACAACACATGTCTTTCTTTGAGTAGATTTTTCCTACTCTCAGAATTGTGAGCTATTTTAAAGCTGTGATGGCTCTTTGAGCTGTGCGATCACAACCTTCTCTTTGTCATGTGAAGCCTTTTGCTTAGGAGGTGGTCCTAACGGGCATTGTCTCTCTGTCACAGGGCTCAGTGTCTTGCCTGCTTGCTGCACATTGTGTGTGGGACGTGTTCTTTAGTCTCAGGCTGTTACTTTTGGTTTTCTGTCTGTACAGCTGATTTTCACACCTGCTACCACTGTGGCTGCTGTACAGTCTGACATCCCTGTTGTCTCGTCGTCACCGTCACCTTCCTGTCAGTCTGCAGCTGCTCAGGTGAGACTGTCTGGCTTCACAGTGTGCTCCTGAGGGCTGTGTCTCCTCGGAGAGGGAGAGGGAGAGGTGGGCACTGCACTCTCAGCTCGGCCTCCGCTGCAGAGTGCATGGCCGTGCCTTTCAGGTGAAATTCATGCACCACTGAGAGCTCCGAGAACGTGATTGTGTTGTAGAATTGATAATATAATTGAACAGACATTTAGGTTATTAGCTGTCCACCAAGGTTAATGAGAGTTTGTTAATAACATTGTACTTTTAGTTTTATTATATACTAGATTCCTTTTATGGGAATTATATTTTTTTTTGTAGATTTCTTTGCAAGCAGTTATACAATATAAGCTAAAGTGGATAGCAGTTTTATGTTTAAAAATGTGTTAAATCAGGCAACTTAAAAACTTAAGTAGAATATTACTTTATTTGATACTATGGAGAAACAATGAATTCTGTCTTATTATAGAACTTCTATCTTATTCACAACAATAAACTAAAAGTAGAATATAAGCCTAAAGATAAAAACTTAACTCTCCAGGGGGAAATAGCACAACATCTCTGCAAGTCTAGGGTAGGCGAGGCTTTCTGAGGGGGTACAAAGAAGAGTAACTAGAAACACATATAGTGATAAATTAGACTTTATTAAAGCTAAAAATTATTCTTTAAAGAATCATACAAAAAAGAGTACCCAGGTTACAGGCCAAGAAAAACTATTCACAATAAATATATCTGATCAGAGATTGTACCTAGAATATGTTTTAAAAAATGCCTATAGTTTAATAATTGATTATGAGGTTAGTTTGAACAAAAGATTTGAAGAGATAGTTTTTATTAAAAAAGGCTATATAGACCAGGCATAGCACATGGCTTTAATCCCAGTACTTAAGAGGCAAATAGATCTCCATGAATTTGAGGCTAACCTGGTCTATATAGAGAATTTCACAACAATCAGAAACACATAGTAAAACTGTCTCATCAGCAACAACAACCCCAAACAAAAAATGAGTACATGGAAAAATGTTCCACTTCATAGATTATTATAGATATGCAAATCAGAACCATAACGAGCATTATTATATACTCGCTTGGGTGGCTTGAAATGACTGTTGAACTACAATAGTTTATGACAGCTAAATAGTCTTTAAATGCCAAGTGTGTAAGCACATGGTGTCATATTCACACAGGGGACAGTACTCACAGGTGACAGGAGCACATCTCAGATAAACCCCTAACAGCATGGTTAGCCCGAAGCCAGACACAAGAAGTGCACCTGGGATTCTGCATTTTTAAGATTCCAGACTAGGGAAAATTTTCCATAGTGAAAACATTAGATTAATGGTACCTGAGGCAGACAGAGTAGGGAAGATTGAGGAGGGAGGCTGTGTGTGCTGGTGAGATGATGATGGTTATGTGGTGTAGACCTGCTGTCAAAACTCATGGAACGGTTGTATCCATTGTAAGTGAGACCTTGATAAGCTTCATACAATTATTTAGATTCAGTAGACCTTCAGTCAAAACGGTTGAGTAGACTATTCCTTTATGCGATGCTGTTTTTGCACTTCATGGCAGACTTGTTTGTACATTGTGTAATTTTGACCTTTCATTTAATACATAGTTATAATCTCTTTTGTTCATTTGAGGTGCATTTTCAGTTTCCTCTTCTGACAGGGTTTTTGCTGTGCAGCCTTTGCTGGCCTGGCACTTGCTGTGGGCTGCAGGCCTTGAACTCCAGGCAGTTTTGTCTCAGTGTCAGTCTGTCTGTCTCAGTGCTGGGATCACAGGCATGAGTCACCGTCCCTGCTGCACTGTGTTTTCATATCAAGGTTCAGTTTCTGGCGAAATTTAAGAAATGAGGAAGCAACAGTATTCTTGGACTTTTGTTTTAGAGAACCTCTTTGTGTATTAACATTTGCTAATAAAGACAGTTTTCCTGTATAGTGGTAAAGAGTATGGTCAGGTACACCCAGAGTTCTCTAACTTGCTCCCTGGCCCTGTGCACCTCCTGAGAGAGAGTGACAGGAGGAGTCAGTGGACGCTGAGTTCCGACTTCTTTACTTACACTGGAGTGTACCTCAGTTGTTACGAGGGGCCAACGAGGCAGTCAGTGCCTGCCACATAACGAGATGTCACATCTACTGATGACTTGTTATTTGACATTGTATAAAGACAAATCACACATTTGGTTCTTAGTTTTCAAGAAGCTAGAAGTGAAGAAAGGAACATAACTATCTAAATGATTTATAGTTCCTGTGCTAAAGCAGTTGCTTAGAAGATTATTATTGTTTAACGTGGTCTGGAGCACAATTCGCTTACTTATTTTTCATGATGGAAATATTCCCACAGGTCTTTAATTCAGCTAATATAGTTTATGAAAGTGGTCTTCTGGTGCACTTGGATGTGCCCTATCTGTGCGGGTCTGTGAGGGTCTGGTCTGGCTAATGCTTTCAGGAGAGCTGGAGGAGTGTTGGTCCTCAGGCGCTTCTCTGTGGATAGGTGAGTGAGGCTGGCAGGGGTGGTGATGCTGACCCAGTGAAGATGTAACGTAGGCTCGGTGCTGTTGCTTTCAAACTCTTCTACTGCTTACAGATTTATAGTTTAATAATCTAATTTAAACTACAAAAATCCACATATAAGTTAACTCCTCAGTGAAACACACACACACGCACACACACACGCATACACATGTATATGTATGTAAGTATTTATACACACATGTATGGTCTAGTCTCATTATGTACCTTTAGCTGACAGGCTGGCCTCAGACTCACAGAGCTGCACCTCCCTTTGCCCTGGATTGCTGGGATTAAAGGCTTGTACCACTATGTCTGGCACCAAGGTATGTCTGTAGGAGAGTAAGAAGCCGTCCTATGGCAAGCAGAGCACTGTGGGGAATGCTGATGGGAGGAGAAGTGATCTCTGATTAAAAGGCTGGGAGCTAAAGCTCTACTGTAAGCAGCGTGACACTGACCCCCTGTCTCCTGTGCAGAGACAGGGTACTGCGATGGTGCCTGCAGGATCTGAGTCAAGTCACAGAATTTTAAGATGATTTTGGCAGTGATATATGCATTATATATCATAAAACATTAGAGTGAAGTTAGGAAAAACACCTCATGTACAATGTCAGAAAGTTTTCATAATATAGGCTTGGTTCAAGGGAAATGAAAATTAAAGCCAGGGTCTTAGCATGAACTTTTTTTTCCTCAAAAGTGATAATGTCAAGGGAATCTTATATGTATCTTTTCAACAGTAGATAAATATTACCTTTGGTGCCTTAGTCTCTGTGTTGTAATTTATTTATACCAAGTTGGTACATGAGTGAGGATGGCAGCTGATTAAAGTCTAGAAGCTCATAGTGGCCGTATCTGACTTAGCTGTGGATGCAAGTGTATTCCTTCCAGGCTTGTAGGAAACAGCAAGCGCGTTAGAGAAATGGGGTGGGGTTGCAGGTGTCAAGTCTCCATTTACTCCTCATGTGCTTTTCATTCAAGATTTCCAGGTTATTTACTCTTGCTTGTCATTATTGTATGGTCTCCTGCATGGATCGTTCGTGGAAAATGTTATATTCTCTATCATGCAGCCTTCCCCGGAGAGCTTGCTGTTTTACTTACTTGTTCATTTACTTATGTGTTTTTGGAGACAAGGTCTTGCTGTGTGGCCAAGATTGTGCTGGAGTTAATGATGTATCTGAGGCTGGCCTTGAACTTGTTCATGATTCTCTTGCTTCTGCCTCCTGTGTGCCAGGATTGTAGGCCTGGGCCACTACTATCCCTCATAGACTTGTTCTTTCCTCTTGTAACACTTGACATACTAGGCAAAGATTCTCCCACCTAGCTACAGCCATTTTAATGTACCTCCACCAAGATACTTGATGGAGTTTGTTAGTAAATATGAACAAATTTTAGTGTTAGCACAGAGCCTTAAATGGAACAAAATAACCTTTCAAATAGTTATATGGTGTATATTTCAAAAGTCAGATGTAAGAGAAGATCCCAGACTTAGGAAGCGTCCCATGTTTGTGGTTCTGAACAACAGGGTGGAACCGTCAGTGCTGAGGATGACGGCAGGTTAGCTCCCAATCTCATCTCACCACTCACAGATGCGCAGGCGAGTACTGCACACATTATGGAAACAATGGAGGAAGGAAATTTTTCACAAAGGACTTCAGGAAGCTCTTCTGAGAGAGGGAAGGACATTACTGGGCTAGGAATAAGGGCTTGAAAAAGAATGACATTGAGGCCAGTAGGGCCAGAATAAATGAAGGATGCGCATGTGTGTTTACGGCAAGGAGAGCGGATGTGCAGGAACAGAACTGTAGACTGGAGAAGAGAAAGTGGGTTCAATGAAAGTGGGTGCATTAGTTTGGGCTTACATCATGATCTTTTGAATGGCGACCTGAGGAGTACAGTACACTTTACTTGTGTGTGGAACTTTAATACTAATGGTTATTAATATATGTTGGCACACAATGGGGAACATGTGAGGAAAATCTGAGCTCAATCTGATCTCACTTAGAAACTTTTTCCAATAGTAGTATTAGTCAGTTTTTGTTGCCATGACTAATAACCTAGGAGAAACAATATAAAAGGAGAGAAGTTTATTTTGTCCTGTGGTTTCAGTTCATGGTGGGCCCTTGCTGTTCTTTTCTGGGTCAGAGAGACAGGCTGTCATGGCAGGGATTGTATGGTAGACCAAGTTGCTTACTTTTTGGCAGCCAGGCAGAGAAGGTGGCAGGAAGGGATCAGGACCCCAGATCCCCTCTTCTGCAGATCTGCCTCCTAATAGTCTGTTCAAATGTTAAGCCCTTTGCTGAGTTAACACTGATGAGAGCAGAGTCCTCATCCATTACTTCCCAAAGGAGCAGCCTCTGAGCACACGTGCATGGCACCAAGCCCTGAATACACACGTCTTTTTGTGGGGTTGAATGGAGAGGTACTTCATTTTCACAAAGTGACAGCAGCTACAGATTTGGTTGACGCTTGCCTGGCATGAACGTTGATTTGCCTTCTCTTGGCACTGTTTGGCATTTGGACAGGGAGTACAGCCTTGAGTAGCAGCGAAGGTGGGTGTATAGTCAGGACACCAAGACTCAATCGGCAGCATGTAGTCTTGCCACATTGAAGCCTCCTTTGACCCTCCGAGGACCAGTGCTAGCACTAACTGTATTTGGTACATATTTCAGATAGCCAAGAAGTCATGCAGCTTTTGGTGAGGCATTTTCTGCTTTGCTGTTTAGAGAGGTGTAAGCTCAAGTGAGATGAAATGGGATAATCCTGTCAGTTTATAGTGGTTAGAATGGCCCCAGTGTAGGCAGGACACCACACAGACCCATTTCAGAGCTCTGTGTGTGTGTATCACGTTCAGCTCAAAAAAGCCAGTTCTCACAGGCAAAGAATGGTCAGTAACATTATTTAAATGTTTATTTAAATTTAAGTTTTCTGAAAATGCTTCTCATAAGTATCACAATGGAGTCCGATTAGATGAGTCAGTTGCCTTGCAGCCCTACCCCAGCACATTTAGAGTTAGTCACTCTCAGTGCCGTGGGTGCAGAGCCATTTCCTCGCATTTGCAGTTCATTGCCGGCAGCCCTCCCCTCAGTCTGGCTTTCATTTAGCTCCTGTTCTTCCTGTGCTCCTGCTCTTGTTCGCTCACAGCAGCCCGCACCTGCCCTTTTGGGCTTTAAAACCTGCCACATAGCATGTAAGATCTGCCCTCTTCAGTGGATGATTCTCCTTTCCCTAGGGTCAGTGAGCTTGGACCTCCTGGTGTAAGGCACAGTATTGATTGCTGTTATTGTTGTAATGCTTCCCCTATCAGCTAAAGACATCTGTTTTTATCTTTACTTTTTGTTATGTGGTTCTTAGGTTCAGAATTTAACATTACGCAGCCAGAAGTTGGGTGTCTTATCTAGCTCACAGAATGGCCCACCAAAAAGTGCTGGTCAAACCCAGTCCTTGACAATTTGCCATAATAAAACAACAGTGACCAGTTCTAAAATCAGCCAACGAGACCCTTCTCCAGAGAGCAAGAAGGGCGGAAGCCCAGGTCTGGAATCTCGGAGCACAGCCGTCACACGGACATCAAGCATTCACCAGTTAATAGCACCAGGTGGGTAAACGTTCATGGAAGTAGTTGTCTTATAACCAAGGACGGGTACTACGTGAGCAGGATTAACAGCTTTAAAATATCTTCAGATGAGAATTTTTGTAAGCTAAAGAAAACCTCACGAAGTAGCTTGAAACAACATGAAAGCATAGTTGCTAAAACAGATGCTCTCCCGTCCTGTTACTGGTCACATCTTACCATGTGCTGGTCTCCCTTTATATCAGTAAGACCTTTTAGCTCTTAAAAAAGTATGTCTTAGCTTTTTAAACTTTTAGAAAAAAATTAAGTGTATTTTGTGTAAGTCATTAGTAGAATCATTTGTTACTTTTTCAAAGCAAAAGATTGTGCAAATAAGGACATGATTTTCCCAGCTCATCTACCACCAGTGTGAGACTTCATCTGGGAGAAGGTTGACAAGGAAGCTCGTCTTCCCTTCTTACCTCGCTGTCATGTCTTCTGCACTGACCCTGCTTCCTTCTTAAAGTCAAAACCTTGGGCTTTCCAGAGGGAGCTGCTTGTGTCTTGTTCTGTACTGTTGGCATTTACTTCTTTCCCCATCTAGACTGACTTCTCTGTGTGTTTGGTACTGGGGATTGAATGTAGAGCCTCACACACATGCTACACAAGCGTGCTAACATGGAGTTACATTCCTTTAATTTCTTTTCATATTTCTTCTGTGTTATTATTGTCGATGTACTTCCTTTCACCAAATCTCGGAATCTTGGCATCGTCTCACTTGTCTAAGCTGAAATGTGTCCTGACTGAACCTCCATGACAGTCCTTGTTTACACGCCTCCTTACTAGACAGCCAGTCCCTTGCAGGTTGCCCAGTAGTGACCTGAGCTTTCCTGCCTGTCGTAGCACGAGTGTTAGCTCTCTACTCTGCTTGACTATGTCCTAACCTCCTTTCAGGTCCGCCTTCCCATCTCGATAGCACTGAGCTGTGCTTGCACTCACTGCCTGTAAAAGGTAGGCAGCTGTGCTTGATGAGTCAGTCGCTCAGGTCCCACATTGAGCCTTTGGAAATCGTCACACAGTGTCCCCATTAGTGTTAGTCAGCTCTCACAGTGCTTAGATCGTTGTTTGTCTGCTAACAAATCCTTTCATGCTGTACTTAGATATGGTTTCCTTTGTATAAATATCTGTGTCCTGGTCTGTATTGTCTCTAGGGCCAGATAACTGGGTTTTTGCAGAGCATTATCTGGAGTATTCGTACCTCTAAGTAACATCCTCCAAGGTTTGGAGAGCCAGTGGGGAACAACATTGGCCTTCTAAGCCTGAAGTGACCGGGCACTTCAGGGTGTAGTTTCCAGTGAGATGGCAGAGTATAGTTTCTGCCATCTTATTTTTTTTTTCCTTAGCTAGAACTATGCCAACAGTCATTTTTTTTTTTTTTTTTTTTTTTTTTTTTTTAGTTTTTTTTTTTTCGGACTGGGGACCCGAACCCAGGGCCTTGCTATGCTTCCTAGGTAAACGCCTACCACTGAGCTAAATCCCCAGCCCCAACAGTCATTTTAAATAGAGAAGAAGACCAAACCCTCTATTTGTATTCTATGGTCCTAATAGTTACCATAGTGGACATAGTTACTGTTTTCTTGAATGTATTTTAGGGTGTAAAGATCACTTGCTTGTCTTTACCTTTTGTCCTTAAGGGTGGAAGACTTAATTTGTTGGTAATTCTATTTATTTATTTATTTGAAGTAGCTCAGGCTGGTCTTAAACTCATGACAACTCTCCTTGACAGCCCTGATATCAGCCCAATTGATAATTCTGGTAGTTTTGTCTTTAATATTTAAAGGTTAAAAAAAAGTTCGCTTTTAAGCAGTTTTTAGAGGGCTTTTTTCTTTTTTCTTATTTTTATCTAGACAGTAATTCAACATGTAGTGAAAAAGTCCTCTGCTGGTTTGCCTAGGTACTTTGGAAGTCAAAGCCCAGCTCTCAGGAGGACATCTTTTTCACCTTGTCACATCTCTTGTCCTCATACGGACTTCCTGTGGGAGCTCTGCTCCTTTGTCAGAACTTTGTTGGGGGTACTTGCTCATTGTGTGTGTAGGTTGGTGCAGGCGGCCCAAACATGTCAGAGTGCATGTCGACTCAGAGGACAACGTGTAGGAGTCTGTTCTTTCCTCTACTGTGTGGTTCCGGGGACTGAACCCAGGTCATTAGGGCTACCTGTTGAGTCATGCCTTCAGCCCTGGCTCTCTTTTTATTGGTACACAAATCTCTGCCGTGTCAGGCCTTCTCCCAGGATCCCATGTGACCTGACTTCCTAGCCTCTCCATCTCCTAGCCACTTTAGGGGTTACGGTTTCAACATATGAATTTGGGGGAAGGGGAACAGTTTATAATAAAGCCCTCGTCTCAGGATTCGATGTGTGATTTTAGTTCACCTGTCAAATAGTGCATTAGTTTAGCACCATGTATACGTCACAGCGTATTATAGCGTAAAATGATACATTATTATAAATAATGAGAGAATTTATGTCAGTCATTAATCTTTCAAATATTAGGCCTCTCTGACAGTAATAAAGGTTCATTAAAGTTGGAGACAGTCACCAGTAAGGCACAGTTTTTAGACACAGTCAGCTTTCTTGCTCACAGTCCCTGTCCTCCATTTAGGATTATCTCTGCACTCTGACTTAGGATCCAAGAAGATTTCAACTTAGGTGAAGAATAGACTTTTACTTTACTAAAATATCAGATTGCTTACCTACTAGATCACAAAAAGTTTATTCTAGTGGGTACATCAACTGTGTTCAAGAACATGGTTCATGTGGGCTGGAGAGACACTGAGCAGTTGAGAATGACTGTTGTTTTCGAGAGGACTAGAGATCTGTTCCCAGGCCCCGTGGAGGCTGCTTCACAACCGTCTGTAACTCCAGCTTCCGGGAATCGTGTTGCCACCGCCTTCAGGCCTTCCCAAGGCCTCCCACTCATGTGCACACGCCACACACAGACACATAATTAAAAGAAAAGTGTTTGGAAGAGGTGATAAAATTAAAATATACCTTTGTGTTTTAAATGGAGACAAAGCGATCTGTTTCCTTATCTGAAAGAAGGAATAACAGCCACTTCCTCCATAGCTGTTGTACGAGTATTGATGAGAGACTTCATAGAATTGCAGGATTTTACTCACCGTTCTTTTTTGAATACTGTATAACATAGCTATCACCACGTTTGTGAAGGACTGACAGTCTTAATTGGAATTACTAGATTATGTGAAAATGTTTTTAGATTGAATTTTAGACCTATTTTTGAGTCCATGCCATATGCATGGTAAGCTCCTGTTCTAACCCTGAGCTGCAACCTCAGCCCTCCACTTAAAAATAGTTAGTGGGCAGCTCTTGGAATTTCTAATACTTTTTGAGATATTAATTAGATGCCAATTTCTTTAGAGGACTGCTATAAATTTAGACAAATCGTTTAATATGGCTTTTGCCTGTGCATGTGAGTGCTCCTCATGTGTTGCTGGGAACTGAGGGGCCAGAAGACAGCGTTGGGTCTCCTGGGACTGGAGTTGGTTATGAGCAGCCATGTGGATGTGGGAGCCAAATTCAGATCCTCTGGAAGAACAACCAGTGCTCTTAAGGACTGAGAAGTCTTTTTAGCCTGATCCCTAAGTTTAAAATTTTAATCAAATTCAAAATGTTTAAGAAATAAATTATTAGAAGTTTATATAATACTGTTGTCATAAATGTGGTTGAATATAAAATGATGCAAGTTGTTACATAACTTTTATATTTACATTGCAAGTTTAAAAAATTCTGTCTTTAGATTTGATTTAGATAACTATTTCGTTTGAGGCAGGGTGGGGTGAGGTGGGGTGGAGAGTAGAGACTTTGACACAGGGTCTCCTTATAGCCCTGGGTGGCCTGGAATTGCTCTGTAGATTAAGCTGGCCTCTTACGTCAGAGATGTGAGTGCCTGTGCCATCTGAGTGCAGGACTGAAGGTGCGCCTCCCATGCCCATGTAGATGTGTCTACCTTTGTGCAGGCTGATGCAGTCGTTCCAGTTTATCTTCCAGTGCATTCACTTTTCAGTTCAAAGTAGGGAGGCGTTCACCAGCCTCTGCCCTCCCTGTGAGGAGGCACTGGTAACCACTCACAACTCAGGGTGGGCGAGCCCTGTCTAAGTGTGTCTCTGTTGTGAGCATCTCTGTAGAGAAGATCTGACACCAGTCACTGCTTATCATTCATCCCTTATTTAGGTAGCATGATCTCATTTCTTCATTCTCTGCAAGAAATAGATTGCTTACTTAGACTTGGACTGGCTTCAGCACTACAAGATTCAGCCATGTGTTTTGGAGTTTTATGTGAAACAATTTTATTTGTGATCAAATAATAAAGACTTTATTTGAGCTAAAATGCTTACTCGGGAAGCTTTTGTAGTTAACTGATTTTGCTGTTAGTTTGAGACCTGTTTTGTCATAGTTAGGATGAGATCTTTGGTCTCGAAGTCACCCTTCTGCGTACTGTACTTCTTGATGATCCTTCTCCTTCAGAGAAGAGACCGACTGCAGTGCATAGACCTAAGTGCTGAGAGCTAGTGCAGCTGCTCTGAGACGGGAAGAGTAGAGCAAATGAAGGCCCACACATGCCATTGTATGCATGCAATTGTACACACGTGACTGTACATATGTGGTTACATTGTTTTCCCTTCAGCATTTCACAGTATAGCTCACTTTATCCAGTATTTTAGCCTTGCAAGGAAAATATGTTGTCACAGAATTCCAGATTAGTCATGCCTGAATGACTTGTAATAGAGTGCTAGTGACTATGGCTCTGATGTGAAACTCTCCTCCTTTAGGTTTATGTAAAATTATTCTGTTTTGAAACCTGTACTAATTGTTATTTTTTTCTCTCACAGCTTCATATTCTCCAATTCAGCCTCATTCTCTAATCAAACATCAACAGATTCCTCTCCATTCACCACCTCCTAAAGTTTCCCATCATCAGCTGATATTACAACAGCAACAACAGCAAATTCAGCCAATCACCCTTCAGAGTCCAAGTCAAGATCCACCCCCATCCCAGCACTGTATCCCACTCCCAAACCATGGCCTTTCTCCGGCTTCCAGTAATGCCCAGTCACAGCAGCATTGCTCACCAATTCAGAGCCATCACCCGCCTTTAACTGTGTCTCCTAGCCAGGCCCAGTCCGCACAGCAGTCTGTAGTGGTGTCTCCTCCCCCCGCTCACTCCCCAAGCCAGTCTCCTACCATCATTATCCATCCACAAGCACTTGTCCAGCCGCACCCTCTTGTGTCCTCAGCTCTTCACACAGGGCCACACTTGCAGCAGGCCACTGCTGACCAGGTACAGTCCACAGCACAGCTGAACCTCCCGTCCCATCTTCCACTTCCAGCATCCCCCGTAGTACACATTGGCCCCGTCCAGCAGTCTGCCTTGGTGTCCCCAACATCACACCAGCAATATTCAACCCTACAGTCATCTCCAATTCCGATCGCAACCCCTCCACAGATGTCGGCATCTCCTCCAGCCCAGATCCCACCACTGCCCTTGCAGTCTATGCAGTCTTTACAAGTGCAGCCTGAAATTCTATCCCAGGGCCAGGTTTTGGTGCAGAATGCTTTGGTGTCAGAAGAGGAGCTGCCTGCTGCAGAAGCTTTGGTCCAGTTGCCATTTCAGACTCTTCCTCCTCCACAGACCGTTGCGGTAAACCTACAAGTACAGCCGCCGGCACCTGTTGATCCACCAGTGGTAAGCCCTCGGCAGCTCTTTGACTTTCTTGCTGAACTGAGCGTCAGTCTGTCTCTCCCACACTGTGCTGTGCTGCTGACTCTCAATGCCTATGGTTTCCAAGCTTGCACCTTTGCTGTGAGACTCTGACAATGTACTGTGTGAGCAAAGGAAGCTGTCGCTCGCTGTAGTACGGTTGCATGCTTACATTTGTGATGGTTATGAAAGTCCCTCGTTAATTTATTACTATTTAAACAAATCCATCTGCTATCTTTACAGAGTTGATTTTTTTTCCCCAAGGGAATGCATTTGAACCAGTGTCATCTGCACAAAGTTTTTTCTCTTAAGGTG
Organism: Rattus rattus; assembly: GCF_011064425.1. Taxonomy (NCBI): domain Eukaryota; kingdom Metazoa; phylum Chordata; class Mammalia; order Rodentia; family Muridae; genus Rattus; species Rattus rattus. The sequence continues at coordinate 125,164,072 of NC_046156.1, read as the reverse complement.
ATTATCCTTCATAGCTCCCTTCTGTTGGCTTGTATGTTTTTAAACGCATGGTTTATCTAGCTAACCTAGTTGTGTGCATTCGGAGGTCCTGGGCCTTGACGCTTGTCTTTGATGGACGAGGCATGACTGTATGAGGTAACTTTTTGATGAAATTATGTTTTGTAATTAAAACTGTTAAGACATTTATTCTACAGTAGAGTTCAACTTTGTAAAAAAACAACTGACTGTTTAAACTTTCTATTCTACTAAGAGAAACTATATACTTAAATTAGTTCTCAGTTAAAAGGCTAAAAGTTTGAGTTTTTGACTTTGATACTGAGAATGAAAGAAATGTAAGGCATGAAGTAAAAGGTTTGAGTTTTGGGTTTCAGTGGAGTGTATGAGAAGGAACCTCTCGAAAGGTTCACATGGTGCCTAAAAAGTATCTTAAAAATATATTTCTTTTTCAAAATTTTCTCTGAAGGACTTATTACAATTTATAAGATGGTTTATACAAAAATTGAAATAAGGTCTTTATGAGTTTAATCAAAATGACCAAATTCATTTAGTTTCTCACTGAGAAAAATAATTTTTCTAGAAGGAAGTTTTGTGTCAAACTGAAAATCACTACAGTCAGACATGGTGTGATACTCTTGTTTTATCCCAGTTCTTGGGAAGCTGAAGCAAGAAGACCATGAGTTTGGGCCATCCTGGACTGGCCAGCGAGCTCAAAAGTAGCCTTGGTTACAGAGTTCCCACAGAGTAGAAGTAAATAACACTGATCTCAGGAAGGAAAGGAGTTACATTCTCTTCGTTAGTAAAGACGTTGGACTTAGGCTCAAGTTTATAGTTTGTTTTTTTTTTTTTTTGGTTTTTTTTGAGCTGGGGACCCAACCCAGGGCCTTGCTTCCTAGGTAGCTCTACCGCTGAGCTAAATCCCCAGCCCCTAAGTTTATAGTTTGTTATTCTTACCCTTAGTAAGTCTAGTTTGTTATTCTTACCCTTAGTAGGCTCTGAGCTGCTGCTCAGTCCTCCCTGTCACTACCCTGGAAAGCCAGAGCCCAGGAGAAACACATATTAGATAGGCTTACCATTTAACTATGCCTCTGTCTTTTCTTTTAATGAGTTTTAGAGCACTTTAACAGGTTTTGCCTTAGGGATGTAGTTCAGTGGTAGAGGGCCTGTTTAGCATGTGTCAGGCCCTGGTTCAGTCCCAGTACTGCCAAAACTAAAACATGAAAAACAAAGGTTTAGGAAAAATACAGTACTTTCAAAGGAACCAAATATAATTTCATTACTCAGTGTTTAATTCAGTGTTTGGTTTTCAATGAGTAAACAATAAAGTTTCTATAATCCATATTTTTTTAAATTATTTTTTATAAGAGGACTTTGGGTCAACATATTAGGGTAGAAATGCCAAAAAAAACAAAAAAAACAAAAAAAACAAACCCAAAACACTTTAAATATTAAGTCAGAAATATTGGATGTGTTTTGCTGATTTAGCCCTCTGTTTTAAAACCACAAGGCCACTGTCCTTTCTGGAAGGTTCCTCTGTGGCCGTCTGCCTGTTAGTTTCCTTTCCCTTCTTTTCACATCAGCTGTTGACTAAGCTGCTGTGTTGTTGTTGTTGTTACTAAAAGATTTTTTTTTTATCAAAACCACTCTTGATTATTTCAAGTACTTAAATACAGATCTATTTCTTTCCAATAAGATATAAACATTTGAACAACAAAGGGGAAATTATTAAAATAAATAAGTATGTTTTCAGGAAAGTTATTTCTAAAAAGGAAGCAGTTTTTTTAAGTTGGGATTTAGGTATAACTAAGACATGGGAGGGCAGATGACTTAGAGCTAATAAACAGATGTCCCTCAGTTTGTTTAGGGGGAGACAGATGGGATATGGACTTGCTGAGGTAAGTTTGGTGGTCTTCGCTATGTTTAGAACAGTTGCAGTTATGAGCTAAATAAGACGTGGGCAGCTTTTGTGATGGAAGATCTTGTGAGCAAAACCTCAGGCTGACTGCCTTCCTCAGGTTTCTAGTTGCTGTGTCGAGATGGGTTTGTGCTTATTGGCCAAATACGTGTGATGAATTCCTTTTGCCTGCTTTATTTACCTGTTAACTTGCTTTCCTTTACGTGGGGATTGCGAAGAGATCTCTGTATTAACCTCCTCTCAGGAATGAGAACTATTTTATAGTGTTCCTTGAGGGAAATTTGAAAAATAGTACTATTCATGTTACAGCCTTTTATTTTTTAAAAACTACTTTTCAAAAATTATAATTATGTTCACGGTCAAGCTTTGATTCCTTAAAAGATACTGTAAGTAGCATATGTGTCAGTGCCAGGGGTGAAGAGAGCTGAGGCAGCTCAGTAGTCATGTTCTTTGTCGGGGAAGTGCTACTACTAAAGGGAGTGTAGTGGGGTAAATCGGACTGGTGAATAAAGCCGCTTGTCTGCTTCCCCAGTCAGCTCTGCCCCACTCCCTGAGCTGACACTGCCTGCGCCTACTGCGCCAGGAAGGCCTCCTCTATGTTTGCTGATTGTCTTTGTTGACCCCTGCATTTGGGGCCGAGACTTTTCTGTGCTGACTTTTACCCTCATACTAAACATTGCTGCTACCACAAACAGACACTATGGTCACAGATGGTGACCATCCACTGTGCTGTGGTATACAGTGACAGTGACCACTTCCACTTGTGATGTTAGCTTCCGTGAAACCGTTTTCTAGTTTCTGGGTTGTGAAAAAGTATCTCACAGACAAAAAAAAATGTTGCCTATTAGAACCTGATTTGGATAATAGTTCAAGATATCATGTTAAATATAAAATGACTCTAGTGGGATTTTAGAAAGAATATTTTAGGGGTGTTATCATGTTAACTTTTTTCTTGCCATTGTGTCCATGGGGTCTTGCTGTGTGCCCAGGCTGCTGTGAGCTCAGTATTCTGTCTCAGCCTTCCAAGTGCTGGAATCACAAGGTTGGGCCACCATTCCTGGACAGATGTTTTACTTCATTCTAAATAGATGTTTGTTTTTTAACTAGTATTACTTGTTGTCATGTATAGTTCATAAGTGAAACTTCATAGTACTTTACATGGTTTATGCCAGATTCAGATATCCTGATTAATTTCATATTAAGTTCTAGACACCTAAAATTATTACACCTTTTTTCAACAATTTAACTAAAAATGTAATATTGGATGTCATTTAAAGTTATTTCATGAATGTTCAGAGTTTTTTTTAAATTTTGTTAAGATTTATTACAGTTTTAATTAGTTAAGAAAAAATTTTAAAAAGCCTCAGCCTTTGAAATTTAAGCAAAAGCTTTGACACACGAAAGGAAATGAGCTGTTTTACAGCTTTGTGTCAGGAGAGGATCATCTTTCATAAATACCAAGCAGTCAGAGTGCTGCGTCTGTTGCTCTCTGGAGACTTTGAAACTTAGTCCGCAAGTTTAATAAAATGCTAGTTGAGTAATTTTGTTCTAATCCCGTGGCTCCTTTTCTGTGATTTTGATGTCACAGTACTTCAGTAAATCTTCACAGTTGCATAAAAGGGACTAAACCTTCCCCGTGGAACCAAAAGTAGGTCCTGTGTAGCTTAGGCGTGTGTACTGGGTAAAAGAAAGATATTTTCTGCATATGTCATAGTGGCTCTGAGAGTTCATTTGATTCTCGAGTCCTACAGAAAGGGAATGAAGGTAACACTGCTGGCTGTCCCGTGGTCTCATAGACAGTACTCGTCATGACTTAGTCTTTAATGACATGGGTAATTGCATATAATCTGCTTGGCACGTGTTGGCCTGACATCTATTGTTTTGGAAGTTTACGAAGAATGTAAAGAGCACTGGCATCTATTCCGATTCATGACAGGTATAAATGAACAGAAGCAATGCTATTTTAAAGAGAGTTATTTGATTATGTAAACTAAAACACCTTTTTTTTATTCTAAACAATATGTTCAGACGTGGCCAGTATCATTTTGGAAAGCCCACCTTCTGGCCCACGGGTTGCTTTCAGTGACACAGTACGAGGTCTTATAAAGCATTGCTATGAGTGCTTCCAAAGCTCTCCTTTCAAGTTGTCAGCATTGTCGTTTGCTTTGCTTTTAAATTAATGCATTTAGAATTAAAAATTGTAAAGTTCAGAATACCTCATTGAGTGTGTTTTTGGGAAATGTCAAGGTAGTGCGGCTTGTCATTGCAGGTTTATCAGGTAGAGGATGTGTGCGAGGAAGAAAGGCCGGAGGAGTCCGACGAGTGTGCACGGATGGACCGAACACCGCCGCCCCCCACCTTGTCTCCAGCAGCTATCACTGTGGGGAGAGGAGAGGATTTGACATCTGAGCATCCTTTGTTAGGTGAGGAAACACAAAGTTTAGAAGAGTCTATTTGGTAGATGTCAGTAATCGGACATTTCCCGTTAGAGATAGCATTAAACTAACCCATTACTGTTGTTAACTGTAGCAAAAGATAGATTATATTAATTAAAATGTATGAAGAATATTTTCTTATTAAAAGATAAAAATTGCTCATTTTCTTGGGAAATTCTTTAATAGCAGTGGAAAGTTACTGGTTTATAAAACTTTTAGCACCACCCAAGAAAAAGTGATGTTTCAAGCATGATAATAATTTGTGGCTGATACAGTTATGTTCCATGTGCCTATCAAGATTCCTGTGTTAGCTGTTTCTTATTTAAAACTTAGAATAGGGGACTGGGGAGGTGGCCCAGTGTGTAAAGCACTTGTTGCTCAAGCATAGGGACCTAAGTTCAAACCCCCAGAGTCCACATAAAGCTAGCTAGGCACAGTAGCGTATACTGTAATCCCAGTGTTCCCGTAGTTAGAGGAGTGCCAAGACAGGAGAATACGCAGAAACTCGAGGGCCAGCTAGGGTGCATATATCAGCAAATAGCAAAAACACCCTGTCTGCAAATGAAGAGTCTGAGATCCACGTCCAGGGTTGTCCTCTGACCTTCACATGCTTTTGTGTACGCACTTGCCTCCGTGCATGCGTGATGCGCTCATGCACGCTCACACACACACAATTACTACAAATCAGCAGGAGATTATGTTAGGAGTTGGGTGTGCAACTCAACTGACAGAGTCCTTGCCGAGCATGCACAAGCAAAGCCCTGGTTTCAGTTCCTAGCAACTCATAAAAAACCCCAGACAGATGGCAAGTGCCTCTACTCTCAGCATTTTTGAGGTGAAGGAAGGAAGATCATTTTGGCTACATTCGAAGCCAGCCTATGCTACATGAGATCTTGTACCATCCCCACTTCCAAAGGGTCACTGGGTAAACCTGCTTGTTATGTAAATCTGGTGACCAAATTCAGATTCTTCAACCATATAAAAAGCTGGATATCCTAGATCACATCTGTAACCATAGCATTCCTATGTGAGATTGGAGGAGGACACTGGAGAATTGGCTAGAAGCTTGTGGGCCAGGTAGCGACAAGTAAGAGCTTGCCTTAAACAAGGCTGAAGCAGGGTGAAAACTTAACTCCCTAACAGTTATCCTCTGACTTCGACTTATGCACGCGCACGTACACACACACACACACACACACACACACACACACACACACACGTTATGTTGGATGTTCTCATAATTGTTTGTGATTTCCACTCAGTGCTTTACAGGTTTCTGTAGCATACATGTTACTTAAGTTTTTGTCCTCATAATACCAAGCTGCAGTCAGGCTTGGCTGAAACTGTTGTGTTGTTTTGATGACTCGCTGGCCCTCATGATTAGCTTCCGACAAGAACAAGCACTGTCAGAGGCATGGAGGCACTGCCGCTGGAGCCTGAGGAGAACTGACGGCAAAGCCCTGCTTGCCTCCTTTCCCCTTTCCCTGCTGCTTCCGTCTCCCCCACTTCTCGGAAGCAGACAAGAGGAAAAGCAGCCTTCTTCTCTTACCTCGTATGGTAGTGCACGCCTCTGACCCCGCCACTCAGGAGGCCGAGGCAGCAATCTGAGTTTCAGGCCAGTCTGCTTTACACAGAGGATTCCAGGCCGGTTATGGTTACGTAGGATATATTTTTAAAGTCCTAAGGATAATGCCAGGTATGGTAGTGCACACTTGTGCTTATGAGACTGATGGAGGAGGATAATGACTGTGGCACTAACCAGAGTTGTCTGAAGCCATCCTGGGCTACGTACGCAATGAGACCTGTCAACAGTATCAGGTATTTCTGTTTGTTTGTTTTAAAATATTTTTCTTTTCCTTTCTTTTTCTTTTCCCTTTCCTTTCCTTTCTTTTTCTTTTTTTAAAAAATAAGGTCTGTTTATGTAATCTTGGCTGTGCTGAGACTTGCTATGTAGCGAGGCTGGCCTTGAATTCACAGAGATCTACCTGCCTCTGCCTCCAGAGTACTTAGGATTAAAGGTGTGTACCACCATGCCTGCCTATTTTTCCTTTTTATTTTATTTTTTACCTTTTTTGCTTTTTATTTTGTTGGCGGTGCTGAGGATGAAAACCAGGGTCTTGGGCATGCTAGCAAGCTCTAATACTAACTACCTCGGAGGCCAATGTGTCTAGTTTCTCTAAAAGCATTTGTGCTGCTGCAGATGTCCGAAGTTTTGATTCAAAAATAAAAATATCAGCTTACTTGAATAATAAACTTGACTGTGATTCTACTTTAATTTCAAATTATTATTGTTCATGCTTTTGCTTTTAATAGCTTATAAATTGGCAAGTAATAACTTATAGATCTATTTTAACACAATTTGAGGACTTTATTATATACATAACAATATATAAATTAATTCAGATAAACAACTGAGTAGTATTTTCTGGAAGAAATATACTTAATGCAACGTCTTCAGCCACTTTGTGGATTGGGGCTGGTTATGGTAGAACATGCCTGTAGCACCAGTGCTCAGCACAGTGAGGGAGTTCTGTTTGGAGCTTGAAAGCCGCCTCACTACTGAACAGGCACCATCTCAGAACAAATAACAGACTTAGGGGTTATACTGAAGAGAAACTTCCTTGGCTTGTGTTTCTGGAGAGGGAATTGTAAGGTAAAGGGGCTGCATCAGGTGTGGCCTTCCTGCTGAGCTGTCCCCTGGCAGAGGCATCGCATCACACGGCTGGGAGTGTGAGCGTCCTACACAGCTCCAGTCGCCTTCCAGAAAGCTCTCCTTCTCAACGCTGGCATCCTGTACAGTGCTCACTTAAGCCATAGCCTGGAGGTTTGCATTTATTGAGTCAGGAAGTGTAACTGTGAGGGCCATTAGAATTTCATTTTTAGTTCCTCATAGGTTTTTTTCTATAGAGAAATTACTTTTAGTCATACCTCCTAGTTTCTTTTCTCTTGTTCCACAGAGGTATGTATATGCGATGATTTGACACATGGGCAGGAGTACTGTGGTGCTCCTGCCTGAGAGCACATGGACTTTTGCTCATGTGTCATAGAGATTAGCAAGTTACTGTTGTATGCATGCATTTCATTTCCTGCCCTCTCTCATCTCTCTTCCCTCGCCTTCCTTAGTTTCATAAGACTCTGGCTCTGGGTTTATTTTGTGCATGGGGGTTTGCTTGTTTTTGAGACAGATCCTCCCTGTCTCCCTCACTGCCTGGAACTCTCAGAGACCTGCCTGCCTCTGCCTCCCAGCCTGGCGGTGAGCAGTCACCATGTGCTCTCGCAGCACACTGGGACAGTGCCCCAGTTTCATGACCTATTTGTTGTGTGACATTAAGGCAAGCAAGTTAATCTGCCTGTGTCTTGGTTTCCTTATCTGCCCGGCGGAGATGAAGACACTGTTACTTGTAGGTTAAATGAGGTACAAGTGAAGGCATTGGCCGTGACACCAGATAACCGAGTGTTCAGCGAGTGACTGCACACATGCCTTCTGCTTTAGAGTTCTGTTCTCACTAATATGCCTACATATTAGCTGCTTCACCTCTCTGCGTCAAGGCTTCACTGACAGCCAAGGCCGATGCTACTGTGTAGTGACTTCCATCAATAGACATTGTCAGCTGAACCTTACTTGGGCCTGCTCAGTGCTCCCTGCAGCATTTCCTCAGTCAGCACACACAGCAACACAGACGTTGAAAGAAAGCAAAAATGCCTTCTGAGAGGATTCAGAAGATCTTCTTGCCTTGAGGCTATAGCCTATAACCTGCCCAAATCACTGAAATTCCTATTTCTGTGGACTTTGGGTCTTTTTGAATTTTTCTAAGTGAATATATGTCCATCTGAATCATGTGGAATAGACAGGAATGTAAGACATTTATTATCTGTGCGGTCTAAAAGCAGACAGAAACTCAAATGACAATTTTTGTAGTTATTTGTGAGATATTTGGGGCATTTGCAAGTTTTATGGGGACAGTAAAACCGTGCAGGTGATAATTTGAGCGTATTAGTGTACGTCTATAGAGTGGGGAGTTGTACGGATTAAATGAGACGGCTGCATGACGTCTTTGGAGAGACGCAGTTCTCTCATGTTCACTCCTAAGCCCTGTGGTCTCTGTAGGACACATGGCCAACCGTAGGATCCCTTTTCTTTCAGAGCAAGTAGAGTTGCCTGCCGTGGCCTCAGTCAGTGCTTCTGTGATCAAGTCTCCATCAGACCCGACCCATGTCTCTGCTCCTGCACCTCCACTCTTAATGCCCGCTGCCTCCACAAGGAGCAGCAGCACTTCTCTGGCCAGCAGCACCCCCAGCCTGGAAAACAAGCCTCCGCAGGCCATCGTGAAGCCACAGATTCTGACCCACGTTATAGAAGGTTTTGTGATTCAGGAGGGGCTGGAGCCGTTTCCTGTAAGTAGGAAGCTTATTTGTGTTTTTACAATTATTTTTAGCCATACAACACTGTCTTAAAAAATCGTCTACTATTGTTGTCCAGGAAATGCTTGTAATTTTAAATTTAAAGATTGATTTGTTTTTAAATGTAGAATTTTAACTGTCTAACCCTTTGTGTATTTTCTATACAGGTTCTGAGACTTTTAAATCCCCCCCCTTTGATTTCTCATGACAGGGTTTCTCTGTGTGGCCCTGGCTGAAACTTTCTCTGTATCAGTTAATAATGATAAAAAGGCTGGATTTGAATTTACAGAGATCCACCTGCCTCCGACTCCCAAGTGCTGGGATTAAAGGCCTGTGCCACCTCTGCTTGGCCTGAGACATTTTGTACTAGCCATTTCTGATCTCAGTTTTGCTTCTGTCTGATGGAGATGCTTTTAGGGTGTGTGAGAGCTAAGGATTCAGTGTTACTCCTCCCTGTACCTAGCACTCTAGCCATAGCATTACTGATTATCACCGCTGCAGTGTAGTTACTTCACTTTCTCTCCTACTTAAAGGTCCCTCCCTCCTCTCCTCCCAGTCCTCCACCTCCATCCCCACCCACTCCTCCTCTGTTTCCCTTCAGAAAAAGAGCAGGCCTCCCAGGGACATCAAACAAACATGGCATACCAAGTTGCAGTGGGACTGGGCACCTCATCTTGTTTTAAGGCTAGACTAGGCAACCCAGCAGGAGGAAAAGGGTTCCAAAAGCTGGCAAAAGAGTCAGAAACAGCCCCTGTTCCCACTGTTAGGAGTCCCACAAGAAGACCAAACCACACAATTGTAACGCATACACAGAGGACCTGGGTCAGGCCCATGTGAGCTCCTGGAGTCAGTTCAGTCTCTGAGCCCTAATGGGACCAGGTTAGTTGATTCTGGGTTTTTTTGTTTGTTTTTTTTTTGTGTGTGTGTGTGTGTGTGTGTGTGTGTGTGTGTGTGTGTGTGTGTGTGTGTGTGTGTGTGTGTGTGTGTGTGTGTGTCCTTGACCCCTCTGGGCCCTACAACCTTTCTTCCCGCCTCTTCCAGATTTCTGAGCTCCCAGCTAGTGTTTGGCTGTGGGCCTTTGTACCTGTTCCCATCAGTTGCTGGATGAAGCGTGCTAGGCTCCTGTTTACCAGTATAGCATTAGGGATCGTTTTATTGACATTCTTTTTCTTTTCCAGCCGTGTTTGGTTCTATCCTAGGTGTGTGTGCCATTGAGCCTCTGATTCCTGGTCATCCAGGCAGTGCCAGGGGTAGGCTCCTTCTTCTAGCACAGGTCTCAAGCTGGACTGGTCTTTGGCTGGCCACGTTCCCAATTTCTGTGCCACCTTGCAGGCAGGACAGATTATAGGTTGGAGGTTTTAGGGCCCACTTGGTGTCCCATTCTCTTCACTGGAAGACTTGCCTGGTTACAGGAGTTGGGAGGTTCAGGCTCTGTGTCCCCCTTAATAGGAGTCATAGCTAGGGTCACCCTCTAGATTCTTGGGAGTTTCATTGTAGTCGGTTTCTACCTCACCCCAGAAATGCCCCCCAATTTCAGTTGTCTCTCCCTCCATTTTCCCCCAACCTGGCCCCTTCTATTCCTGACCTCAGGCTACCTGCTGTCTTCTAGGCCCCTTTTCTAGGAAGAGCTGTGCTTTCCCAGCTCAAGACCCCTTGGTACTTAGCCCCTCGAGTCTGTGGATTGCAGCATGATTATCCTTTTCTTTACAGCTAATGTCCACTTATGATAGGTATTGTGTTTATCCTTCTGGTCTGCGTTACTCAGGGTGAATTTTTCTAGTTCTGTTGTGTGGGGGGTCTGCTTGAATCTAACATAAATCCAACATAACTCAAATGCTAGCTCAATGACATTGATAAAAATTTGGCCCTAGAACAGACTTAGGAGCTAAGCTATGACCTGTAGAAATGCTGCATAGCATATTTAAAGGATTAAAGCTTGAAACAAGGGGGAGCAGTGTGGGCTGTAGTGTTGTCCAATTACATTTTGATATAAGGGGTTGAGCAAGGGAGTTTTCACCAATCCGGTTAGGAGTGGGTTCTTGAGCCTGGGAACATGAACTTGTGTGACCCTGCCAGCAAGTTGCCCTTGAGATGTCTGGATGCAGACAACTGTCTCCTTATGAGTTGTTCCAGAGCTGCTTGGACTCAGACAATTTCTTACAACAGAAGCTGTTAGCTATTAGAAAGTCCCCAGTTCCCCTTGAACCCAGGACCTTGAATTTAGTTTCTTCCTATGATTAAATGGAGTCTAAAAATGAAAAGGTAGTACTTAGAATAAGTCTCTTTTGCTTGTTCTCAACAGAACCATCCATTTGCCTGCAAATTCCATGATGTTATTAAATTTTTTAACAGCTGAGTGATACTCCATTGTGTAAATGTACCACATTTTCTTTAGCCATTCTTTGGTTGAGGGATATCCAGGTTGTTTTCTATTTCTGGTTATTATGAGTATAGCTGCAGTGAACAAGGTTGAACAAATGTTCTTGTGGTATGGTAGAACATCTTTTGAATATATGTCCAGGAGTAGTATAGCTGGATTTTGAGGTAAATCTACTTCTGGTTTTCTGAGAAAGTGCCTAATTGCTTTCCACAGTGGCTGTACAAGTTTGCATTCCTACCAGCAGTGGAGGAGTGTTTGTTTATCTTGCCCTACATCCTCACCAGCATGAGCTGTCACTAGTGTTTTGATCTTAGCCAGTTTGATTTCCCCAGTGGCCAAGGATGTTGAACATTTCTTGAAGTGCTTCTCGGCCATTTGGGATTCCTCTTTTGAGAATTCTGTTTAGATCTGTTCCCCATTTTTTAATTGAAACTTTTGGTTTGTTGCTGTCTTTATATATTGTTGAGTTCTTTATATATTTTGAATATTAGCCCTCTGTCAGATGCGGGGTTGGTTAAAATCTTTTTCCATTTGTAGGCTTTGTTGTTTTGTCCTGTTGAAGGTGACTTTAGTCTTACAGAAGCTTTCAGTTTCATGAGGTCTTATTTATTGTTGACTTAGTGCCTGTGCTATTGGCGTTCTGCTCAGGAAGTTGTCTCAGTGCCTCTGCCTTCAAGGCTATTCCCCACCATCTTCTATCAGGTTCAGTGTGTCTGATTTTGTGTTGAAGTTGTTGATCCATTTGAGCTTGAGCAGGGATCTTATTTGCCTTCTTCTACATGCTGACACTCAGTTAGACCAGCATCATTTGTTGAAGATGCTTTATTTTTCCCATTGTATAATCTGGCTTCTTTATAAATAACCGGATGTTCATAGATGTGTGGGTTTATATCTGGGTCTTTGATTGTATTCCATTGATTAACCTGTTTTTTTTAAATTTATTTATTTATATATGTGAGTACACTGTAGCTGTCTTCAGACACACCAGCAAAGGGCATCATATTCTATTACAAATGGTTGTGAGCCACTATGTGGTTGTTGGGAATTAAACTCTTGACTTCTGGAAGAGCAGTCCATGCTCTTAACCGCTGAGCCATCTCTGCGGCCCTAACCTGTCTGTTTTTATGTCCATAACCATGCAGACGTCAAGGCTTCAGTTATGCTGGATAGTGTGGAGAGCGGACAAGCTTGGCATGCTCTGATTTTAGTGGGATTGCCTTTGATTTCTTTCTGTTTAAGTTCATGTGGATTGTGGGCTTGCTGTAAACTGCCTGAATTGTATTTAGGTATCTGTTTCGTATCCCTAATATCTCCAGACCTTTTAATTATGAAGGGGTGCTAGATTTTGTTAAAGGTCGTTTCTGCATTTAATGAGAGGATTATGTGGGTTTTGTCTTTTTGTTTGTTGAGATGATGGATTAAATTTATTCCTGTATGTTGAACTATCCCCGCATCTCTAAGATGATGCCTACTTGATCATGGTCGATGATCTTTTTGATGTATTTTTGGATTCTGTTTGCAATCATTTTATTGATAATCTCTGCCTCATGTTTATAAGGAAAATTGGTCTGTAATTTTCTTTCTTTATTGGGTCTTTATGTGGTTTGGGTATCATGGTGACTGTAGCATCATAAAATGAATTGTGCAGTGCTGCGTCTCTTTCTGTGTTGTGGAATAATTTGATGAGTATTGGCATTAAACCTTCTTGAAAGTCTGGTAGTATTCTGTGCTATATCCATCTTGCCCTGGGCTTACATTGATTGGTGGACTTTTAATTACTGTTTCTAATTCACTAGAGGTTATAGGTTTGTTTAAATTACTTATCCTTATTTAACTTTGGTAAGTGGTGTGTATCAAGAAAATTGTCCATTTTTAGATTTTTGTATTTGATGGAGTACAGGATTTTAAAGCTTTCCTCATGATTCTCTGGATTTCCTTGGTCTCTGTGGGTGTGTCCCTCTTTTCATCTCTACTTTGTTAAGCTGGTGCTTCTTTTTTCTACCTTTTGGTTAATTTGGATAAGGGTTTGTCAGTCTTACTCATTTTTGTAAAGAATCAACTCTTTGTTTCACTGAGGTTTTTTTTTTGCTATTTTTGTTTGGTTGCTTGTGAGTTTAATTTTTTTTCTGTATTCATTCCTTTTGGATGTGACTTCTTTTTTTTTCTAGAGCTTTCAGTTGTGCTGTTAAGTTACTATTACCAGATTTCTCCTTTTTAAAAAATGTTTGCTCTTTGTTTTTTAATGTAGACAATTTTTATCCTGTGGTGGTCAGATAGGATGCAGGGAGGTTTTTTTTTTTTAATTTTTCTTATATCTGTTGAGACTTGCTTTATGTCTGACTGTATCCAGTTTTAGAGAAAGCTCCCTAAAGTGCTAAGAAGAAGGTATAGTTTTTTTGTGTTTAGATGGAATGTTCTATAAATATCTGTCAGGTCCCTTAGGTATATAATGTCGGTTAGCTCCAGCATTTCTCTCATTTGGTTTTTGTCTGGATGGCCTGTCCACTCCTTGGAATGCAGTATTGAGTCTCCTACTTCAGTGTTTGACAATCCATACTTGATTTAAGCCATAATAGGCTTTCTTTTATAAACTTAGTTGCCCTCATTTTTCATGCATAGATGTTAAGAATTGCAAAGTCGGGGTTGGGGATTTAGCTCAGTGGTAGAGCGCTTGCCTACCAAGCGCAAGGCCCTGGGTTCGGTCCCCAGCTCGAAAAAAAAAAAAAAAAAAAAAAAAATTGCAAAAGTCCTCTTGTAGAGTTTTCTTTTGTTTATACTATTTCTTCTGACTAGTTTTGGTTTGAAGTCTATTTTGTAAGATATTAAAATGCCTACGACACCAGCTACTTTCTAGGTCCGTTTGTTGGAATGTATTTTCCATCGTCTACCCTTAGGTGATTGATGTCTATTGCTGAAGTGAAGGGGTGTTTCCTGGGTGCAGCAGCGGAAGGGTGGAGCCTGTTTTTGATTCTGTTTTGTCTGTGTCTTTGTATTATGAAATTTGAGACCTTTGATGTTGAAAGATATTAATGAACAGTGTTTGTTGATTCTCGTGTGTGTGTGTGTGTGTGTGTGTGTGTGTGTGTGTGTGTGTGTGTGTGTGTGTTTCTTCTCTTTTGATTTGCTGGTCTGGGATAAACTATTCCTTGTATTTTCTTGGGTGTGGTTTAACCATTTTAGATTGGAGTTCTCCTAGCACTTTTGGCAGGGCTGGATTTGTAGATAGACATTGCTTATATTCGGTTTTATAATGGGTTGTCATTTTCTCTACCTATTGTGATTGAAAGCTTTGCTGGGTATAGGAGGCTGTGTTGGAATCTTTGCTCTCTGTAGAGTCTGCAGCCTCTCTGCCCAGAGCCTTCTGACTTTTAGAGTCTCCATTGAGAAGTCAGGTGTTATTCTAATATGTCTGCCTTCTTATGTTACTTGGTCTTTTTCCCTTGTGGCTTTTAATATTCTTTAGTTGTTCTGTACATTTAGTGTTTTGTTTTTTATGTGCCAAAGGGAATTTGTTTTCTGGTCTGGTCTCTTTAGTGTTTCTGTACTTCTAAAAGCCACCAGCAAGATGGCACAGCAGGTAAAGGCCATTCCCATGCTGACTTTGCAACCTGGGGTGGGTCTATGGAACTCACAAAGGTAGAAACAGCATGCTTAACTCTGTAAAGTTGTTCCTGCTGTCCACATGTGTGCTGTGGTACATGCTTTCCCCTTCACATATCACATGCATGCATCATCCACTGCCCCCCACCACTATCATCATCATCATCATCATCATCAGAATAATAGTAATTTTAAAGTTTTAAGTTGGGCCTGGTGGCATAGGCCTGTAACCTTAGTTACTTTGGTTTTTGATGTTGGATTTCAAGTTCAAGGCCAGCTTAGCTGGACAACTTAGCAAGATTATCTCTCAAAATAAATTAATATAAGAAAAATATAGGAAAAAAATCTGGGGGCAATGTAAACCGGGGAGAAGGTTCAGCTTGTAGGTAAAGTGTCCCCTATGCAAGTATGAACACACTCATGACTGTTCCCTGATTTTCACCACCAGATTACAAAATGTCTGTGGTTACAGCTATGAATTAGAGAGCTACTCTGTGTGTTCAAGGCACTAGGAAAAAGGGATAGATGCTGAACTGAATAGTATCAGTAAACACTAGTCTGGGCATGGATGTCACATAGGAGTATAAACCCAACATTAGACAGAGGCTGAGGAAAGAGGATCTACACAGTGAGATGTGATCTTAAAAACATTCCAAGGCAACAGATGAGGGTATAGCTCAGTGCAAGACCTTGGATTCAATCCCTAGAACTACGATATCAATTCAAACAGCAACTGCTTCCCCTTCAACTCCCAAATACACTGAGAGTTAGGACCTTTGCTTTCCCTTGGTACAAGGCAATCTGATCACTTCTCTTTTACTATTAAAATTCAAAGAGCCATTAGATTGTAAGACTTTTTAAAGCTCTATACCTAAAGCAACAGTACAATCTATTTGACAGATTCCTGCAGCATACGTTCTACTGGCTAGCAGTAGTGTATATGTGTAGACTACCTGTTACTTAGGGGATAATTGGACCCTTTAATGATTGGATCTGATCACTGAGTAAGTAAATAATCACTGATACCATTCACTCAAGAGGGGTTATTTTAAAATTAAATTTATCTACTTTGGAATTATTTTTAGATATCATTTTTTATTCTCCTTTCCATTTAAAGGTGAGTCGTTCATCTTTGCTGATAGAACAACCTGTGAAAAAGAGGCCTCTTTTGGATAATCAGGTGGTAAATTCGGTGTGTGTTCAGCCAGAGCTACAGAATAACACAAAGCATGCAGATAACTCGTCCGACACAGAGATGGAGGACATGATTGCTGAAGGTCTGTGGCTCTCATAAACCCTTTATTCAACCTCGGCTTTTACTGCTTAAATGGGGTGTGGCTTCTTAGTCTCCATAGATTTTCACTTGGAAAGAATTCAGATCTGTTTACATACTCACTGTATGTATTTGACTAGAGTAATGGACAAGCAAACCAGTCTTATATTAAACAACAACAATAAAAAAACCCTAACAGCATTGGTCTTGATTTGATTTCTAGGCAAGGCAAGTTCTATCATACACGAGAGAAAGTATTTTAACATTTTTTGAGTCAGGAGAACCAATTCTTGCTTTTAAAAAGCAGACCTAAGTAACATGAATATTTTATTGATTTTGCTTAAAAATATAGGACATCTCTATATATTTGGTTTTAAACTTGCCCTTATTTTGATGTCTGATATGAGATAGAGGTTTTGGGTTTTTCTTCAAAACAAGCATTTGTGGGTTGTGTAGAGCATAGGCTTTTAATCTCAGGGTGATGGGTTCAAGCTACACATTGAATGCCAAAATGTTGTTTTTAAAACAAGATCCCAAATGTTTGGTTTACTAAATGAAGACTCAGGAGCCAAATGCCTCGGTGATAGACCACTAGCTGAGAGAGGCAGAGAAAGCACCCACCTGACCTTTCTTCTCCACTAATGTCTCAGAAGGAAACAACTCCTCCTCTCTGACTTCCTCCTCCTCCTCTTGTTCATCCCCCTCCTCCATGCTGTTTTAAATGCCCTTCAACTCAAAGACCCGTTTTTTCTCTTTCCTGAGCTTTCTTATGTTCGTTCTCTTATCAACTGGTTGCTTGCTTTACCTTGACTTTATTTACAGGAAGTTTATTTACCTCTTGTTTACAGGAAGTTCTTGGATTAAAGGTCTGAGCCACACCACAACAAGAAACAGGTTTTTCCAGTTCACAATCTCAGGGTTTGCAATGTGATCAAATATCCTGCAACAGTGTTGTCTTTATTGTAACCAGCTAAATATTCCAGCTACATTAAAGAGTTCTCTTCAGTTAATAGATGATAATATCTGTTTTAAGAGAAAAGTACTGTTACTGTTAATCTCTTTACTGTCAAAGACCTCAACTGACTATATTCTAATACTGAATATCCCATTTAAGTTGAAGTGATAAAATGGCTGAGGAAAGCAAATACAGGTACATAGAAAAATGATGTTCTCTGCTTTGAGTTTTCTATTTAAAATCAGAAAATTGGAGAGATGGCTCAGTGGTTAAGAGCACTGACCACTCTCCCAGAGGTCCTGGGTTCAATTCCACATACTGGCTCACAACCATCTGTAATGGGACCTGACACTCTCTGCTGGTGTGTCTGAAGACAGCTACAGTGTACTACTCAAATATGTAAAGTAAATAAAATCAGAAAATTTCTGTATTGTTTCTTGTTTTTAATGAGGCTCTGAATGTGGTTTAAAAATTAGCCAACAAAACAAAACAAACTAGCTGTCTCATGTAGGAGGATCTTCATGAGATTGTTCTTGGTCACTTCGATCATGGCCTGCAATTGCTGCTGCTTACAACAATAAACTCATTAACACATTTCTCTTCATAATTATCCTTAGTATATCTAAGTTAATTTATTCTTTTACAAATATTTATTGAGTTTGTGTTACTATATTGTGTGTCTCTCTATATACATTGTTAAGTTTAGCAAAATGGCAAGTTGGTAAGCACATAGCCAAATTCCCTTTGACTCCTAAAGGGTGGCACCTGCCATAGTTGGTATTTGATAAACTTTTACAGAGTATTCATCACTTTTACTCTTATTTGAACAGCCAAACCTGCAATACTGTAACATTTGATTTTTACTAACTTTTGGTTATTATTTCAAGCAACTGAGCAGGGCCACACTCACCTCATGCATCCTTTGCTTTCCTCCCTCTCACTCTCCCTTTTATAGACTGTCTTCTCATCCTCCTCCTCTGTCTTCTGTCCTTTCATCCTTCTCCTCTGTCTTCTGACTGTCTTCTCATCCTTCTCCTCTGTCTTCTGACTGTCTTCTCATCCTCCTCCTCTGTCCTCTGACTGTCTTCTCATCCTCCTCCTCTGTCCTCTGACTGTCTTCTCATCCTTCTCCTCTGTCCTCTGACTGTCTTCTCATCCTCCTCCTCTGTCTTCTGACTGTCTTCTCATCCTCCTCCTCTGTCCTCTGACTGTCTTCTCATCCTCCTCCTCTGTCCTCTGACTGTCTTCTCATCCTCCTCCTCTGTCCTCTGACTGTCTTCTCATCCTCCTCCTCTGTCCTCTGACTGTCTTCTCATCCTCCTCCTCTGTCCTCTGACTGTCTTCTCATCCTCCTCCTCTGTCCTCTGACTGTCTTCTCATCCTCCTCCTCTGTCCTCTGACTGTCTTCTCATCCTCCTCCTCTGTCCTCTGACTGTCTTCTCATCCTCCTCCTCTGTCCTCTGACTGTCTTCTCATCCTCCTCCTCTGTCCTCTGACTGTCTTCTCATCCTCCTCCTCTGTCCTCTGACTGTCTTCTTATCCTCCTCCTCTGTCCTCTCTGAATTGTAGCCATTTTATTTCACCAAGACAGTGGGACATCATAAAAGCAGGTATTTTCTAACAAAATTAAATAGCAAAATAAATTCTTTGGTATAGTACCTGATCCATATTCATATTTCCTCAGTTACTAGAGGCATGCTCTTTCACAGTTATTTGATTAAAATCAAGATCCAAACTAGGTCACTATGTGTTGTTGTAAAAATATAAAAAATAAAACAGTGTTTTTACCCTCTCTAGGTCCACACCGCAGTGCCCCAAAGCAAAGTCAGTCAGCAAAGCCTCTCACCCGCTTTGCTCCATCCCATATCACACTGCTGAAGGCCTCTCTCTGAGCCCAGCAGCAATCTCTCTACCCAGCTAGTTCCCAAGGCAGGTTTCCATGCCAGAAACATACATCCCAATTCCGTGGCAGCCCAGACTAGCTGCCACACACTCTCTTAAACTTAAATCGCCACAGGAAAGAACACACAACACAATAACCTTTGATCTAGCTGATAAGATATAATTGCCCACCTAAACATACAAAACCCTGTACACATCAATCCCTTAAGAACATTTATAACAACCTGTAAGGGTACAGCATGGAATCTTAACGTCAGCTTTCATATTGTCCTGCTACAGCTTCTCTCTCTGTCCCCCCTCTCCCTCCTTTCCATTTTAATCTCTTCTTCTTCCTTCAAACTTTACTCCCGCCCATCCTTCCTTCTCGTCCAATGATAGGCCTCCTATCCTGTACCTGCTCTCACCTATATTTTACAAATTAAATGGGGAGAAAGTTCTGGTGAAGTCACCTGAATCCTGAGTACTCGATTAGGCAGCTGTCACTATGGTGGTTTTCATTGTTAGACTTAAATTTCATGTAATTCTCAGATACATGTTTTTAGTTGTACATGTGACTATATGTGAGGATACTTATCTGAGATGAAAATCAATAAAGAAGAATGTTTAGGTATTCCTTTTTCTTCCTCTTATTTGTAAAACCTATGTAAATGAAGGTTCTATGCTAAAACATGTTTATCATACCTCTGGCGAACACACCAGAGGAATGGAAGTCTGGGAAGTTTTTAGCATGTTTCATGATAGTCGTGGTTTACAGTGGACAGTGTATAACATATACTTGGGAGCTGGGGTTGTAGAGCAGCAAGCGTTAGCTTTTCAGTGAATGTCCCGACAGTAAGGACACGGGGCTGGCTGAAGTTACTTACAGCCTGGTGCATTTCTTACATTGTTGAGGTTGGAACTACATTTTATAAAAGAAACAATGAGGCGGGCATAGACTTAAGGTAACAGGAAACCAGTTCTGATTAGGACAGGAAAGTGTGCAAGGATGTGTCTGAGTGCTGAGGAGTGTAGGGGCGTGAGTGAGGAACCATGGGAGACCGCTGGGCTCGGCGCCTGCAGGACCTGGAAGGAAGATCTGTGACTTGAGGGAACTTTACAGAAGGCTTTTGGCAAGTGTCAGAAACGGAAAGGGCTTTGGAATTTTGCTGGTCATCTCTCTGTGGGATGTATTTAGAGGTTAGTCATATAGTTGACATCTGTAGTCAGAGTGTGATGAGGAAGGAGAGATCAGAACAGTGAACAGTTCAGCAGGACGGGATGCTACAGGAGGGGCAGGAAGATAAAGATGGTTAGTATATTTCATAGCAGAGAAGTATTACAGAAAATGCTAACATTTTAAGTACTTGATAGTTTTGACTTTCTAAGGCCATTTTATAATTTCAGCATTTTTATTACAGCATACACCATTGTTCATACAGTATAATGCAGAGTAAAATGGTGAGCTACTTAGTAGCTTTGGGTAGGCAAACTATTAAAATTCATGTTACATATAAATCTCTTTGTAAAGGATTGTTGTCCTTTGCTTTTCTGTTACTGTGATAAAACACTGACCAAAACCAGCTTGGCTGGTTTAGTTGCCTTACAGATGTTATCAGTCCTTTATCACAGGAAGTTCTGAGGCAGGAACTGAAGCAGAGGCCGTGAAAGAACACCACTCACTCCGTCTGCATAGCTTGCCCAACTTGCTTTCTTATATAAAACCCAGGAGCAGTGTGGCACTGCCCATAGTGAGCTGGGCCCTCCCATATCAATCTTTAATTTAAAAATGTCCTATAGACATGCACAAGGGCCAATCTGATGGAGGCAGTTCCTCATTTGAATTCCTTCTTCTCAAATGACTCTGGGAAGTTTCTGTCACATAGACAAAAAACAAAAAGTAAAGACAAAAAGAAAGTGAAGAATGACCAGCTGTCTGTAGTTAGAAGTCCACTATTATTAGTTAAACTTAGATGGGTTTATCTTAAGTTTATTTGGTTTTTTATGCTTTTGCTGACAAATGTTAAAAATAAACCCAAGCATTAGGATAGGAATTATTATTTTCTACCAGTATTGGGGTTGGAACCTGAGACTTACACGTACTAGGCAAGTACCTTTGAGCAACTTGCAGAATGGTCTCTTGGTCGTTCCGTCAATGGTAGCAGTTGAGGAGTTCAGGCTTTCCAGATCAGTTCAGGTGTAAGTGATAACTCCTGGGCTTGAACAGCAAATTCCAAGGGCAGATGTGAAAATTAGGAATGACAAGCAACTTTGTTGAAGCCATCTTTTGGTTTTTGGAAGGGGCAAAATTTTCCAATTTTTATAAAAACTACATTTAACTTTGTTCTTTGAAAATATCATACATGTATATTATGAGTTTTGATTAAATGCACTCTGTGTGTTCCCTTCAGCTTTTCCCAGACAATTTCTCCATCATTTCCTTCCCCCAACTTTGTGCCCCGCCTCCACTGAGTTCAGTTAGTGCTACCAGTATGCACAAGGGCTTGGGGTCAACTGGAACATGTGCAAACTACCAGGGGTCACAAACCTGAGGAGAACATGACTCCCCTTCTCCAGAAACTGTCTGCAGACAGTAGCTGCACGACTGGGACCCTGTGACAGGGACAGTTTTTATTTTACTTCTTACAGTTGTATCCACATTGTAACTAGATCAATGGTCCTTGCATACATCCCGAGGTAGTTGAGTCTACATACATACCTGCTTACATACATACCTGCTTACATACATACCTGCTTACATACTTACTTGCAAACATACCAAGGTAGAGAGTCTCCTTAAATGGCCACTCCTGGGCTGAAGATGTAGACCATTTGCCTAGGATGTGAAAAGCCCTAAGTCTGATTCCCTACACCACATACAAAATACAAACCAGCAAGGCCACTTCCTGCCCTGGGATTGATGTCATCAGTAAAGGTGATGCACGTGGAGCCCTACTGAGCCAGCTATTTCTCCACTTACTTCAGTGCTTTGGGGACGATCACGCAGAGGGAACTGTTTGCTCTAGGTGGTGTTCCTGAAGCAGGAGATAAGAGTGAAGGAGAGGGTTTGAGTTGGGGTTAGATCTTACTTAGCAGGGAACACTGTAGAAAAGACACCAGTAGTTGTACTTTATGAGTCTGTTTGAGATTTAAAAGCAGAGTTAATTTCATTTAATATTAAAAGGAACTTTTGTAAATTAGTTATACATATCTTTATGATATTGGTTATACGTTGCAGGTCCCTTAGTTAAATGTTTTATGTGTCCCACTAAAATAAACATGTTTCTCCACTTTGAAGCCGTTCTCCTCTCCATTGGGATTTAAAGGGTTTCCACGCTTTAGAGAGCCACACTCAGATCCTGTGTTCTGCTGTCTGCAATGTCCCTTCTAGTGGGCAGTGGGTATACTGCACTTACCTTCATTTCTCTGTGATTATAAATCACAACTTGTTGTATGTACATTTTAGACATGCTGGACTTTTAGCAAAACTAATTTTTACTTATGTGTATAAGTATACTTACTATATAGAAAAAACCAAAATGTTTATGTAGAAACAAGAAATTAGTAAGAGCCTAGCCAAGTAGCTCTGGATTCAAAAAAGGTGAAAAAATATTGATCTGTGTTACATATCTAGAATTAGAGGCTGAAGGAAATTTTGACACACCAAATGTTTGGCTTTTTCCCTCCTTTTTTAGAGACATTGGAAGAAATGGATAGTGAGTTACTCAAGTGTGAATTCTGTGGAAAAATGGGATATCCTAATGAATTTTTACGATCAAAACGATTCTGTACTATGTCATGTGCCAAAAGGTATGTTGGTGTGCTTGGATTTGCTTAGGGAGAACCAGTAATTTCTGCTTCTGTCAAGACAGGTTACAGTTGAGCATAGGTAAGAGTGAGGTCTGGTGACACAGGGAAGGTTAGGAGTCATCTGCAGCAGTCCACTCTGCTGTGTCATTACTAGAATTTGCTATGTGATAAGTACGTATAACAATGCAGTTTTATAATACCCTGTAGTGAAGCAGCAGTCATCTGGTGCAAGGATGTGGTGTGGAGAATCTGTCCTGTAGCATGACTAGTATGTTATAGAATCTTACTAATTACTAATTAGTAATTAATTTTAAAATTATTTCTATTTGGGATCTTGCTGTATAGCCCTGCCTGGCCTAGATTTATGTGGACCAGGCTGGCCTCTAGCATTCTCTGATCCTTCTGTTTCTGCCTCCCAGGTGCTGGAGTCCTAGCCAGTACCAGCATGCCTAGGTAGAATACTAGTCTATAAGGATTAAATATGGGGCTGGAGAGATAGCCTAGCAGTTAGGAATACCTGATGTCCTTGGAAGACCCAAGTGTGTATTTAGGGTGATTATTTTGAAAATTATTTTCTCTTAAGAAGCCAGTGAATTTCTTGATTGAACATATCATTTTGTATAGTTGCCACAGAAGTACAGTTAGTTGAATTTACCTTTCTTAAGTAGAAGTAAGTTTTTTCAAAAGTGAGCTCACTGTTTCAGTCCATTACTCAAATGTTTATTCATGAATAGTGGCAGGTCTATAATTGGATTATGTTGGATTTATGTTTTTTGGTTTTTTTTTTTTCTCTTCTTCTTTTTTTTTCTCTTTTTTCTTTTTTTCAGAGCTGGGGACCGAACCCAGGGCCTTGCGCTTGCTAGGCAAGCGCTCTACCACTGAGCTAAATCCCCAACCCCTGGATTTATGTTTTAACTTGAATTTTCAGTTTGCGTAAAACACACGAAAGAATGGTAGTTTTCTAGCGCTGATTAAAAATACTTAGAAGTTTGGGAAATAGTTTGTCTTTGAGGATATTCTAAACCTCTTGACTATTTACACGTATATTAGGACATTTAATACTACCTATCATTACCCTTCTCCCAGAGATGATGTCTGATCAGGCACATAGTATACTTGAGATGATCCTCCTTAGAAGCATGGCTGAGAGAACAGAAAGAGGCTATGTCAGACCAGTGAGTTACTGCTGCTGTTTACATGGCTACTTAGCTGTCAGTCTCAGAGAGCTAACTATTTAATTATGCAAGGATTAACCAGGCGTAAAACTAGTTCTCTCCTCAGTAGTAAGTTTGGTCACCTGATGTACTAATTAGAAATCACAACATTGCTGAGTCCACAGATAAGCCCATAGTGTACACAGCAGGAGTGTTAGTTATTTTAGTAGCTCTGAGGGCACATTTGCATTTTTAGAAGAGAAATAGTCTATTAGTTCTCATAGTATTCTTTATTTCAATCTCTGATATGTTCATAAAACATAGGTGAGCAAAATCACTTGTATTATTCTAGAATAGTTATCAATAATAAAATTTAATGTGTGAGTGTTTTGCCTTCAAGAATATATGTGCACTGTGTGTATGCCTGATGTGAAAGGCAGAAGGTTTAGATGGTTGTGAGCCTCCATTGTGTGCTGAGAACCAAACCCTGGTCTCTACATGTGTATCTGCATCTGCACACATCTGTCCTATTACATCTGCAATACACTTCTGCACTGCACATCCTTCCCACATACACTAAAAAGAACAAGACAAAGCAAAACTCTAAAGTATCTCTTCTGGAATGATGAACTTTCTTGCTGCTTTGCAAATTATCTTCTGCATTTTACAGGTTACTCATTCCTGTATAATCAGGAGAAAATTTCATTACCTTCTTATAGGTGTCTAGTGTTATGTTGAGAAATACTCTATGATGTACACAGAGGCCATTTTTGACCTAAAGCACAGATAAGTTCATTCAGTAAGATGGAGTACTGTGTGAGGTGCTACACTAGATACTAAGTGTCTAGTACTGACCGTGTCACAGTTGTACTTTAAATAAGATGGGGTACTGTGTGAGGTACTACACTAGATACTAAGTGTCTAGTACTGACTGTGTCACAGTTGTACTTTAAATAAGATGGGGTACTGTGTGAGGTACTACACTAGATACTAAGTGTCTAGTACTGACTGTCACAGTTGTACTTTAAATAAGATGGGGTACTGTGTGAGGTACTACACTAGATACTAAGTGTCTAGTACTGACTGTGTCACAGTTGTACTTTAAATAAGATGGTGTACTGTGTGAGGTACTACACTAGATACTAAGTGTCTAGTACTGACTGTGTCACAGTTGTACTTTAACATTACAGTAAATACTATGTATAGGCGGTCCCATATATTGCTTAATTTTTCTTTCTTGAATTTCTTAGGTACAACGTTAGCTGTTCTAAAAAGTTTGCACTTAGTCGTTGGAATCGTAAGCCTGATAATCAAAGTCTTGGGCATCGGGGCCGTCGTCCAAGTGGCCCTGAAGGGGCAGCGAGAGAACATATCCTTAGGCAGGTCTGTAGAAAGCTTGCTTCAATGTACAATGTCCATTTCAGAAATGCAAGGGAAGTGCAATGCTGTATTTTACTTGTACTGCATTTTCCAGCTTCCAATTACTTATCCATCTGCAGAAGAAGACTTGGCCTCTCGTGATGATCCTGTGCCGTCTGCTATGACGACTCGCCTGCGCAGGCAGAGTGAGCGGGAAAGAGAACGCGAACTTCGCGACGTGAGGATTAGGAAAATGCCCGAGAACAGCGACTTGCTCCCAGTCGCACAGACGGAGCCCTCCATATGGACGGTTGATGACGTCTGGGCCTTCATCCACTCTTTGCCCGGTATGTGATTCACCATGCAAGCCTGAATGTTTCTCTGGTGCCTTCACAAGAAAGTGATGTTTAATCTCTCCACACCTTTGGCAGTAGAGGTTAGAGAACAGTGCATGTGAAAATTAAATGGTGTTTGGTTTGAAGTGTGTTCTTCTTTCTCTTTCTCGTCTCTTCAGCACGACTGTGTGTTCTTTCTTACCCTAACAGGACTGACTAGTCCTGCTTCCTCCGTGGCACCCAGCAGGTGGGTGTCAGCAGGCCGTCTCTCGGTCTTCTCAGGCCTGACTCTCAGGAGCCAGCAGTGTGAAGCAGACACTTTCCCCGCTCCACTTTGCTGTGTTGATGTTGTATTTCCTTAGTTATTCCTTGTGAAACTTAGACAAGGAAGGCCATATTGTGCGAATTTGTGAAAGCTAATCAATGCTATAGAATTTTGATTTCTTTGTAGGAAGCTATATTCATCTGAATGCTGAGGGTAGCCTAGGTTTCCCTGTTCTATTTTTGGTATATTTCTCACCAGCTTCAGCTTCCTGTTTCTTTAAGCAACAGCTTTTTGTATCTACATTCCTCTAAGGGATGGGCAGCCAAAGGAAATGGGGCCTTGCTTGCAGTGAGAGCCATACTAAATGTATGTTAGGACTGTTCTTAATTTGTAAAACACTGGTCTGATGGACCTAGAAAATGAGGTTTTAAAGCCATGTTCTGTTCTGGTGTCATTGTGAGTTGACTCAAAGGCATACATCTCACTTGGGTGATTCATCGGTCACTTTTCAAGTGAGCTAACCATTGAGATGTCGCTGTCTTCCTGTGAAGGTGACCAAAGTTTTAGAAGCAAACAGAGTTGAAGGAAATACATCTAGAAATAATAATTTTAAAACTGCCACTGTAAATTTTACCTCACTGACTGAACTCTGAAATTTTATTATTGTATCATAGCTTTTCTAAATGCTAATTTTAACAAACCCAAGGTATGGTTCTGTTTATAGGAAGAAAGAATTGTTTAAAGGAAGACTGTTTCGTGTAAATTTGTAAGCACCTGTGTAAGAAAACTGAGGCGTGTGCAAACAGTGGACCAGTATGTTTAGATTCCAAACTTGGTCTCTTAGCAAGGGGTGGGGGTGGTGGGCCTTCACTGACAATTGTTTTAATATTTAAGGAAACAAAACCAAACTTTAGTTTCAGACCAGCATAGCAGTCTTGAGATTAACACTGGAGTCCAAACTGATCACCCGAGGCTTTGCATTTTGCCTCCTTGGGTTTGTGAGCCTGGGTTGTGACTGGGGCAGAGATATCTTTTCCTTTGGGCAGGGGAGTTGTTTTATGTAGTTAGGTATGTTTAGTGTAACTGGTTGTTCCAGATAACCAGCACCTGTCCTTACTGCTGAGTTGGGTCACTTCAAGTGCTGTTCTTTTTGGCAGTTTCCTAGCGTCCCGGTGTTTGTGCCACTCTGCACTGCTTCATTAGATCCTAACGGGCTCACGGGCTTGTCTTGTTCTTCCTTCATTTGAGTTCAACAGCCATTCCAAAACTGGACACTCTTGGCTTCCTGAGCTCGCCTGCATCTAAGAACATAATATATCATTACAAAGGGAAGACTTGATTAGCTCTACTTATTGCTGATGAAATAGGAGTATTTCTAAATTGCTTTGACAAACCAAATAATCCTGTGAGCTCTGTTATTCCCTTTCTAAATGTTTTTCTCAGAGTAATGCTCTCTAGCTCAAGGTAACTCTTACACCAGAAGAATGTGTTTACCTTCCTTTCTGCCTCTCTGGCATTTGTAAATGCCTTTTTGAGCACTGTCAGGGTTACTTCTTTTCTCCTGAGCAGTCTTTGCACGATTTCTCAGTAGGAACTAGTTTATCTGTTTTCTGATTCTGCGTGTTTCTTCTAGATAGGACATGCTTTCTTGTAATCAGGGTGCCTGTGTGTACGGCTGGTTTCTGTTATCTTGGTGTATCACGTTAGCACCCCTGTGGGACTGTGTTGAAGTTTCCAAGTAGCAGACTCGCATCTCAGAGCTGTCACCAGAGTGAAAGGGAACACAACCTTGTCCCACAGGAACACTTGGGGTTCCAGCAGTTGCACGTCGTCCTCCCCAGTGAACTGCCCTGTTGGAAAGTTATTCTGTGTGGATCAATGGGGCCGTCGATTTGACTTCTCTGTAGGGATGCCAAGGAGGAGTTGTCCTTTAAAGTCCAGTTGAGTGCTGTCTTCCAGAATGTGACTACTCTGCCGTATTGAGTGGCTCTTGGTGTCTTTTGTGCAGCTTTAGTGAAGTCAATTTGTACATAAAACGTTTTGATTTGGATTACAAAGTGGGAGAAGTGACTGAGCACTGGAGAATTCAGGCAGCGTGGCGAAGGCAGCGCCCTTCCGAGAGCTGTGTGTGCCGGGTCTGGGTGAGTGGTGCCAGCAGAGTCCGGGTCAGGAAGTCACAGCTCCTGCTCTGGGTGTCTTGAATACTTAAACTAAAAAATATCTTTGTTTCTTTCACAGTAAGTTCCAGATGTAGACTTGTTTGTCCCCTCCCTTTCCGTCCTAATGTAGCCATACTTTTTGTAGTTGACTTGAGAAAACTAGGATCTAAAAATATGACAATAATGTATACTGTTTAATTATGCTATTTCCCAATACACTTTAGAGATATTTTGCCATTTTTCTTGCTATCTACATCTGAAAAGGAATCTCAGTCAGGAGGAACAAGAGAGCATGCTGGGTATCTCCTCAAGGGGAGCTCCTTACTTCTATCCCAAATGTAGCTCTTGTGGCCATCACTATTTGCTTCTCCTGATTTCTGAATCTAAGTAAGTCCTATCCTTTCTTTCTCTCTCTTCTTTCCTTTCCTGGGTTCTTGTAAATAAGACTGGAGAGAAGAACGTTAGTTTTTTCATAAAAGAAGGATGAAGTCCCAACTAGATGCAAGATTAGTCAGTTTTGTTGAGAGCTACCTCTGGGAAAAGAAAAAGGGCTTTTTTCATGGTGAGTAATCCTGTTCCATCTATATGGTTTCTTATATGTGGTACATGGGCAAAGCCATATAAATTTTATACAGGATTTTGAAGTATAAATTGTTGAAAGTCTGAGAGATTACCAAAATAGAGACCCTGGAAAACTGCTGTGTTAGAAGCAGTGAGGAGAAAAGGAGAGAGTCACTGAGGGACACTGAACAAAGTGTTCGCCACACAAGTGAGCACACCACTGAAGGGTGTCTGTCTGTCACAGCCACAGGATGCTCTCCACAGTGCCTTCTCTTTCTCCAGTTTCTCGTCTCTTCACTTACCATTGCACTGGAGCGCTTCAGCGCTTCTGGGTTAGAGGGTCAGCCTTGTTGTCTTAACACAAGCCGGAAAGGAGAGTCGTTCTGGTAAAGTGCTGTATTCCAGGGTCCAGGTTAGCCACCTCTGTCTCTCCTCATCCGATTCCTGAGGTTCCTCTGGAACACTGACTTGAGTACAGCAAACAGCCATAGAGCTGCTAGATGCTGTTCTTAAGCTCACTTTGTAACTTCACTGTTTGTAAGGAAAGCTGTCATGCTCTTGTGTTGTCCCATCCCTTCTTTGGGCTCTGTAGTTCATTACCTAACGCTGAGGTTTCTTTCCCATGATAGGGAAGTGACTGGGTAAGGTGGCTGTGCACGTTAGTAGACAGGAGAAGCAGTCAAGGTTTAGGTAGCAAGAGCCTGCTTTAGTTGAGAGCCGATACACCGTTTACTTGCAGGAGTCTACCCTGCAGCTTTGCAATTCCAATGGCAACTTGTTTTCTTACCAAAAGTAAGGGTGAGGAGTGCTGGAGATGTGGTGAAGTGTTCAGGAGTAGAGTATCGCCTGCCATCCCTAGGGCTCTGGGTTCCGTCCCCAGCGCCACTTAGGAAGGGGGAGGTGTGCATTGTGCTGCTTTCCTGTCATCCCAGCATGATTGGGAAAGCGGGAGAGTTAAGTGTAAGGCCACCCTGGACGACCAGGCTGCTATAAGTCAGAAGTGAAAAGTAGAATAGGTCAAGGGATACTAAGCTCTGAGGTTGATGTTCTCAGTTGAGCAGCATGAATTATGTCAGCAACATTATAACATGTTAATGCGCAGTCCTGGGGGTTTGTTCTGTCCTGCGGGAACAGTGAGAATATTGTTAGACATACCTGAGGTTATGCAAATCCAGAGAATGTGTGGGTGGTGATGAAAATTTAATCTGAAGTTTGAGAAAATATTTCCAGATTATTTGTGGTAAAACATTTTATTCCTCTCTACCTGTATGTGGATTTATGTTATGCAAAGATGAGCCCCTGAGGTGTAAAACCTAAGCAGTGCAGCTCGTTTTGCATGGGAAGCAGCTGTGTTGCCTGATCCCTTTTGCTGTTATCTGTGTAATGGGAACTCTTTCTTGGGCTTTGACTTCTTCCAGGATGAACCCCAGGCCTTGGAGCACATCGGCTTCTCTATCAGCCTCTATCAGCCTCTATTTCGAGCTCTCACACTCGGTGACTGCAGAACCCCATCCAATTGTTTGTAACTTTGTCTTCTCGTGGGATTGCAGGCTGTCAGGACGTTGCCGATGAGTTCAGGGCACAGGAGATTGATGGACAGGCACTGCTCCTGCTAAAAGAAGACCATCTCATGAGCACAATGAACATGAAGCTGGGCCCAGCCCTGAAGATCTGTGCACGCATCAACTCTCTGAAGGACTCCTAACAGCAGCCAGGCTTTGTCTCAGTCCATTCCTCTTTCTCGGTGAAGGTAAAGCCTGGTGGGGCTGAGAGCATCGGACTGATGGGGGAAGGCCAAGTGCATTGGGACCACCACGGCCAGTGCCAACATTTCTCTTCAGATGCCCTAACTCATCTTATGTTCTCATAATTAGCGACCATCGGTGGTGTTAATTTTACCAGTTACAGACTACACTGAAAGACTTGTTACAGAGGCCCATATTTTTCAAAGAAACATGTTATACTAGATAATTTTTTAAAGGTAATGTTTATCATTAATATAAAAGAATCCTTTTAAAAATAATTATTGATTTACACTCCCCCTCCTTTAATTCTCTTTTCTTATACATTTGTCTACCCTGTTAGTTTTCTAAATGTTGTCATAGAGATATAGGATAATTTAGGAGCCCATTGACAGAATTGAATGCAATGAAATAGCAGTATGTTTTTAAAAGTATCTTCCACACATGCTTTGGTTGTGAAATGGAATTGTGCTTTAGCATAAGGAGTATTTTTGAAGGTTCTCAAGAGTCTCGTTCTAGCCTTTGCCCAGATTGTCACAACTGACAGTTTTCCTCCTGGCTTGTACCTGAGAGCAGTCATTCTCTGTGAGAGCGTGTCCTCCAGGGGACAGCCGGCAGGTGCTACACACACTGTGGCTGCCACAGTTGGGGCTGAGTTCTGGGGAGGGTCGCTACAGGAATTGAGGCGTGGCAGCCAGCTGGAGATGACGCTGACTATCCTCCAGCACATAGGATGTCCCTCTGTCACCAAGAATGATGTGCTATAGATGGCAGTGGTGCCATGGTTGAGAAGCCTGGGCGAGCAAAGGACTGTGTGTTGCTCTTTTCACCGCAGGGACATACATAAAAGATGGGCCGGGGCCAGGAGGATGGACAGTGAAGGATCAGCTAAGTGGCCCTAGAGTTCTGCAGACGTAGAGTTTAGTTTTACCGTATACTAGAAAGGAAAAGAAACCCATAAACTTGGCCTATAAAGCTAGCCCAGGACCTCAGGTCATGGGCCTCTGGTGTGGCCCCTCTTCCTGACTCTGCGCCCATGCACTGAAGGTGCTCCATGCAGGCACGCCTCAGAGCCTCTTCAGCAGCCGCATGGCAGTGGAGATGGGAGTCCCTTGAAGCAGCCCTGCTGCATCTGGCTAGAATGCACAGTTCTTTCTCCCTTACTAAGGCTTTGGATTCTTCCCACAAAGTACTTAAAGTGATTTAATCAAAAGTTTTCATTCATTCAACAGTTTTCTGTTAGGACATTAAGCCAAATCTTCCTGTGGATGCTCTGAAATCTTTCTAGTGCTGGGCATCAAAAGATTTGCTGATTTTGTTTGCTTTCTCTATCTTTCACCACGTTTGAGAAGTCTGAACAGTTGGAGGGACATGTATGTATCCTTGGCACAGACATAAGAGACAGCAAGAGTCTGAGCTCTGTCATCTTTCCAGTGCTTTTCAGAGACTGTGTTGGGTTAGTAGAAGACTAAAAGATGTCGCAGACATCGCAGATAAATTTATCTTTTGGCTCTGTGTACATTAGAAAATGTTGGTTATTTTTATACAAAATATAGCGGATAATTTTTTTATTCTTTAGATGCCTCTTGTTTGAATGTCTGCTTTGTGAGGTTGTTGGTGTAGTTTAGGAGGTGTTCACTAGTTCTTGTGGACTCAGAGTGTAAGTGTCTGAGGCTCCTGTTTCCGACTACAGTTATAGTCTCTTTCCATATCTCCTTGTTCCTGTACAGCCAGCTTCATTTATTGGTACTGAGTCATCATGGCAGAGTGTCATGGCCGCTCCTCCTCCTCCTAACCCAGGCTGTGCAGCACTAGGAGATTGATGGCTGCCTCAGCAATAACGCCTCCCTCCCACAGTGCTTGCACAGAGCCTTTGAGGCACTAACTCTGCACTTGTACTAACGCCAGCCCATCGTGTGCGTATGAGAGCCTGTGCCTAGCACTGTCCTTAACGTCCTAAGCAGTTTACACGAGGGGTTTCTCTTGGAGGATGCCTTCTTGCCCTTCATCTTAGAAGTAGTCCAGATCTTCTGTTGTCTGCACTTAAATTTAACTAACAAAAACACTTTTTCCTTACAAGGCGGTTATTTTATTTAGAAGTGGCTCGTTTGCTGTTGGGTAGCTTTCCCATCGCTGTAGGTGCTTCTTTCTAGGTAATTTTCAGTCGTGCTAATTTGAAAGCTTCAATTAGGTGATGTGTTTCCCTGTCTCCCCAGCATTAAGCTGTCGGGGTGACACACACAGGAGGAATGCTGGCTTCATCTCCTTTCATATTACTAAGCACTTAGTAACTTTCTTGGAGGGAAAAATATGACAAGCGGGAAGGGAACATGGCTTCTTCCTAGTTTTGCTTCCTGAGTTTGCCTTTCCTGACTTGAAACCCTTCAACCACTGTGGGACACACTTTTCACATGTTATTTAAGTTCTGTGTTCTTAGGAGAATAAACAGCTGGCTTGTAAAGGTTGCTTTCTATGACAACTTAGATATGCTTTTCATAGACACATGTAAGGCACATGACACAGCTTCATCAGCACAGCAGAGACACAGCTTCAGTGACAGTGACTGATGTGACAGTGACACAGTGACACACAGTGACAGTGACAGTGACAGTCACTCCTGCAGAACTGTGAAGTCTAGGTTAAAGGGCTGTCATCTGGGAGTAGAGGTAACAGATCAAGAGGAAAGTGTGAGGCATCTGGAGAATGCAGGGCAACGGGGACCTCCTCCTCTGCTCAGTTCATCATTACAGCCCTGAATGATTCGTGATTTACCTGAGTAAATAGAAGGGCTTTTCTGTTTCTCCTTTGTTTCTTGTGTTGGGAGAGTGGTATGTGAGACTGTATTGTTATCATGACTTTGAATAACCATGGAGTCAGTCTTCATCCAGTCAGTGCAACATTTAGTCACATATCGATTTATAAACACAAATCTTGGACTGAAATCCTTCACAGGACCCATGTTCTCATAAGCTCTCATAAGTTAGATTGTGCGTCTCACAGCTGTGTCCAGTACCTGAACTCTCTGACTGCTAATACTCTTAAAGCATCTCAGACATGTTCTCAGCTAAGGAGCTGGCTGCATGCTGTAGTCTGAAGACTTGGGGATGCTAGCAACACTTGGCTGCCGACTGGTACCGTCAGCTAGCATGGGATGGCCTCACCTCATTTCCCACACTGAGCTCCATCAAGCTCCAACCCCACCTCCAATAAACTGCACAGACTTCTTAGTTCTTTACTGGGGCTTGGGTAGCATCCTGACTTGGAGAGCTTCAGGCTTTTGTGATGGACAGACCAGTTGTATTTCAATGGAAGTCTTGTCCAACCATGCAAATCCTTTCCTAGTTTCTTGAGTATCATGTCTGACTGTGTGACTCATTCCTTGAAGGCTTTTTGGGGATGGGGGGAAGTAGAGTAAGAGACAGATAGGAAGATGATGTTGCTAGCTAAATGAAGACATTAGCACGGTGGTGGTCCTCAGTCACTTAGAATACTCCTTGGTGACGGATGGTTGGACAGGCTGTGTTAGTAGTTTGGATTGAGTCAGGGCCTCATTCTCCACCTCTGAGATTGCACACTGTAGTTTTTGCTTGTTTGCCTGACTAACCTGGAATTGTGGTCCTCTGACCTTCTCTCAGGTGCTGGAATTTAACATCTGTGCTACCTACCATGCCGGACCTAGCTCCTGTGGTTTTCAATTGTCAAGATTTGGTTGTAGTCAAATTAGCTATTTCTCTTTATCACTGACCTGCTCTGAAGAGCGCTGGTATTCCTAGTACCACTGGCACCCAGGTTGAGGAATCCTGGATTTTTGAAGATGATAATCAGAGGGAGAGAATCTGTCAAAATGTAGATTTTGTTTGTTATGATTGAGTGGCCAGAATGCAGAGGCATTTCCAGTCAGATATGACAGCTGACTCAGTATTGCAGCCAGTCTTAAGGGAAGGCACTGTAGGACAGTGTTGTGTCCCATTCTGAGCCTGGTAACTGCAGGTTTCTCCTGACTGGTGGACTCCAGGAGGCACAAGCCTGCCTGTTTTCTTGGGATAAAGCAGAATGTATCATGACATGAACTCTTTTAACTCACAGTCAGCAATACTGATATTATCACTCCATTTAGGATATTTTATTTTATCTCAGAGACGGTTTTTGAGTTTAGATGAGTACAAATAAGTACTCAGAACAGTAAATGTCTTTTGTTATTCAAATTTAATTTTAACTCATTGAACCAACACTTAAGGAATTCTCTGGGAAGAGATTTCTGGTGATTATAAAATGCATTGCCATATAGTTTAGAGTTGAAATAAAAGCTGTTTTCCAATTAAAAATGCTGCAAATGCTGCCATTTTAAAAAGTGGCTGAAATAGTGACTGAAGTAGTAGGCTTATCAGCTGTACATGCAGTTTTATAGTTATGCCTCCTTAACATTATACTAAGAGAAAACTTTTTCTTTTGGAAAGTTACAAGATCTGAGTTTATCTCCACGTATTACTACCATTGTGTTCCAGAGAAAGCCATCAGAGGCCCCTGCCCTCTGTTGGCACACACTGTTCCCTAGAGCAGTCTCATTTGCACACTCTGACAAGGGCCATACCTAAGGGAAAGTGTTTCCACAAGGGCTTCCCTTTCTTTCTCCTTTGGCAGCTTGTGGACGTTTTATTTTATTTAAAATACAATTTGAATAAAATGTTAGGCACTAAACGAGCTTCTATATAACACTTTATATTTTAGGCAAAGGCCTTTCTGTTGCTTTTCAAGTGTAAACCTACTGCTGTCTATGATATTCCTGATAATGGGCATAAATCTATAGAATGAGAAAATAGTATATAATGAATGAACTTTAATTAAAAATCAGTATAAACTTAAAACATCCTTATGCTAGCATGGCATGGTTTTAATGATGTGTAAGGGATGTAGGTCGGTCCTTCTTGCTGTCTGACTGAGTCCCAGCCATCGCCCTCGGTGTTCATAGCACCTTTGCTTTTGTGCTTCCTGGGATACATCAGTGTTTCGTGGACCTTTCTCTGACAGTGGTGCAAGAACGTCATGGAAGGACACATGAACCCACTGAGGAAGGAAGGGACTTTTTAAATTTTGCCTCAAGTAAGCTAAGTGTGTACAGTGTTTCTCCTTACACATGATGCTGTGTTGGTGTTTGGGTGGTATTACAGCGAGCAGATGGAGAGGAAGCGGTGGGGCTCGGACATGGCAGGCCAGCCCTGTGACCGCCGGGCAGCTATTTGGCTTTGTCATTTCAATGGACGGTGTGACTGATACCTGTACTATTAAATAGGCTGATTTTGTTTTTTTGGGTTTTTTTTGGCCTAAATCATTATTGAAGAAATATCCTCCCCCAGCTTTAAAGTTACAGTCCTGAGCTACATAATTGGGATTACCACCGGGCTGACTGAATGAATGCCCTGCCACCCGCGAACTGGGGTTTATGACGTCCGAGGGCTCAGTCACATCACCACTCTCGTCCTTCCCATCTGTGGACCATCTCCTTGACTGTTGACAACAGTCAGACTACCTGCCGTGACCGACTGCCATGGGACTGTTGTGACAGCCATTGTCAGGACCGGTCCTGTACGTGGTATATGGGTGGCAGGATACAAGAAGTCAATGTGGAATCATTGTGCATTTTTATTTGCAAAAGTTTATATCCAGTATTGACAGTGAACAGTTTGGAACAGTATTGATATTTGGAACAGTTTTCCAAAACAGAATCATCTGAAATGAGGCAGAGACCGAGCCACTACTGCGGCCCTCCCCACAGTGCTGAATGTACTATGGTGCGTTAGAGACAGCCACTTCTCAGACAGGGAAGACCCAGAAAGGGACTGCACTGCATCGGGAATGGAACTGGTGACAGAAAGTAGTTCCTAGCTGGGTGGTGGCTCATGCCTTTAATCCCAGCCTTGGGAGGCAAAGGCAGGCAGATCTTTGTGAGATCGAGGCTAGTCTGGTCTACAGAGCAAGTTCTAGGACAGCCAGGGCTGCATAGAGAAACTCTGTCTCAAAAGCCACCACCACTACCAACAAAAAGCAGACCCCGCTGCACTGACACATATTTAAGGAGTGAAGATGGAGTTAGAGTCAGTTTGATGGGGTGAATCCCATATCCGCCTGGGGTTCTGGGAGTCAGGCCATAAGTCTTGCTTTAAATGCTAACATCTGTTGTAACTCACATTCTCTATAAAGATAAAAAATTATATTTTAAAGAATTTTATGTATTAGAGCTATAGGTTTTTAAAGTGGAGAAATGCCCAAATAAATTGTTAAATTACAATATATAATAGGTGCTTTCAAATTAAGGTTTTTTAAAGTTATAATAATCTAAATAGCCCACTAATCTGATCTTTGTAAATTGTCCCACGATTCTGGTTACTCTTAAGGTGTTTTTTGAGTTTTTGAAAGTTTACCTAGGTTGTACAATATCTTCCTGTGCTGTTTAGATCTCTGTTGCATACATGCTGTTCTCGTGTCTCCGTTGCATACATGCTGTTCTCGTGTCTGTGCTCTTAGAGCTTTAGAGGTCAGCTGAGAATGCGGAGTGCAGCTCTTGTGTATGATCCCACACTGATGGAGTAGACTGCCAGTCACCTCATTCAGAACATAGGTCTGGGTTTGTACAGTAGGGGACTAAAAATCAAAGTTCAGAAACTCACGAAGTGTGGGGATTGTGCTAGAAGTGAGGCTGTGTGTTGCAGACAGCCATGCACGGGGTAGCTCTGACTTCAAGCCTCTTGGACTGGCCTAGAATGCTTTGCCTTCTCACCACTTAAAATTTGTTTCACAAAGGCAGGTTGCTGGGACTAATTATTTTTTAATGTTTTAAACCCATTTTAAAAAGTCTTCCTTTTGGTTTTGACCATTGTTCTAAAATCAAAGTTTTACAATAAAAAAAAAAAAATCCCAAAAGACGATTCATCAAGGAAAAGAGCATAACCAAGGGGGAAAGAAACCATGTTTTAATCTTAAAGAAAGCCAATATGAAGGTGGTAATAGATGTGTCTTACAGTGGATGCTGTATTAAGAGTCTTCCTTACAAGAAACAACAGTTCTAGCGCCCGTAGCATAGATTCCTAGATGGCGCCCTAGGATGTATCCCTAGATACACAATGTATGACCTAAAATGAAGTTAATTTTGCATTATAAGAGCACACCATTATCTATGTAAAAAGTGTTCATTTGATGTATTTTTTTAAGAAGAGATAAAGCACTTTCATATTAAGTAGCATGTGTGTGAATTTTAGACTTCCTATGTGTGTCTAGTCAGTGGAATTAAAGGAGCATCAGATGTTTGCTGGCGATGTTAACTGCTAATGGAAGCACCTTATCCTCTGCTGCTTAACCTTGCTTGGATTGCACCTTTGTTACCTGCACACGTTCACAGAGAGTATTGTAACATGGCTTCAAGTGGGTCTGGGCGGACGACTAGTGTTGGGCCTACAGGATCTTCTATTTATGTCGTTTATATTACAATAATATATTGTAGACCAGTTGTAACTTCAGTTCTTTACAAATAAAAGCCTGACTGGTTATTGAATGTTCATTTCTTTAAGCTTTTGAGAGACGGGGAAATCTAATAAAGACCTTAATGGAGGGCTGAACTGGCTTTCAATTTCTTGCTATCTAATCTACAAAAAGTACATTAAATTCAATATAGCTAAGTATGTTTCATTCTTGTGTTATGGCCATTTGGAAGGCAAAAAAGCACGGAGAGGGAAATGTACAGCAGTGATTTAAAAGGGCCAGCTTCGGCTGTCTGGATTGCACATGCACACGCCAGCGCTCAGTGCAACCTATCGAGCTTCGCTGACAGTGAAGGGAGGGCTTGCCGCGCACATCGGGTGTGCCGGCTGTGGACATAGTTGTATCTCTATGGCTGCATTTTAGAATCAGAACAATATAATTTTTATACCTTTCTAAAAATTAAGATCTAATTTTTAAACATTTTAAATACTGTATCTTGCAGCCTAATGATTAAGCTCCCTTCCTTCCAGCAACACTGGCCATAGAGCATATGACTCAAATCAGACCAGTCATTTCTTAGGTTTTATATCTGAAGGTAGGAGCGTTAAACTGGGATACTAAAAGCCTGGCTTGTTGGTAGCCATTGTGCCCTCTGAGTTAGCACACCACAGAGAGTCTTCCAGTTTATTTTACCATTGTTGTCACAGTGCCCTTTTCCTTAGAATGGCTCAGATTAGGTTTCTATCACTAGATGTTATCTGGAATGTTCGAGAACTACATTTTCAGACAATATGGATTATCCCTTATCCAAAGCATTTTAGACCAGGAATGTTTACCTGTGCTTGCAGCTCACTCAGAGAATTCCTGATTATCCAGCAGCATGGCCTACTTGTCTTTCTAGGTGGCTGGTGCTGACCTGAAGACCTGTATGCTCAAGGAAACGGGACCTCAGTTCCTTAAGATGTTCATCTCATTGACACTGTGTGTTTTAAGTGAAACTCAATTACAGAAAGGCGTTGTCTTGAGAAACAGTGGGTGGGACGAATGAATGTTTAGCAGAGTAGAAAAAGCAGAACTCTGCAGTCAGGGTTTGAGCGAGCTGGGGCAGGCTGCTTAACTGATGCTTTAGTTTTCTTACCCGCAAGACGACGTGACCAGAACACAGCAGCACTGCCACGTGTAAATGCTTCCTCAGTGCCAGGCACACAGACCTGCCGGTACCATCACTGCTCCAAGGCCCTTGTTTTAGGATATGATCCACTTACAGATTATGAACTTGATAGGTCACAACTACATTTTAAAACTGTAAATCTGTTACACACGTTCCACCTAAGTATATACATAAATGGATACGTGTGAATTGTGGTGTTAAAAGGTAAGTCATCTTGGGGGAGGAGGGACTGGGTGATCTCATGTAGCCCAGGCAGACCTCAAGGTAACCAACCAGAGATAGCTTTGAATTTCGGATTTTCCTGCTTACACATCCCCCATGCAGGATTATAGACACATGCTACTGCACTCAGTTTCTGTGGTGCTGGTAAGCAGTCCACCAACGAGTGATAGCCTCGGCCTAAAAGCTACTAATTTTAGACATGTAACACGTGTTGGTATTTGGAAATAGCAGCCAAAATAGCTATGTAGCTTAATCCATATGGTAGGCTCAGGTCAGTCTAGCTCACAGTGCTGCGCCCCGGTTTCTTTAATCTGGGGAGTGTGGTTGGGAGGACGGGTGGGATTATGAGGAGACATTTTTGACTGCCACTTCTGGGGAAGGTGCCAGTGGCGTCTATACAATGTGTAGGGCTATCCATACAAGACAGGATTATCCAGCCCTGAATTTCAACAGCCCAAGGCTCTGTCTAGTACATGTTGCTAACATGGTTATGATCTGACAAGCTATAAATGAACAGGCAATTGGCGTGTCATGGTCAAGAGCCCTCATGGTTCCCAGATCCATAGGTTGAACAGCTGAAACTCTGCAGGAATATTTGTAATAAAATATTTTAGCTGTATAAAATGAGCTAATCTCCCCCATAAATTTCATTTACACCAAGTCATGTTAAGTCTTTTATTTTTGCTCTAAAGTTTATAAAATATTTAAGCTCAGACCTTAAAGTTGGCAAATAGAATTTCAAATTTATATAACATTTTGTACCCAGTAGTTTTTTAAGAGTAAAACATCAAGCTGGCCACATGTTAATGTGTTTAATTTACTCTTGGATTAATACCAGATATATAAATGTTGACAAGCAGGTATAAAGATTCTGCTGTGTTAATGTGTCCTTAGCACTATTTAATATCCACCCCAGGAGGCTGTGCTGAAAAGGTAAAAGTTAGGGGAACAAGAGCTTCATACATGTCCTGAGCCACCTTTGTCCCTGCAAGATTGATCTTGGTGCTTCTGGGGTTCCTGTCAGCACAGCAGCATGTTAACAGATGACCATGGACATGGGGTTCCTGTCAGCACAGCAGCATGTTAACAGATGATTATAGACATGGGCCTCTCCACTTGCTTAAGTCTGTGGACCGGAACAAAGCAGCATTTCCAGTTGATGAAAGGATCCACAGGGAACATGCCGTCTCTCCAATAAAGCTTGTGGCAGTTAAACCAATAAACCGCAGCAATGAGAAAACTGTTGACGAAGTACAGCCAGGGGACGTTCATTTCTATGTACGCTGGAATCTGAACTCTGAGTGAGAGGATGAGGGCCTGAAGTGCTACAAAGGGAAACCAGGTACCAAGAAAGCACACGATGAGCCTGGGCAAGAGCACTGCTCTGGGGCTCACAGTGTAACCCGTGTGGGGTGGGAAAGGAAAGTAGAGGACAGCCTTGTTCTTGTAGGATGCTATCCGGATAGCCTGTATCAGGGCAACAACTTCTTGCCATGAAATCAGAAAGGCCACAGATAAAACCATCAACATAGACAGTGATAGCCAGTGACTCTGAGTGCTGACATAGGAGGGACATTGGTACACAGAAGTCTTGTGTGTCTTTAGGCTTGCCGAGATGGCTGGATCACCCAAAACATAAGCAAGGACTGAGATCCAAGTTAAAATGACTGTCAACAAATAAAGTAACTTTTGCCACCTAGATGAAGGCTTCGTGGCTCTGGACAGATTACACCAGTAGTCTATACAAGCCAGGGAGCAAACTGGATAATGCAAGAAGCCGTAAGCGAAGGAAATGATCTGTGTGAGCAGACAGATGTGGTAGTTAGTAAACCTAATACCTAGAACTACAAAGTCCCTGAAGTAGGTCAGAACAGAAATGTTTACCAACAGCAGGAGATCAACAAGTGCTAGTGAAAAGCAGAAGTACTCCATAAAGCTCCATGAGGTGTCTTTCCTTTTCACTCTGAGGATGAGGACGTTTAACAACACTTTCCCAAGTATGATCAACAACAGGAGACAGGTGGCATCCAGGGACCATGGAGCCTGATGTGACTGGTATTGAAAAGAGCAGTTCTTTGAAGGAAGAGCTGTCATATTTTTAGTTAAATTTCAAGATGATCTGACGAATACACACACGGGGTAAGAAGCAGCTTCACTTTGTTTTCTTGCCCTGCAAAAAGAAGAAAAGCCGTGGTGTTACCATGGTGTCGCTACATCAGAGCTTTGCATGCTTCTCAACGCTCTCACAAATTCATGATGTAGAGGTGGAACGAAGCACTACGAGTTGACAGATGGATACGAGGGTAGTATCGTCTTTCTTCTCCTAGCACTGAATGGAGAACAAGATCAAACGTGTCATTAGCTTTTGAGCCCCAAACAGTCCAGAACTCCAACATCTTTATATTGAAATAGTGTATTAAATAAATTCTATATTAACTTTTTTAACAACTCACGCAAGAGATATTTGTATTTACTTCAGCCAAAACATATTAGAAGAAGCTGGCTGTATAGTGATGCTCAGGGCAATTACCAATTGCTCCAAACTTTTTTTGTCCTTTTGACAAAATAAGTTTAGTTGAGGGACTTTAGTTTACTGCTCTGTCTCGTTAGATGTTATGGATCTATTTTAGTTTTAACTTCGATAGATTGTGTGCATACAGAAATCCATTGCTTTTAGGTTTTCTACTGGGTGGAATAAAGATTTTGAAATTTAAAGGTGGAATTTAAGGGTTATGTTTAGGGGCCATTTACACATTTTTCTACTTAGCATTCTCTGGAGCTAAAAAAAAAAAAAAAAAAAAAAAAAACAAAAAACGACAAACAAAGAGAAACCAGCCGGGTTGAGAATAATGGAAGCCTTAAAGGGAAATGGCAAGATTCCTCCTCGGGACGTGTTGTTTGCATGTGGCAACTGGAGAGAGAACCCAGAAAAGTGCAGGACTGAGCATGGGTTCCGGCAAACTAAATATAAAAGCAAGGGAGGAAGAGCGAAGCCTCAGTACCAATGCATGGGCAAACGAGAAAGGGCAGAGAGGAAAAGGTCAAGGAAGGAAGAAGATTCTGGAAATGCCCTTCAAGAAAGAAAGATTGGGGGATAAAGTTCATTGCCTGGCATATGCAAACCCTTCCTGGGTTTGACCCACTGCATCCTATCCCCTCGGAACTCCATACAACGACACATACACACACACCAGCAAGAACAACCACTTCCTAACAATAACAAATCTAAGGAATGTCAATAGTCAGATGGGTTAAACTAACACATGGTAGGCACATTGTCAAGACGTGCTCCATGAAGCCATTCAAAACACAGTAAGAGGGCTGGGATGTAGCCCAGTGGTAGTGCATCTGCTACATACACTCAGTGCCCTGGCTTTCATCCCTTCTACAAAACCAACATTTAAAAAGCTTGTTCAGATAGGAAGATTTAGTTCCCTAGTGAAAAGCAATTTTTCTATGCTTGTTGAAAATTTCCACACATTAAAGATAAATTTTACAATATCTTAAGTGAAATGCAAGGTACAATGTTATGCAACATACAGGCATAGTGGCATGTGTATAGAATCCCAGCTCCCAGGAAGCACAGGCAACTGGAGCTCTTGAGTTCAATGCTAGCCTGGTCTACATAAAAGGCCTAGCCAGAGTTGCGGAGATCTCATATTAATAACTTAATGGTACACTTGAAAGCTTAGGAATACAAGAACAACACCCCAAAAGAATAAACAGGAAGAAATAAACTTAAAGCTAGGAATTAATGAAATAGAAACAAAAATATTACACATAATGAAAAGTTATTTCAAAAAAAATTAACAGTGCTTACAAATCTTTAGCCAAATTAGCCAAAAGAGAAGATCCAAATTATATGAGATGAGAAAAGAGCCATCACAACAGACACTGAGGAAATTCACAGAATCATAAGTACATGCTTTCAAAATCTACATCACACCAAGTTGAAAACCTAAAAGAAATGAATTTATGTATGTATATAACCTACCAAAGTTAAAACTGAAATAGATCCA
Source organism: Rattus rattus (assembly GCF_011064425.1). Lineage (NCBI taxonomy): Eukaryota > Metazoa > Chordata > Mammalia > Rodentia > Muridae > Rattus > Rattus rattus. The sequence goes on along the minus strand of NC_046156.1, from coordinate 125,120,968 downwards.
TTATATCTAATGAGACAGAAGCAGTAACTAAAAATCTCTCAACTAAAAAAAAGTCCAGGCCAGGTAGATTCAGTTAGGGATTTTACCAAACCCTCAAAGAAAACAGCAACATTCCTCAAATTATTTCCTAAAACAGAAACTGAAAGAATAGTGCCAAGATCTTATTATGAAGTCAATTATCACTTTGATATCCAAACCAGACAAAGACCAACAACAACAGAAAATTAAAGACCAATATTTCTTATGAACATAAATGTAAGATCTCAGCAGAATACTTGCAAACAGAATCCAAGAATACATCAAAAATATTATCCATCAGGATAAAGCTGGCAACATTCCAGAGATACAAGAATGGATCAATATAAATCAATAAACAACATAATCCTCCATATAAATAGATAAAGGACAAAACCATATGATCATCTCATCAGATGGATGCAGAAAAGGCCTATGGCAAAAATCAACACCCTTTCACGATAAAAGTTTTGGAGAAAGGAAAAATGGAACAGGAGTATCTAAGTGGGATAGGGGTTGGGAGGGCAGGATAGAGGAGAGAATATGGTAAGGGGATGGCTAACACTAAAGGCCTTTCTGAGCCAGGCAGTGGTGGTGTGCCTGGGAGGCAAACCAAGGGTCAGGTTTAGTCTTCAGAATGAGTTCCAGGACAGCCAAGGGCTGCCGAGAGAAAGTATGTTTTGGGAGTGGAGGTAGGACTTTTGAAAGCGCAAGTTTAAATCAAGTTATTTTGGGAGTGCAGAGCAATACCCCAACTAGACACCATATACTTCCAAATAAAACTACCAGTACCAGGAATGGGTCACCTATTTTTTGAGTGGTTGGCCAATGGGATTAGTACACTTGCACTCAAACATTAAAGCCTATTGCCAATGTATTGGTTGACCTCTAGAGATGATGGGAAACCCCTCTTGCTGATAGGGCATACTTGAGTCATAGAATATGGAGAAATCTAGCTGGTATTTACCTGGAAGCTTCACCCCTAGTGGCTAGCTCTCACAGTGTTGGAAGGCTCTATGCATGCTACCAGAGGAGAAAAGTAATTGTCTGTCTCACCTGGCTATGTATTCTCTGAGTCACAATAACAACTTGCCTGCCTGGCAATAGTGGCACACGTTACAGAAGTAACCAATCAATTTGGATTGTATTTAAGCCATACCTGATATCATCAATGAGGTCCAGAACCTGTAGCTAGATAGGTCATGGGCCCTAAGGGGAAACCAAGTATTATTCCACTAAATGACCATGGCAATAAAACTACACCCAATGACTCATTGCTGTACCTATCACTCAACCCTCATCTGAAACACTTCTTATATAGATGGCAGGTAACATACACACCCACAACTGGCAACATGCAGAGAATAATAAGCTGAAATCGCCAGCCAACATGGGATGTTTGGATCTTACCCTTCCCTTCAAGGCTCAGAGCTCCATGTGGCAGATGGGACAGAAAGATTTTACCAGCTGGAGGTAGTAAATGACTTCAAGGAAACTGTTTTCCCGACACCATAGGACAGATGTGCAGGCTTGCCGCAGACCACCCAGGGGAGTGTGTCAGCAGAGGGACCAAGGCTTGGATTTCAGGTAGAGAACGGATTCGGCACGACAGACAGACACAAACTCAAGGTGTGTGTGCTGCGGAAAGCTTTACCTCTTGGCATAGATTTAAGCAGTTAGAACAGGTCCATCATAATTGGCAGTCATCCAGCTCTTATTCATCACCCCACCAATGTCCCTTGCAAGGAGGAAAGCTGAATGTACAGTCTAGGAAACAGTTCTCAGCTGCAAACAATAGTTTAGAAAACTGCAGTTATACTGACAGATCTGTGGGCACCAGGTATGTATTCATCATTTATCTTTGTCATAATAAAGTTTAAACTCTATATTTATGGCCCCTCAGATTAGTAAGGAAACTTTTGTAACCATAGTTAACTGTTGATAAGTTTGTTCAACTTGTTGGAACTTGTCTGTGATCTTTTTAAAAGACTCGTTACTATTTTGAATCTCAAAACTTTCCCAAAAGGGGGGAAAGACTTTTCTGGAACAGTCATGTTCTTAGTAGCTGCAATTAATTTCTCTCCTATTTGCTGGGAACTAATGGGTACAGCAGTTGAATTCATCACAGCCGTTGAGTTTATCAGGATCAGGATGGTGTGAGACGTTTCCGTCTCTGAACTTTCAGTTCCTGAGACATCTAAAGGTACATGACCATCTCCCACACTGCTATATTATTTTTTTTTTTTTTTTTTTTTTTTCCGGAGCTGGGGATCGAACCCAGGGCCTTGCGCTTCCTAGGCAAGCGCTCTACCACTGAGCTAAATCCCCAACCCCTACTGAGCTAAGTCCCCAACCCCTTATATTCTTAAAATCAGATGTTGTTGACAGGCTTAAAGCTGCCAAGATCACCAAGGCTGGAACACAGAAGGCACCTCCACCGCAAGCATAGACCCTGGTCATCATCTATCTGTAGGGAGATGGCAGGGACCTCCAGGAGGCCAAGCCATTCCAGGCACAGGCCTCTGTTCTGGACAGAAACGAAGCACAAGAGCTTCAGGTCACACAGACTCCACTGGAGTGGCTGTGGCACAAACTAGCTCATGGAGCTGTGATGACATGGACAAGACCTGCACAAACTCAATCCACACTGAATCCCAGGACAGAGGAGGGAAGGGTGCCACAGGCCCAGCTCCCACTGAGGAGCTACTAGCACTTTACTGGTGCCAGGAGAGGGAGCATCCATTTTCTTCAGTGGAATGATGGCTGGTGTACTGACAGTAGTCCAGGGCAAGACCCAAGCCCAGAGCCAGTTGGCCGACATCAACAGATTCAATGTCTTTTTGTTTTTGTTTTAATTTTGAATAAGAGCAGGGAGTGGGGGAGAGAAAGAAGGAGGAAGGGAAAGAAGCAGCACATATGAAGTGCGGCTAGAGAGATGGGGAGGGAAAAGATGAAATGGATTGAATGTAATTCTCAAAGAATATTTACAACAATAATAGTGGTCCATTATTAAATTCATGTGAAACTACATACTCAAAAAATGATTTGGTAGTTAGCACTGGTAGTGTTTCTGTCTTTTGAAAAGAAAAATGATAAAACTCAGTTACCTGATGATCAAATAAATTAAAGTGATTAATGAGAAGGCTGTCAGTCTGTCTGATGTGGATCACTACTCCCCAGACCATCAGGTTATTGTGCCATAAACCTATTAAGTATACACTTTATATCAAAGTTAAAAATTATGATAAAATACATTATTTTATAACTATAGGTATTAAACAAAAATAGCAAACACTTCACTTTTTTCTTCCTATGCTCACTTGAGTTTAACTGGACCCTCTCTGAAAAAGTTCCACTCAGGATCTGGCATACAAGGACAAGGAAATGTAGCTGCCACCCGACCGTCAGCACATGCCTAATGGGTGGTGGTCTGGCTAAGGAAGCCTGCATGATGGGACAGACCGCACAAAGCCCTCCTTGGACCAACAGACAAACTGGCACTTAAACATGCCAATGTTGGTGAAAATGGAGGCGAGGGAGGGAAATCCTGAGGGTTCGTGTTTATAAAGTTCCTGAACCAGGGACTGGCTCAGTGGTAAGGACTGCATACTCTTGAAGACAGTTTGTTCCCCAGCACCCATGCTGGGTGACTCACTGTGGGAAGCCTAGGCCTCTGGCTCCTATAGGCAGCTGTACTCGTGTATACAAACACATGACTAAAAATTAATCATAAAAATCCAGGGCTAGTGAGAAGGTTCAGTAAGTAAAGGTGTCTGCTGACACCTGATGACCTGAGGGGAACCCACTGTGGTGGAAAGAGACCTCTGACCTCCACACAGAGGCTGTGGCCCCTCCCAAAACAAATGGAAGCTAGTATTTCTTTTTTAAATCCAGCTCTTAAAGTATATATCTGGAGAAGCAAGAGAATGCCTGTCTTCCATGGTTCCATTCTTTACATGTCTATCCAGAGGGGAACTAGCAAAGCTAAGGAGCAGCCTGGGAGGTGTGCCCCACCCGCATTTCCATTTGGCTCCTCCCTCACATGGGGAAGCAGTAGGAAGACCAGAAAGAGCTGGCTAACGTAGAGGACCTGGTGTTTGCCAGGGGCATGGAAAGGTGAAGGAAGGATTGGTTCTAACCAGGAACTTGCTTGCAAGGGGAAGGAAGGTGAGGAGCCTGGAGCGGAATGTGAGGAGGAATCCTACCACTGGGAGGAAATCAGACCGGGGGAGCTGGAGGCACAAGAGCGGTCAGAGGGACCATGCAGGAAAGGAGAGCTGCAGTCATTTTACATGTTCCTGAATTTGCCTATAGAAATCGGGATGTCTAAGATGAGACATTTCTTAGAGGATTTTATATATGTACCCCTTCTCCCACAATCCACTCAAATATTCAAAATTCCAATATGTTCTCTTTTAAATAGGCTTCCAGATGAGGTAAAATCATCTATAATCGACCTGTCCAGAATTTCCCTTGATGTGTCCACAGGGATTCAGATGTGTACAGAACAATGTCCTTGCTGTATCCATGTGCCTCACGTGCAACTTAAAGAGCACAGCATGAAAGGCCTTTTGCAGACATCCGTCTCTTTACCACTTGCTTTGAGATCTGGCCCAACGTGGGAGCATGAGCAGACCCCTTCTGTGCTTTCCCATCTATATCTTGTTGCTGTTTTTAGACAGGGTCTCACCATGTAGCCCTGGATGTCCCAGAACTCACTCTGTAGACCAGGCTGGCACAGAACTCAAGAGATCCACCTGTCCCTGCCTCCTAAGTGCTGGGATTAAAGGTGTGAGCCGCCATGCCTGGCCATCTTTATCCTAAGGGCTTGTTATACTTACTCTCTCGACGCATTTCATTTTACGGCCTTCAGCGGCATCACCGTCAGCTCCTTGTGTGTCACTCTACTATACCAAAGCAAGTGTGTGACCTCTGAAAGGAAGCAACGGCTACCGTCATCAAGACACACGTAGTGAGCAGCATCTATGGGTCCCTGCAGAGAGAACAAGCCTTTGGGACCAGGGCCAGCCCACGTGCTGACCATCTCAGTGTCTGAGCAGCAGGGAGAGGACTGCACTTATGACAGTCCACCGGCGACACGGAGAGCTGGACACCCCTAACACAGCATCTGTTTAAAGAACTCTTGTAGTATGTTGCAGTTTTCCCAGTGTCTGATCCTGTAGATCTTACTACTTGGCCTAAGGATCCCCTAATACTTGTGTGCTAAATAATATTTAAAAAAAACAAAAAACAAAAACCCGAATCACTAGATTTTCCCAAACATAACAAATTGAGCCAATTTACACTGTTTCACAGGGGCTTTAACGTCTAGCTTAGTATTAGACAGCGTAATTCTTATCTGCATTTAATCCGCCTGATATCACACCTACCACATGGCTTCTGGAGAAGTCTCTGTACGTCCATGAGACTTAGAGAGTAAAAAGGGTGACTAACTTCAGGCGCAGGAAATGAGTCAGTGTGACAGCTGTTTGTGTGAGCCTGCTGCATGGAAAGGGCCTGTGAAGAACATTGTAGCTGCTTGTATTCTAATGCTAATTTGTGTCACCCAAATTAGTTGATTCTGATTGGTAAATAAAGATGCCAGCAGCCAATAACTGAGGAGAGAGAGGCGGGATTTAGGGTTGCTGGGCTTAAGGCTTTGAGGTAGATTCTAGCAGCTTGGAGGTTAAGAAGTTACCCATCTATTACTGGGCTGCTTAAGGAATATTAAAAATAAAGGCTAAGTGTGTTTTTCATTGGAGAACATAAACCACTGAGATGGGAAGCAAGCCTATACTGGGGCTTATTAAATAATACTACGAATATTATGCTGAACCGTGTCAAGATTGCACATACCTTTAGTCCTAAGATCAATTCCAAACACAGAGCACATAATCATGGCCCAAATCACAGGTGGAAATGAAGGGGCCCTATCTATACAAGAAAGAGCCTTTAAAACAGGCACAGTCAAATGTGAGGATTTCTGTCTCTGCCACTAGCTGTTGGTTAACACAACTACTCTTCCAAATCATACACGCACCCTTTTAAGATGAAGTTCTTGCACCATAGACAAACAGTGGTTTGAAACTTGTTATAAATAACTGGCAAGGTACAAAACTGAAATTCCAGAAATACACACAGTGAAAATTACCCATAGTGCCTGTTGATACCCTCAGACCATTTCCTCAGATTACCCTATACCTACACATGTGTACACACACACACACTGTACAAACCCCACATATGCACATACACATCTCAATATTTACATATGAACACCATACATACACCTATATATATACATATCCTCCCACATATACATACAATTGCACACTATATGTATGTACACACACACCATACAAACCCCACACATGCACATACACAGCCCATATACTTACAAATATCATACATACACCTACATATATATATCCTCCCATATATGCATACACATTACACACTGTATATGTATGTACACACATATACACATATCACTATTAATTCCTTGACCCCTGCTATTAGGTTGTCCATGTGGGAACGTCCTTCGGTGTTCTCTTCCCTGCAACCCGTGCTAGATGATACAGTTTAAGATGATGGCTGTTCTGTCAACATGGATCCCTGAGGGACTGGGGCCCAGACACTGAGGAGCTACAACTGATGCACGGTGTGAGCAAATCTTTGCTGCAGTAAACCACTGGAGTTCAGGATTACCCATCCTGACTAGTACAATTTCCCAGTGTTCTGTGTCCTTTGAAATGTTTTAAGCTCACGTTATTTACTTCACAGCAGAAAAGCTGTAGAAGAAATTGTAACTGTAGAAGGCAACAATAGAAATGTAATTGGTTAAAATTATTATTTGGTTTTAATTTTGGTATTCTGGAACCTTTTAGGCTTTCTTCTGACTCAAATATATTTGTTCACATAGGAAAAGAATATCTTAATTCAGTGGTGGAAATTTAAACTCCAAGAAACGAGAGTGACTTAGACCTAAAAGAGGATGAAGGAAGGACATAATAAAGAGCAGAGTAAGAAACTGCAACAGAGCTGGGCTCTGAGACTCACAGGAGACACTTGGGAGGAGGAGCCAAGGCTCAGTGACTGACAGGTGACATTCAGGAGGAGGAGCCAGGGCACATGTGATGCTCAGGAGGAGGAGCCAGGGCACATGTGATGCTCAGGAGGCGGAGCCAGGGCACATGTGATGCTCAGGAGGAGGAGCCAGTAAGACTATACAGCATGGGCTGCAGGAAACAGACAAATCAAACCACGCAGGACAATTAATGAGGCAAACTGGCTGTTTTGGTGGGAGGATGGCAGTAACAATGAGAAACTGAACAATGTCAGGAAGATGGTATAAGCACCAGGAAAAGCAGGGCTGTACTGATGAGTCTATAACCATTAAAAGGTAATTAAGGACTATTTGGAACTATTTTTCAATAATTTAAACATCTGTGATGAAATAGTTTATGCATTCTACCAACTTTCATTCACAAAACAATGCTGAATATCTCCATTGAAGAAGTCAACCTCTGGCTGGAATGCTGGCTCAGCAGATAAGAGCACTTGCTGCTTTCCCAGAGGACCTGGATTTGCTTCCCAGCACCCACATGGTGGCTCATGGCCTTCTGTAACTCTAGCTCCAAGAGATCCAATGCCCTCTTCCGGCCTCAGCGCACACTAGGCACAACTGTGGTGCACATAAACAATACAAACAAAACCATCCATACACATAAAGAATTATTTTAATGTTGATAGATTCCACCTAACATTTAATAAGTACTGACGCAGAGGCCTGGGTGGGCAGAAGAGATCAGAGCAGGATAGGTGCCGCTTCATGTGCAAGTCATGGAGGAGACGTGGGAGACAGAGAGAAGCCGAAGGGTTGAGAACTATTGAGGGTGGTGAGGAACAGCCTGGCATAAAGAGGCTGGGCTGCCACCTGAGGCCATGGTAATGTCCCAGCCCATGCTGCTGCTGAGGGGTCTGTGTCACTGTTCAAAGGCCATGTGGGCCGTTCCCGATCTAGGATGCTGCCTGAGGCCATCTTTATGGCTGCACAGAGCTGAGCTGGCTCCTCCCTTCCCTGGAACAGTGCTGAAGACCTAACTCTGGTACAGGCTAGCTGATTCAGATGGTGTTTAAATGACGGAGACCTGGTCTGGCTGTTGCAAGCAGGAGAGCTGGCTTCACCCCTTGCCTGGGCAAAGCAAGACCTGGCCCGGGTAGTGCTGGTGCAGGAGAGCTAGCAAGATGCCTAACTCAGCTTCCATCCGGGCCTTTCAGTGGGCCCGCCCCAGTATTTACCCCATCTATGAACTGCTGGAGCACAAGAAGGTTCTATAGATCCAAGGGCAAAAGGTCTCCACGACACAGGTGAACAAGAGGAGGTCCAAGAGGAGTCCCTTTGAAGATTTAGAATTCATAGTGCAGCAGAGGCCAGAGGCCTCGGACCAGGTTGGTGACTCATGGCAATGAACATTTGCAAGTAAACCTGTTTGGGCAAAAGGGGATACTGTGCGACACACCGGAACACACCACAGTTTCAGTGAGGTTTTTAAACTTTTTTTCCTTTGGGGGGTGGCTAAAAGGGCTGATATGGAGGGACAGGGAGATAAGTAGGATTGAGGTGCATCATTTAAAATTCACAAAGAATCAGTAAAAAGTTGATATTTAAAAAAAAAAGTCTAAACTTAGCCTTAGCTCATGTCCCAAGACCAGAATTTCACTAACATCAAAACCAGAGGTAGTTCAAGAAAAGTATATCATAAACCGACATACTTTATGAATATGGGAGGAAAACCCTTTAAGAAAACACGAGCGATGATGGGGGTCTACCAACACACGGAAGTCCTTCCACAACCAGTGCAGACTTAGTTTAGAAAATCTAGTAACTTACCGCGGTAGCAGAGGGAAGAAGAAATCTCAAGATCAAGTGTGTAAATGGGTTTCATAAAACCCAACAGGATACAAGCTTACAAGCAAGAGGCTGGAACTTCCCTAACCAGACAAGCAAGATATAAAAAACTTATGCTTAGTGATCAAAGAGTAGTCATTCCCTAGACAGGCTGAATATCCAGTCTTGGTGTTTCACTGGGGATCCTCACTCATGTGATATGATAGGGCAAGCTGAGGAGATCAAAGGAGTGTAGGCTAGGTCAGACTGTCTTTACTCATGGGCGACAGGACCATGTACTTAGGGAGTTCAAAGGAAGCCAAAATAAATCAGACCAATTAATGGTTATATTTGTATGTGCTACAACAAAATATTAGAAAGGAAATGAACATACAATAGCAGGAAAAGTAAGAAAAACCCAAGGAGATAATAGAGAAAGCACAAGTAAGCACAATATTCTGAAAACCAAAAGTTACTGTGGAAGAGAAGTCCTAAATCAGTGAAAAGAGAAAGAGACGAGGAGACTCAAAACACTAACCTTGTAGAAACTGACACAGTGATTTATGGTTTATCTAGAAAGACACATGTCCTAGGAGAATACAAATGATTCACACAAACAATTTTATATAACTTTTATATAGCCCAAGTTGAGACTTGCTATAAAGATACAGAAGTTAAAACAGCATACTATTAGCTGCTATTGACATTCCTATGAGTTAATGGTACAGAAAAGGATTCAGAAATAGACCCAAACAGTTATGGTCAATTGATTTTCAGAGAGAGTGTGAGGTGACTCCATGAGCATAGTCTTTTCTGAAGACTATTTTCCTCCATGCAGTATACAAGCAGCACATGCACACACACACACACACACACACACACACACACACACACACACACACTCACACACACACAAATGAGGAAGCAAATATTATTGTGACACTGGAGGACACACTAGAACCAAGCTACTGATTCTTTTTATGTTGGGAAATCCTGGAATAAGCTTTTTTTTTTTTATTTTTATGTTTTTGCTACATCTCCTGTACTAACCGTACTACCTGGGGGCAAAACAGTAAGGAGCAGAAAGGAACAATAACAAAATACAGCAATGATAAAATTGAAAAGTGACATCTTATATTGAGACAAGTCACTGGTCACCATCTCTTCCAAAGGAGTGGTGAAGAACCCATCATTACCTACTATGTAGACTTGCCAAGAAATTATAATCCAACAAAACCTTTAAGTTCAGTGATAACTCACCATAAATGAAATCAGGACCTGAAAGAAAGCATCCTATGACTACTAGAAGGAGGAAAACCAACACAAGGCCAGCTCTATGGGACAGCTTGTTTCTTCAGTAAATTATAACAACAATATGGAAGATTAAAAGGCTTAAGATGAGATGTGAATTCCAATGGGAGGGGAGATTGGGGGAATCTTTGAAGAGCTGGGAGAGGGGAAACCATGACCAGAATATGTTGTATTAAAACATCTATTTTCAATAAAATAGAAAGAAAAAAGAAAAAACAAACCCATAAAGGGGGCATTAAGATACACAAGTAGGCGATTTTCAGCTGCGCCCAGAGCTGACCCTGTGCCACAGTTCTCTGTACCCAGACCACAGTGTGAGAAAGCAGGTCTCCAGGAGTGCTGACACACAGGCTTACTGGAGGGTCAAGCAACTGTCAGAGACAGCAACACAAACTACCACCAAAGACAATCTGATGTCATGAAGCAAGCTCAGTAATGTAAGCAACAGTAACCAAGGTCACTTGGCATCAACAGAACCCAGTTCCCCTAACACAGCAAGCCCTGGATACCCCAACTCACCGGAACAGCAAGGTTTTGATTTAAAAATCACAACTCACAATGATGTTAGAGGATTTTAAGAAGGACATAAATAACTCCCTTAAAGAAATACAGGGGCTAGAGAGATGGCTCAGTGGTTAAGAGCACTCATTGCTCTTCCAGAGGTCCTGAGTTCAATTCTCAGCAACCACATGGTGCCTCACAACCATCTATGGGATCCAGGGATGCCCTCTTCTGGTGTGTCTGAAGACAGTGACAGTGTACTCACATACATGAAATAAATATATAAATATTTAAAAACAAACAAAATAAATACAAGACAGCACAGGTAAATAAGTGAAGCCCTTAAAGAGGAAACACAAAAATCCCTTAAAGAATTACAGGAAAACACAACCAATAGGAGAAGGAAATGAACAAAACCATTCAGGATCTAAAAATGGAAATAGAAACAACAAAGAAAGCACAAAGGGAGACAACCCTGGAGATAGAAAACCTAGGAAAGAGATCAAGAGTCATCAATGCAAGCATTACCAACAGAATACAAGGGATACAAGAGAGAATCTCAGGGGCAGAAGATACCATAGAAAACAATGACACAATAATCAAAGAAAATGCAAATGCAAAAAGCTCCTAACCAAGGAAATTCAGGACACAATGAGAAGATCAAACTTAAGGATAATAGGTATAGAAGAGAGCAAAGACTCCCAACTTAAAGAGCCAGTAAATATCTCCAACAAAATTATAGAAGAAAACTTCCCTAACCTAAAGAAATGCCCATAAACATACAAGAAGACCACAGAACTCCAAATAGATTGGACCAGAAAAGAAACTCCTCCCGTCACATAATAGTCAAAATACCAAATGCACAAAACAAAGAATGAATATTAAAAGTAGTAAGGGAAAATGTCAAGTAACATATAAAGGCAGACCTATCTGAATTACACCAGACTTCTCACCAGAGACTACGAAAGCCAGAAGATCCTGGGCAGATGTCATACAGATCCTAAGAGAACACAAATGCCAGCCCAGGCTACTATATCCAGCAAAACTCTCAATTAAAGTAGATGGAGAAACCAAGATATTCCGTAACAAAACCAAATTTACACAATATCTTCCCACAAATCCAGTTCTACAAAAGATAATAGATGGAAAACTCCAACACAAGGAGGGAAACTACACCCTAGAAAAAGCAAGAAAGTAGTCTAATTTTAACAAACCAAAAGAAGATACGCACACAAATATAACTGTACCTCTAACAGCAAAAATAATAGGAAATAACAATCATTGGTTCCTAATATCTCTCAACATCAATGGACTCAATTCCACAATAAAAAACAGACTAACAGACTGGATACAGAAAGAGGACCCAGCATTTTGCTGCATACAGGAAACACACCTCAGTGACAAAGACAGACACTACCTCAGAGTAAAAGGCTGGAAAACAACTTTCCAAGCAAATGGACCGAAGAAACAAGCTGGAGTAGCCATTCTAATATCGAATAAAATCAACTTTCAACCAAAAGTTATCAAAAAAGGTAAGGAAGGACACTTCATACTCATCAAAGGAAAAAATTCCACCATGATGAACTCTTAACCCTGAATATCTATGCTCTAAATGCAAGGGCATCTACATTCATAAAAGAAACCTTACTAACACTCAAAGTACACATAGAACCCTATACAATAATAATGGGAGACTCAACACCCAATTCTCATCAATGGACAGATCATGGAAACAGAAACTAAACAGAGACACAGAGAAACTGAAAGAAATATAAACCAAATGGATTTAACAGATATCTATAGAACAATTCATCCTAAAACAAAATAATATACCTTCTTCTCAGCACCTCATGGTACCCTTCTCTAAAATTGACCATATAATCTGTGACAAAACAGGTCTCAAGAAGATTGAAATAATCCCGTGCATCCTATCAGATCACCATGGACTAAGGCTGGTCTTCAATAACAACAAAAATGACAGAAAGCCCATATACACATGGAAGAGGAACAATGCTCTACTCGATGATAACTTGGTGACAAAAGAAATAAAGAAAGAAATTAAAGACTTTTTAGAATTTAATGAAAATGAAGGCACAACGTACCCAAATGTATGGGACACAATGAAAACAGTGCTAAAAGGAAAACTCATAGTTCTGAGTGCCTGCAAAAAGAAACTGGAGAGAGAGCATACATTAGCAGCTTGACAGCACACCTAAAAACTTAGATCAAAAAGAAGCAAATACACCCAGGAGGAGTAGAAGGCAGAAAATAATCAAACTCAGAGCTGAAATCAACCAAGTAGAAACAAAAAGGACCATAGAAAGAATCAACAGAACCAAAAGCTGGTTCTTTGAGAAAATCAACAAGATAGATAAACCCTTAGCCAGACTAACGAGAGGACACAGAGAGTGTGTCCAAATTAACAAAATCAGAAATGAAAAGGGAGACATAACAACAGAAACTAAGGAAATTCAAAAATCTTACAAAAGCCTATACTCAAAAACCTGGAAAATCTGGATGAAATGGACAATTTTCAAGACAGATACCAGGCACCAAAGTTAAATCAGGATCAGATAAACCATCTAAACAGTCCCATAACCCCTAAAGAAATAGAAGCAGTCATTAAAAGTCTCCGAACCAAAAAAAGCCCAGGACCAGATGGGTTCCAGGCAGAATTCTATCAAACCTTTATAAAAGACCTAATACCAATACTCTCCAAACTATTCCACAAAACAGAAACAGAAGGAGCACTACCAAATTCCTTCTATGAAGCCACAATTACTCTTATACCTAAACCACACAAAGACCCAACAAAGAAAGAGAACTTCAGACCACTTTCCCAGATGAAATCAACACAAAAATACTCAATAAAATTCTCACAAACCAAATCCAAGAACACATCAAAACAATCATCCACCATGATCAAGTAGGCTTCATCACAGGGATGCAGGGATGGAAATCCATCAAGGTAATCCACTATATAAACAAAAAAGAAAACAAAAACAAAAACAAAAACAAAAACTGCACGATCATCTCATTAGATGCCGAGAAATCATTTGACAAAATTCAACACCCCTTCATGTTAAAAGTCTTGGAAAGATCAGGAATTCAAGGCCAATATCCAAATATAGTAAAAGCAATATAGAGCAAACCAGTAGCCATCATCAAACTTAATGGAGAGAAACTTGAAGCAATCCCACTAACAACAGGGATTGGACAAGGCTGCCCACTCTCTTCCTATCTAGTCAATATAGTACTCAAAGTCCTAGCGAGAGCAATCAGACAACAAAAGGAGGTCAACAGGATACAAATGGGAAAGGATGGAGTCAAAATATCACTATTTGCAGATGATATGATAGTATACTTAAGTGACCCCAAAAGTTCCACCAGAGAACTCCTAAACCTGATAAACAACTTCAGCATAGTGACTGGATATAAAATTAACTCAAATCAGTAGCCTTCCTCTACCCAAAGGATAAATAGGCTGAGAAAGAAATAAGGGAAATGACACCCTTCACAATAGTCACAAATAAAATAAAATACCTCGGTGTGACTCTAACCAAGCAAGTGAAAGACCTGTGTGACAAGAACTTCAAGTCTCTGAAGAAAGAAATTGAAGATCTCAGAAGATGGAAAGATCTCTCTTGTTCATGGATTGGCAGGGTTAGTATTGTAAAAATGGCCATCTTGCCAAAAGCAATCTATAGATTCAATGCAATCTCCACCAAAATTCCAACTCAATTCTTCATAGAGTTATAAGGAGCAATTTGCAAATTCATTTGGAATAACAAAACACCAGGATAGCAAAAACTGTCCTCAACAATAAAAGAACTTCTGGGGGAATCGCCATCCCTGACCTCAAGCTGTATTACAATAGTGATAAAAACTATATGGTATTTGGACAGAGACAGGCAGGTAGATCAATGGGTAGAATTGAAGGACCAGAATTGACACCTATGGTCACTGGATCTTTGACAAAGGAGCTAAAACCATCCAGTGGAAAAAGACAGCATTTTCAATAAATGGTGCTGATTGAACTGGAGGTCACCATGTAGAAGAATGCAAATTGATCCATTCTTATTATAGCCTTGTACAAATCTCAAGTCCAAGTAGATCAAGGACCTTCACATAAACCCAGATACACTCAAACTAATAGAGGAAAAATTGGGGAAGATCCTTGAACACAGGGGTATAGTGGAACATTTCCTGAACAGAACACCAATGACTTATGCTGTAACATCAAGAATCAACAAATGGTACTTCATAAAATTGCAAAGCTTCTGTAAGGCAAAGGACACTGTCGTTAGGCAAAACAGCAACCAACAGATTGGGAAAAGATCTTTACCAATCCTACATCCAGTTGAGGGCTAATATCCAAAATATAAAAAGAATTCAAGAAGTTAGACTCCAGAAAATCAAATAACTCTATTAAATAACGGGGTACAGAGTTAAACCAAGAATTCACAGATGAGGAATACCAAATGGCTGAGAAGCACCTAAAGAAATGTTCAACATCCTTAGTCATCAGGGAAATGCAAATCAAAACAACTGAGATTCCACCTCACACCAGTCAGAATGGTTAAAATAAAAAACTCAGGTGACAACCGATGTTGGCGAGGATGTGGAGAAAGAGGAATACTCCTCCATTGTTGGTGGGATTGCAAGCTGGTACAACCACTCTGGAAATCAGTCTGGAGGTTCCTCAGAAAATTAGACATAGTTCTACCTGAGGACCCAGCTATAGCATTCCTGGTTATATACCTAAAAGATGCTCCAACATATAAGAACACATGTTCTACTATGTTCATAGCAGCCTTATTTATAATAGCCAGAAGCTTTAAAGAACCCAGATGTCCCTCAACAGAGGAACAGATACAGAAAATGTGGTACATCTACGTACTGGAGTACTACTCAGCTATCAAAAACAATGACTTCATGAAATTTATAGGCAAATGGATGGAATTAGACAATATCATCCTAAGTGAGGTAACCCAATCACAAAAAAACACATATGTTATGCACTTACTTATAAGTGGATATTACCCTAAAAGCTCAAAGATATAATCCACAGACCATATGAAGCTCAAGAAGGACGATCAAAGTGTGGATGCTTCAGTTGGTGGTGACAAAAATATTCATAGGAGGAGATAGGAAAACAAAGTTTGGAGCAGAAACTGAAGGAAAGGCCATTCAGAACCTGCACTACTTGGGGATACAGCCACCAAACCCAGACAATATTGCAGATGCCAAGAAGTGCATGCTGACAGGAGCCTGATATAGCTGTCTCCTGAGATGCTTTGCCAGAGCCTGACAAACACAGAGGCAGATGCTCACAGCCAACCATTGAACTGTGAACGGGGTCCCCATTGGAGGAGTTAGAAAAAGGATTGAAGGAGTTGAAGGGGTCTGCAACCCCATAAGAATAAATACCATCCGGGGTTGGGGATTTGGCTCAGTGGTAGGGCGCTTGCCTAGGAAGGCGAAAGGCCCTGGGTTCGGTCCCCAGCCCCGAAAAAAAAAAAAAAAAAAGAACCAAAAAAAAACATAAATAAATAAATAAATAAAGAATAAATACCATCCAAGCCGAGCTCCACCATTCAAAGAGTACACATGGACAGACCCATGGCTCCAGGCGCATATGTAGCAGAGGATGGCCTTGCTGGGCACCAATGGGAGGAGAACCCCTTGGTCTTGCCAAGGCTTGATGCCACAGTGTAGGGGAATGTCAGGGCAGGGAGGCAGGAAGTGTTGGGTGGATGGGTGGGGGAACACCCTCATAGAAGGAGGAGGAGGAGGAATGGGATAGGGGGGGTTATAGACAGGAAACTGGGAAAGGGAATAACATTTGAAATGTAAATAAAAATATCCAATAAGAAAATTTTAAAAAGATACACAATTAGGCACATTATATAGAATGCATTAAAGCAAACATATTTAAAGTAAAGTTAGGCACCAACTAGAAAGTCTAGGGTATAAGGAGTTTTTAATCTTGTAAGCCTGAACTCTGCTCTCTTCAAATTCAAATGTTAAAGCCCTGAACAAGAGTATCTCATGATGGGCTGTACTTATAAAGTCTTTATAGAGGAAATGGAAATTAAGAGTTACATTTTAAATATACATACTGAAATGTTTAGAAAAGGGTTGAGTACTAGAATTTGCTTCAAAATCTGAAATGTGTACACTGGGGAGGAATGTGCAGTGAGGGTGGGTAGAACTGACCGTGGGAGAAGGGTTATTTAATCTATTGCTATAGATGTTGTCACCGTGCTGAAGAGGCAGCCCTAGCTTAGATGAGCCCTGTGCTCAATCCCCACCCCACCCCAAACCTGTCACCTGAATGGCTTCACAGTCATTGAAAAGCACTTTATTCTAAAGACATATGTCTTCAAAGATGCGCAGCGAGAGCTGAAAACAATGAATGAACAGCAGGTGGCTGAGGAACCTGCCTAGAGAGCAGATAAGCGGGCAGAAACCTCTCTAAGGAGACTGTAATGAACAACAGGCCCTTGGGCTTCCCTCTCTGACTCTGCTTTTTGTCCATAGTTTTCCTTAATGTTCCTCACCCCTGGCATGTGACTTTACTCTCAAGCCTTTGCACACAGCTCCTTCCTAGAGGGGCTTGGACCTTGCTACACACTGGCCTTCCAGAATTTCCTTTGCTACAATTGTGGCATCTTGCAGGTCTACAGAACCAGCCTGTCAGGTATGAGGGCAAGGTCTGCCCAGCATGAATCACAGCCTCGCTGGCATCTGAGGGCTTTTGTAATGAACAGGTAAAGATATCTCATTGAATCTAGAATCTAAGGTCACTGCTAGCAAGCTCTAGGTTAGAAACCTTGCTTGAAGAAAACCCTGTGTGACTAGGCAATACAGCAGGACCAGATTCCTTGCTATGTGTGAATTTGTGGAGGAGAAGCAGAGGAAGCCACAAGAACCTGGAAACACCAGGAATGTTTCTTGCCTGCCAGAGAAAGCCGCAGGCAGTAGGGCTGTAGGGGCAGAGGTCTGCCCAAGCCTGTAGGAATCATATCGTGCATCATGTGTCCCACACGAGTCATGCAACTACAGGATCGGGTGTTCTCCCTGCTGTATGTTGGCCTTTTGAAACCTTGTAAAACCCCTGGTTGGAATAGGATTGTTCACTATGTACTACTATATAATGGGAGTACATGACTTGCTCTTTTGATTTTTACAAGGCCTCATGGTTAAAGAGTTAGGCCTAAGTCTCAAAGGAGATTTTGGACATGGCATTTTGAATAGTGTTACAAGTGTTGATACCATGGGGATGCTTGAGGCTAAACTAGATGAACTTTGTCTTGTGGGATGGCAGTCAATTTTGGGGGGAAAGGCGTCAAATGTTATGGATGAATTCTGGAATTATCTCCTATAAGCTTGTACTTTTCTGTGATGGCTGTGAAGGGAGGCCTAGGTAGTCACTAGCAGGACTAGGGGTGGGCCTTTATCATTATAACCCCCCCTCTAGCCATGCTGGGTCCTAGTTGCCCCCAGGTGTGAGTCTCGACCCTATCTTTCTGCCTTCATGAATGCCATCTAGCCTTCCCTCCTGCGATCGACTGAGCATCCCTGAAACTGAACCAAGTGTACCTTTCCTCTTGTAATTAGCTTCTGCTGCAGCTGGTGAAAACAGGCTTAGTGACTCCTGTTTTTCTTCTCAGTATCTGTTCTCACAGTAAGAATACATATACTTAGATATGTTTTTAACACAGGTATCCTATAATGGTGCATACTGTATACCTCAAGTTGGCTTTAATATACGCTATTTATTCCAAGTGTGTTATATGTGGGCATGTGTGTAGCATGTTGTGTGTGTATAGGTCAGATGACACCTTCAGCGAATTGGTTTTCTCTTGGTGCCATGTGTGTCTTAGCAGCTGAACCCAGGTGGCCACTGAGCCATCTTGCTGGCCTTGAGGTTTCTTTTTAAGGGCTGTTTTTGGGTCATGAATTCCCTCTTCTGATGTTCTGCATCTTGGAAGGTCTTGCTTCTTCTTCATTGCCAAAGACTAGCTTTGTTAGTACAGCAGCTTTAGTCTGAAGAGATTTTCTCTCAGTACCTGTAGTAGTAATCACTCCTCACCTCCTGACCTGTAGTTTCTTCTGAGCATCCTGCTACTGGTCTAACTAAAACACCCTGGATTGTGCCTGAGGCTCTCCTCTTGTGGACTTTACCTAATCTTTTCTTTGCTATATTTCAGCACCTACACTTCACTGCAGTACTCCGTAGTAAAAATCTTTTCTGGCCACACTGGAGACCTAATATACCTCATTTACATATGTGTCTACATTTTACCTGCAATTTGAAGTCTTTTCATATTATTTCATTGAAATAGTCTGTCTTTAACTTTTTCCTTCAACTTTCAGTATTTAAAAAAGATACTGTTTGTTCATTTAATGATGTCCCAGAAGTCCTGAATACTTTCTTTGTTTTGTTTTTTTTTTTGTTTGTTTGTTTGGTTTTTTTTCAAGACATAGTTTATCTGCTAGCCCTGGCTGTCGTGGAACTTGCTCTGTAGACCAGGCTGGTCTTGAACTCCGAGGTCTGTCTACCTCTTCCAAGTTCTGAGATTAAAGGCATGTGCCACCACTGCCTGGCTCTCAATAGTTTCTTTCATGTTTTTCCCCCTCACTGGGCTATCAAAATTATTATCTATTTTCAAGTTCAAATATTCTTTTTAAATTTAAAATAAACTGAATTAAAATATAATTAGATAATTTCTTCCTTCCCTTCCCCCTCAACTCCTCCTATATTCCCACTTATTCCCTCTCAAATTCATGATCTCCTTTTCTTTATTATTGTTACACACGAAGACCACGCGTATACATATAAATATACCTGCTGAGTCCACTTAGTGCTGGTTGCATACACCATTTCAGGCCTGAGCACTTGGGATATCCAGTTAGGGGCTCATCCCTGGGGAAGACTCATGGAGTCCTTATTTACCTGTGGCTCTTTGTCTAGGGGTGGGGCTGCATGGGACTGTCCAATGGATGTTAGAATGTCTATTAGTGTTCTCTTTGTTTAGGCCTTGTTTCGGCAGCCATATTACTGAGGTGTCCTGCATGTAGCTTCCCTGTCACTTCTAGGAGACACTCTCTCACAGCAGACTTCCTGTGTCTCAGGCTCTCGCAGTCTTTCTAGCTGTCTCCCATTGTGTTTCCTGAGCTGGGTTCTGGACTTGTATTGCAGATGTTATCAGTTGGGGTTGGGCATGCATGGTTAGCTGTTCTCTTCAGTTTGATTCACTGTAGTTTTCAGCGATGGTCTTCTACCAAGAGAAGCTTCTCTCATAAAGGGTGTGGTGGTTTGAATGAGAATGGCCCCCACGGGCTCACAGATTTGAAGGCTTGGTTACCATGGAAAGGTACTATCTGAAAGGGTTAGAAGGTATGGCCCTGTTGGAGGGAGTGGGTTGCTGTGGGTGGGCTTCAAGGATTCAAAAAGCCCAAATCAGGCCCAGTCCTGTTTCTCTTCCTACATCGGATAAACTTTTGCCCCTCTCCACTGGTTCCTTCCTCTGCCCAGTAATAATCATTCCTTTTCTTTACCAGGTATTTATCCCTTTAGTTTATTTGGACCTTACTGCCATAGTTAGGGTTTTCTTTAAGAGACATCATATTACCTCATTCCTTATGTTCCTACATTAAGATCTGTGTTTCTGATGGTTCAGATAGCTCTACCATTTTAATGAAGTGGCTTTATTAGTAGGCAGCTTTCTCCTGAGGATGTGTCTTGAAGTATTGGTGCAATGCTGGCTTTGATTCTAGATGGCCACCATAGAATGGCATCCTAGATTCTCCTTGGCTGTGATTAATGGCTCTGCACAGGGAGTGCAGTGTGTGCTGCGCTGAACTAGAACCCCACTGACCCTTCTGTGAGCAGAGCAGGTACAGCACAGTGATGAAGATGATGTGCTTGTATAGTGTCAGGAACTTCACGAGCCTTCATTGAGCCTGCACACATGTGGCTAGTCATGGTCCTAGCAGCCAGATCTTCTCAAAGGGTAATTACCCTGCTCTCCTGATTCAAGACCATGACACTGTTCTCTGTATCACCATGCCTGTCCCTACAATGTGGGGCATTGTCTCTGGAGTCCCAAAGATAAGAATACACAAATGAGGACTCTGACTCCAAAGCCAGTCCAAGTTCAGACATCTGACTTTTCAAGCTGGCTTTAGGACCAGCACCCTGAGGGCAGGCGTGGCAGTCAATGGGATATGTGATATCCTTCTCTGAAAGGAGATGATACAGATTACAGGTTTCTGATGTCAGTGAGCTGCAAACATGAAGATTATAGAAACTTCCAGGGTCAAAAATTACCAGCACACACACACTGGCCGTGTGCTGAGCCTGTTGCCTTGCAGGGAGGCTTGTCCTGTACAGCTGTGGCTATGGGCTGGCAGGTGTCGCGATTCTGTTTCTCTTCCTCTGCTGCTATCCCAGGGCTCAGATTCTCACAGGAGTTCAATGACCACTCACCTCTGAATACAACTGTGCATCTTTAGCTCTTCTCTGTAGAGGAATTCAGTGATGAACATCTCAGTCCATTGGCCAGGAGGATTATCTTTTAACCTTTAGAGCAGGTAAAAAGAAAAAATTCTTTAAAACACTTTTAAAAGCACAGAAATTAGAAACTCATTAAGATAAAAATCTAATCATAGAACATTGAACGAGGAAAAACCAACAGGGAAAATATTTCCAACAGATCTATCTAACAAATGGCATGTGGCCACACTATGTATACAGAGTGTTCTGGAGCAACAGCAAGAAGTAGACCCTTAATAGAATTTGCAAAACTGAAAAGACACTCAGAGGCGAAAATGC
This sequence comes from Rattus rattus, assembly GCF_011064425.1. Lineage (NCBI taxonomy): Eukaryota > Metazoa > Chordata > Mammalia > Rodentia > Muridae > Rattus > Rattus rattus. The sequence continues at coordinate 125,099,408 of NC_046156.1, read as the reverse complement.
ATAAACACCCACCCAGCAGCATCTAGAAGCTCTCTGCATCAGTCATTAAGAAAAGCCGAAACCACAATGATGTGCAACTTCCCATCTCCCAGAATGGCTGAGTTAAAAATCAGCAATACCAAATATGAGACAAGAGGTCCAACTGGCGCTGTATTTTAGGGGTTGACTGTGCAATGTCCCCTGAAAGCTCATGTTTTGAATCCTGGCCTGGTGGGATTTGGGGAATTGACTGCATTAGGAAGGCTCTGAGATCAGTAGGTCAATCCATTGACGCATTCATATCTGATGTTGTTACTGAACGGTGACAGGAACTGACGAAGGTATGGACGGACTGGACTCTGAAGGTTCTATCTGGTCCTCGGCCTCCTCTGGTCTCTCTCTCTGCTGCCTGGCTGCCCTAAGGCGAGGGCTTTGCTCCACTGTGTTCTTTCACCCCTAACATAGGTCCCGAGACAATGAAGCCACTGTATTTGTGATAGCTAGGACCTGACAGAAAAACCTAAATGCCCTTCAGTTGATGACTAGGTAATGAAACATACATATGTATACATATACACATACATACACACACACATATGCACACACACACACCATTCAGTGGAAAGAAAAGGAAATTATGAACTTTACAGGTAAATGAAGTAGAAAATATTGCAGTCATCCAGATCCAGGATGACAAATGCTGCAGGTTCTCTCTCATCTGGGGCTGCCACCTTGAACTCTTCAGATGTGAGCATACAAGCCAGAATAACTACAGAAGCCAAGGAAGTAAAAATGGACCTTAGGACTAGAGAAGGGACTCTAGAGAGACCAGAATAGAGGACACCGGTGATTTAAAGGGGGAAACAGAGAAAGAGAAGCAATAGACAGGAAAAGAGGGGTTAAATACAAAAGGAGGGAGGGAGGAAAGATAAACAACATGGGAAATGTTTGTAATAGCCATTGGGACTATTACTTTATATGCAATACATATAAGTGCATAGTGGCTTGAAGGAGAATGGGCCTAATAGTCTCATACATTTGAATGTCACTATATAGTGGAACTGTTTAGGAAGGATTAGAAGGTGTGGGGGTGTTGGAGTGGGTGTGACCTTGTTGGAGGAGGTTTTCTGGTCTCTGTCTCTGTTCCCGCTTCCTCCACCTTCTCTCTCTGCTGCCTCCTGCCTGTGGTTGAGTATGTAAAGTTCTTAGCTATTCTTCCATATTCTCTGCTTCCTGCCATGATGATAATGGACTAAGAAATCCCTCAATTAAATGCTTTCTTTTCTAAGACTTGTCTTGGTCGTGGTGTCTCTTCACAGCAATAGAAGAGTAACAAGACAAAGCCACACACACACACACACACACACACACACACACACACACACACACACACACACACACACACACACACACACACACACACACACACACACACAAGCTACTTATGATAATGCTCTTCCCAAGAGCCACAGACTATTAACAAAGTCCCATACCAGGCATGAGACCTCTCCTTTTGAGCATTAGTCAGAGTCCAAAAGAGTCCTCCAAACAATGTATGTTATTCCTGAAGCCCTCGGTTGTCTCCCAGAGTTGAAGGTAAGTTCCTTTTGCGGAAGACACAATCACTTTAGAGCACAGGACCTGAAGGCCTCCTCCCCAAGGACGAGTTTTCATAGAGCTGGCAGTGCTATGAAAGCTGCCAAGAGAGGAATGCTTGTGAATCATAATGACCACCAGAGCGAGAGATCCCTAAAGGTGCAATAGTGAATCTTGACAGTAACAAAGAGCTGTCTAATTGGATATCAGGCCTGATAACAGGAGGGAAGTCATGCCTGGTAATAGAAACCTGGCCAACCATCCATGACTAGTGATAGCATGGATCCTAGAGTAGAACCTACTACTACCACTTTCTAAACCAGTATAATTCCTAACTTCATCCCAAACACTTACACCCACAGTAAGTGTACCTCTCATTCTTCCCCTCATCAAAAAAAAAAAAATCTTTCTGAAGCAGAAGGAGACCATTATAGAAATCCACAACTGGTGAAATGCAGAAAACAATTGGCTGTGGGGTGCCCACCGCTAACCAATATATCTACAACACAACTCGTGCCCCTAAGGTCAGGGAATGTCACAGATGATGGTGCAGAAAGAATGTAAGTGCCTGAAACTAGGAAGTCTGCTGCGAGCCTGTGTCTTATGAAGAGCTATAATGACTGCTGAGAGAAGAATTCGCTTTCCTCCAGGATGTGTTCCCTAAATGCTTATCCGACAGTAAGTGGTACAGTGTAACACATGTACAAACAAGCAACACGAAGTGACTCTGCAGATTCCCCCCTCCCACCCCCTGTACCTCTGTGTGTGTTGTGTGTGAGTGTGTGTGTGTGTGTGTGTGTGTGTGTCTGTGTGTGTGTGTAATTAAAGAAAAAGAGACCAGGAATTTGAGAAGGAGTTGGGAGGAATGAGACAGGTAGAGGGAGGCAACAGGAAATGACATAATTACATTTTAATTGAAAATATTTTTAAAGGACTGGCAAAAGATTTAGATAGCCATTTTATCACATAAATGATTAATGATTAATAACCAGATGAAAAGCCTTCCATGCTATTCATCTTTATGAAGATGCCAATTAACTGTAATGCTATACTATCACGTCCTCAAGAGAATGGCTGTGTGGTGTTTGAATAAGAACAGCCCCTATAGGCTCATATATTTGAATGTTTGGTCCCCACCTAGAGGAACTTTCTGGAAAGGATTAGGATATGTGATCTTGTTGGAGGAGGTGTGTCACTGTGAACAGACTTTGAGGTTTCAAAAGGCCAAGTCATTCCTAGCTAGCTGTCTTCTGCCTTGTGTTTCTGTCTCAACACGCAAGCTGTCCACTACTGCTCCAGTATCCTGCCTACTTTGCTTTGGCTATGGAGTCTCAGAACAGCAATAGAATAGTAACACTGGGATGGGGTGAGGGTAGGGGCTCAAAAAAAAAAAAAAAAAAAAAAAAGGTAGCACACTGGATATTGCTGAGAAAGCAAGGAAATCACATCTCTACATATTATTGCTTAGACTGTGCAAATGCTTTGGGAAAATATTTTTCAGGTTCTTAAAAGTTAAACATAAATTTGATTCTACAGCTACACTCTTAGAAACTCACCCGAGAGACATAAAAATAAAATCTACATAAACACATAGACACAGCAGCATTTTATCATTTCCAGAAGCATCATTTGAAATAACCAACACTATATAAATAACCAAAACCCAAACTGAAACAATTCAAATGCCTTCAGTTCAAAAATAGACATAAAATTATGTCATTTCAAAAGAGCAAATCCTTTAACAATACAAAGGGATGGCCTATTAACTGACTACTCTCCAACACAGGTTAATCTCAAAATCTGGTGTTAAGAAGTAAATCCTGGGGAGGTGCCTCCTCTAATAAAGTACTTGCAATGTAAGCAGGGAGACCTGAGTTCTGACCCAGAACCGCATAAAAAGCAAGGCCTGGCAATGTGTTTGCAATCCACATAGAGAGGTGAAGACAGGAGAATTCCTAGGCCAACAAAAAGCATGTCTCAAAGCAACCAAAGTGGACAGCTCCTGAAAAAAATACCAGAGGTTGTCCTCTGGCTTCCATGAGCACTCACATCTTCACACCATCTGCCATCAAAAGAAGCCACATCCCCAAAACTGTATTCTAAGATTCCATTTAGACAAAAGGGGTCACTGGATGCTTGGGGCTAGGAGTTGACTGACTGACATGGTGCAGTTTTGTGGACAATAGGAATTTCTAGAACTGGATTATAGTGACAGCTGTTCAAACCTCTGGAAAACACAGACTTGAGAACTTACAATGAGTGGCTTTTAATGGCATATAAATTGTACCTCAATAAGATGGTTTTTAAAGATTTATCTAAGAACGTTCCCAGTGGTTTTATTCTTGATAGCTTCTTAAAAGGGTGACAAAAAGACAAATTGATAAATTGTGATCTATTCATGGAACACAATATCAGCTGTCCATAAAAACTACTTAAGAGATGGAAAGATGGCTGGCTCAGTGGGTAAGATCTATGAACGAATGCTGACCAACCATGAAGACCTGAGTTCAAACCCTCAGCAATCATGTAAAAGGCTGGGTGTGGCCAGTACATCAGTAACCCCAGCACTGTGGGATGTTTGCTCGGGTTTGCTGGCTCCTAACCTATCTCCAGGTTCAGTGAATGAGGGGAATAAGGCAGGAAGTGATAGAGTCATGGCTCTCAACCTTCCTAATGTTGCAACCCTTTAATATGTTGTGATGATCCGAACCATAAAATTACTTTTGTTGCTACTTCATAACTGTAATTTTGCTAGTGTTATAAATTGTAATGTAAAAATCTGAGTTTTCCCATGGTCTTAGGTGACTCCTGTAAGAAGGACATTTGCCCTCCCCAAAGGGGTTGTGACCTACAGGTACAACACACAGTCACAGACATGAATCTGAAAAAAATATAACACCCCTCTCCCCTCCATCCCCCCCCAACCTCTCTCTCTCACTCTGCAAGCACTGAAGTTCAAACTCTAACTGAATCACATTTGTAGATCTGACAGCTCACCTTTTCCTTATCAAAAAAATCTTAGGACACCTTCCAGAGTAAAATTTACTTAAACAAGAATCCTGTGTTCTATAACCTAACAGTCTGAGACTTATGAAGCAAAACCAAGTCTGGTCCTGATCACATCCTACAGATTTGGGGATTACAGAGTAGTCACTTCACATCCGCAACTACTGTAGGCATGTTTTACTCCTGCGCCTCAGGACACATGAGGAAAGTCTAAACTGCACACAGCACACACACGGTGAAAGAGGCCACTTCCTAGTCAGTGGTATCTATTACCATTTTGGACTCAGCCAAGAAAGAACTGCCACCACAGCAACTGCCTGCTCCTCTGTCACGTATGTCCCCTCCTCCAATCACCTTTGAATGAGCCAGTTCTGGAAGCAAGATAAAACTGGAGACATAAGCTCTGGGGTACCATTTGCCATAGACCACGTCACACAGGCCTAGGCTAGTCTGGGGCACGCACCTGGAGCACGTATTAAAGCAGTCATATTTTTGGCCCAATAGCAGTATTCCAAGAATTAACTAAAAGGAAGTAAGGAAGGAACCTCTTTGTGACAAATGTGACCCACTCATTCTGGTGAATTTCCAACAGCCATAAAACACCCTGCAAAGAATCAAAACAACCTATTAACAATAGGAGTCAGTCAGTGAACTATGACACAGTCAGTAGGCGGACTACTCCCTGAAGCCATGAGATGCATGCTCCGGGGAAAAGTGGACAAACAGGAAAACACTGTCACATAGTGTTCGGTGACAGAAGACAAAGCCATGGAGAGCAGGGCCATTCACGGGCAGGGATGACAGAATTCCCCTAGACTCCCAGACAGTAAAAATATTTGTGTAAAGCTTTGAGAAGAAAGGCCTACATCACTGGCAGGATCATGGCAGTGCACGCCATAATTCTCAGACTTAAACATCGTGTAGTTGAGTGAAGAATCATGATTCAGTATGTTGAGATTGCCCTGAGAGTCTACACTCTGGCAAGTTCCCAGGTAAGGGAACATACCTATGACAGCCATCTCTGGGTGGGGAGAGAATCATTATTACACATTTATTTTCTACACCATCTGACATTTCCCATAAAGAACAATACTTTGTAATAATGAAGGGAATTTTTTCTTCAGAAACTGAATCTAGTGGTTTTTACGGCATCCTATCTTGAATACTGTGGAACTGGATCAAAAGCTTACACCGTTACAGAACACTTTACAACTAAAAATGAGCAATGGCTCGTTTTTATTTTATTATTATTTTAGTTCTGGGGTTCAAACCCAGGGCTTTGCACATGCTGAGACACCTCTGTCGTTACGCTACAACCCCAGGCCTCTAAGTTTATAAGAGAATGGTTGAGAATTGCTGGAAGAAGATGACACTGTTACCATTTACAAAGGCATGGGGAAAGCAAGATGGTAAACTTTAATCACAGCATGACAACTAGGTTAAATGCTAGCGCTGTTTGTAAAATGTTAAATGCACTAAGTTTGGGGGAAGTTGGGTTACACCTGCGATCCCAGCACTCAGGAGCAGATGCCAAAGCATCACCTTGAGTCTGAGGCCCCCATGGCTTACAGACTGAATGTGTCTCAAAACGAAAGGCAAATGGAGAAGGAAATCCAACAAAATGTTAGTATCTGTGGCTCCCTGGGTGGGGGAGGGTAAGGCATGTGTATTAGTCAGACTTTGCTACTGTGACAAAATTAGCAGGAAAGAGATGGTTCTCTGTGTAAAAATGTACAAATCTGATAATCTGAGTTCAAACTGATTCTCTAGTCCTCTGACTTCCATATATGTTCCCTGGCATTCATACACCCACACCAAACACACACACGTGCACATGCACAGGCACCATGCCCACAAATACACATACATAAGCACATGACCACTCATGCATGTGCTCGCGTGTGTGCGCGCGCGCACACACACACACACACACACACACACACACACACACACACACCGTCATAATAACAATGATATGAAGTTCACTAGTGAAGGGTTCCCTGTTCTTCAGTGTTTGTTCCACTTGGGCCCTAAGCCCATACTTGGTTGCTCTCCTACATGCCAGTCCTCTCTGGAAACACTGTCACAGTCACAGAGACCTGCTTCAGTAATCCCTAGGCATCTCTACATCCAATCGAGCTGTCAGTCAAGATGATTGATCATCACATCAGGTGTAAAGACTCCTCTCAGCAGCACATACCCTACAACTGAAAGGCAGAGCTTAGCATGTACAAGGATGACACCAATTCATCAAGTATTTACTAATAAGTAAATAAACAAACAAATGAAATTGCTTCTTTTTAAACCTATAGAATAGTAAAGAATTGAAGGAGGGCAGGGCTAGGATCAGGAGACCAGGATGCCCGTGGAGAGTGGCAGGGTAAGGGGAAAGAAGGGAAACCATTCAAGGCTTGGGAAGATAGGACCAGGTTTAGTTCTGTTAACTGAGGAGTAGGGTTTCTTCCTAGAACAGCTGGCTGGATGCAGGGCAAAGGCCAAGGCCTAGTGAGATGTGCTTCGTTGCTGGTGCTCTGGGCCTGACCCTGAGGCACAGCTGAGGTTCAGAACATGTCAGTTTTCCTTCCTCAGCATTTACTGACTGGGTCGGGACACCAGCTGTGAAAGGAAGGGCTCTCCTCTGCAGAGGGAACCAGCTGTTCCTCCATTCATACAATGCTGCTAGCCTCTGAGCTAGCAAGACCTTCAGACATGCGTAAGGAATGGGCACTCACACCACCATCTCTGATAAAGAAGATGGTCCCCAGTCTGTGTGCCCATTTCTAGGCTCACTTCTCACCAGAAACTCAGTTCACTCTCCTCTCTCCTCTCTCTTCTTACAGGCAGCAAAAGGCAACAGTGACAGATGCTGGCAAAGCCCATTACTGGATGTTCACAGACAGCCTTTTAAGAGGATAGAAAAATGTTTAATACTTAAAGTATAAATATTAGTTAATAATGTAATACTTTTCCAAGTTAAAAGTAAACCGCACAACTGCTCCAGAGTTCCAGACTGTGAGCGAGGACTTCTGGGAACAAGCTGTGTGAGAGCCTGTGGGACTGATGCAGTCAGCGCTGTGGGGATGTTGGACCGCTGGAGAGGCAGAACTAATTACAATGATGCTGGGCTACCTTTAACCCCTAAATAGCTGTTCCTCGTCTACCTCTGTGTCTGGTCACATCCTGTGACTAACAGAAAAGAAGACCTTGGAATGTGTGAACAGACCTGGGGTCCTCAGCAGTAAAGGACCTGACAGCAGATGCTGGCGCCCATAGCACAGTTCTCCCCGACTCGCTACAACCCTACCTGACAGAGCCACGGACGTATTTGGAAAGAACTGATTTATGGCTTCCTTTGCTCTGTTACTATAAAAGCCTCATAAAGCTGCTTCCCTACTAAAACACAGGATTTGTGATCCCAAACCATGGTCACTCATATCTGACTCCAGAATAAACTCTCTCTTGTTCTCTTTGAGGAGGGAGTTGTGTTTTCTCATTGTCAGGGGCAAGTTGGATGGGGTCCTCACTGTGCCTGTGTCGGGATTTCATAGAATGCTCTTGACCCTCGTGACACCTGTGAGGCATGTGTAGCCCCAGTTGGCACAGGAGTCATCAGAGATTCAGACAACTCAACCCCTAAGGCCCTGCCAGAGGCTCCTGTGCCCAGTTCTTTTTTTTTTTTTTTTTTCTATTTTTTTTTTTTTTATTAACTTGAGTATTTCTTATATACATTTCGAGTGTTATTCCCTTTCCCGGTTTCGGGCAAACATCCCCCCCCCCTCCCTTTCCTTATGGGTGTTCCCCCCCCCCTCCCCGATTGCCGCCCCCCCCCAACAGTCTAGTTCACTGGGGTTCAGTCTTAGCAGGACCCAGGGCTTCCCTTCCACTGGTGCTCTTACTAGGATATTCATTGCTACCTATGAGGTCAGAGTCCAGGGTCAGTCCATGTATAGTCTGTGGGTAGTGCTGGGCCCAGTTCTTATTCTTTATTGACAGCCTGTACTTCCACACAGGGGAGGTGGGGTGATTAGGGAGCATTTGCATCCTCATGAACACGTTTGTGGGTGAGGTTGGGGTGTTCCATGACTTTCACAGTCAGGGAGGATTTTCATTCCCAAGTGACAGAGCCAGGGCCTGAGTTCAGAGCCAAGGACACAGGTGCAATACTTTCACATTCAAAGCTGCCAACGCATGAAGCACACACACCATTTGTCAGAGAGGTCATGGGGCAGCACACAGAACCCCCTAAAGAGAGGTCAGAGCCGGAAAGCACTTTTAACTTTCGGTCTTCCTTCTAGCTTTATGGTGTGGACAAAGTCTACAAAAGTGTGGTGGTTTCAGTATGTGTGGCCCATGGGAAGTGGCACTATTAGGAGGTGTGACCTTACTGGAGGAGGTGTGACCTTGTTAGAAGTATGTCACTGGGTAGGTCCCCACACACCCTGTCCTCACTCTGGACTGTTCTGTCTTGCTTTTGCTTGCTCAAGCCAATGGTCAGTCCACCCTCTTTTACCTGGGCAATGAAATCATAACAGAACACACAGTCAAAACTTGAATTTTAGAATTCTAGAAAGGTCTACCAGCAGCCTGCTGGCCTGCCACTTACAAAACATCAGTGTCTATAAGCTGGGCTCATAGGGTCTGTAGGCTCATGTCTCTAGGTCTAAGAGAGACATTCCATTTGCAGCCCTTGCTTATGCATTAGGACACACCTACAGCATGTCTACTGGCAAAGTCCTCAAGGCAGCGCCTTGTCTCCCCCCAAACCACTCCACGGGCTCACATCTGCGGGTGCCCTGCCTGTGGACCCAAGGACGATGAGGAAGGAAACCATTTTCTCAACAGAACCTTAACTGTGAGGAAACTGCAGATACAGCAGAGATGAGAACATCAATCCTATGAGCCTTAACAGAAAGTTTCAAATTGAGGAAATTGAAGCATCTGGAAGACTGGGCTGTGGGCAAGTGCGTCAGTTCCCATTTAAGCTGAGCCTTCTGAGACGCCATGCCTAAGAGACTTGCAGTTAGCAGGAGTCACGGGGAACAGAAATAGGGAGAAGGCAAATCCTGGCAGCCCCTCAGCACATCTGGGATTTAGCTCAGGGTGATTTCGGAACCTAGACTCAGGCTGCATCTCCCAAGGCACACAAGCCCTACCTTCTAACTTACAAGGAAGTTCTGATGACCCACTCTGGGCACTCCATTCCCATGAGGCTTCCAACACTGATGTCACCTCTGCAAAACTAAAACCAGAAAAGCACGGAGTATGAGGAAATGGCCACTGTTCTAGTTAGGGCTCTCAATGGGATAAACACCATGGCCAAAGCAACCTGGGGAGGAAAGGGTTGATTCCAGTTCAGGGCTTGTAGTCCATCATCCAGGGAAATCAGGCAGGAAGTAAAGCAAAGACCATGGAGGAATGCTTCTTACTGGCTTGCTCAGTTTGCTCTCTTATACACACTAGGACCAATGACCCAGAGCTGGCACCACCCGCAATAAGCTGGGCCCTCCCACCTCTGTCTTTCCCACAGACCAATCCAGTATGGGCATTGTTTTTTGTTTTTCAAGTAAGGCTTCTTCTTTCTAAATGATTTGAGCTTCCAACAAGTTGACATAAAGCCAGCCAGTACAGCAGCCTAACATGTTCTCTTGACACAAGCACCTGTAGTATAGAGTTCAAGCCTTTTCACATTCTCAGAGGGCAAGAGCCTCTGAACTTGTCTTTGGTTGGCCCTTTAATTTTTTTTTCTGGTGCTTGAGGGCTAGGGAAACGGCTTAGTGGTTAAAGCACTTCCTGAGTGAGAAGCAGGACTTAAGTTTCAATCTCTAGAAGCCACATCAGTAACAGGTGGCATGACAGGCAGCCTGCAGCTCCAGTCTTACAGGGTGGGGACAGGGGATCCCTGGAGCAACCTGATTAGCTGAGTAGCCACACTGGGGAGTTCTGTGTTTGACTGAGATACCCTGACTAATAAATGAGGTGCAAGAATGATTGAGAATCAATCCTGACATCAGTCTGAGGCCTCCCCATGCATGCAAACATACATGCCCAGTTGTCATTCTATGGTGTGCCCCTACACATGTACACAGGCATATACATACATACATACACATATATACATATGCATACATACACACACATATACATATATATACACACATACATATATATGTATATATATTACATGTACATTCATGCAAACAAAAATAAAAACAATGTCTTACTGTGGAACCCAGGGCCTGGAGGATGTTAGGCAAATACTCTACCGCTGACTGTAGCCGCTGTATTTATTTGTTTGCTTGAGATAGGGTTTTGCTATATGGCCCAGGCTAGCCTTGAATTTGTTTATTCTTTTGCCTCAGCCTCCAGAGTTACCGAGACTCTAAGCATGTGCTCCACACTTGATCGGCTGTAATACCACCTCATTGTTACTTAGAATTACTTCATTTTGAGATGGAGGGCCTAGCCAACATCTTTCCACCTTAGCCTCCGGAGCTGCCATCTCTTGGGTCCAAACCTGACTGGTCAGTGCAAGCTCAGTTTTCCTGTTTAACTCTGAGCTGGTCGAATAAGACATTTTGTTGGTTGGATATGATTCATGTGCCCAGTGTGTCACCATGGAAGTGTGGTGAGTTTGTACTCTCAACCTAGCACCTAGATTGCAGCTGGTGCATGATGAGAATTGTGGGATACTGGGTGACACTGAAGATAGCCTGGGAAGTGTGGACCTCACTTCTCTCAGAGAGAAGTGCCACTCTCAGCATTACTGTGACAGGTAGTTAGATTCTATGTTTGATAAAAGGCACCAAGACTTGCAGAGTAACTAAATGCAGGCTGAAAGCCAAGCACCAGGCCTCCTCTGCTTCGGCTCGGATACCCCGTACTCTGCACATGCATGTTACTTACTCCAGGAGCAGCTGTTTATCTAACCTAGTTCATTCCCTTCAGGACAGAAGACACCCAGGAACAGGGAAGCGTCCTCACACAACAGACTACCCTCAGCTAAAAGCAATGTCTCTTTAGAGGGAGGCTCCTCTGAGATCACAAGTAATCACCCTGCAGGAACCAGACTGCTCCCCTAAAATGACAAGAGTGACAGCAAGTTCTTTGGACCACATTGCAGAACAAGATGAGACACTGGTCAGCCAGACCACACCTTGATCAGGACAATGCATTCACATCTCTTACCCTTACCCCAGTTCCTTCTCCATTTAAACCTAAAGTTCATGGTTCCCTGAAGATGAACTTGGGGCTGCTGGACCCCTTTGTCCCTTTTCCCAAAATGGTGACTGAATCCCCCTTTTCCGTTGTTTTATCATTGCTTGCTTTTTTATAATTGTAACATTGGAATGTGTAGGGGGTGGAGGGGGGTTAAACCTAACTGCTGAGCTCGGGCTTCTGCCCTGAAACTCTAGTCACACTACTCTACCTGCTACAGGCCATAAAGCTAACTAGTAAGCCTTCCAAGCACGATTCCCTTCTGCAAAATGGGCTGTAATACCCTGTGTACGACAGATTTGTGAGAGGCATGGTTGGGTGGATCGGTGGGTAAACATGAGGAAGCAAGTTCAGATCCCCAGAGCACCTATAAAAAAGCCAGGTGTGGTTGGGTGCGACTCTAACCCTAACACTGAAGCTGGGGCGGAAAGGGGTCGATCCTGGGACTTTCTACTTTGCTGGCCTAGTTGAAATGGTGAGTGTCAAGTTCAGTAAGATCATCTTTCAAAAACCAAGCTAGAGAGAGACGGAGGAAGAGGCCTGACATCAACCTCTGGCCTCTAGAGACACGAACAGCTGAGCACACCATTGTATATACACATAATCACCCCACTGCTCCCCAAGACAACATAGGTGAAGCCAGGCAAGATGACCATGCCTGCAACCCCAGCGCTCAGCAGGCTGAGGAACGGGGTTTACACACAGCTCCAGGTTAGCCTGGGATACACACTGAGGCCCTGGGCTACAGAGCGAAACTCTCTCTCAAAAGTTAAAAAAAAGTGTACAATAAATAAAAAGAATAGCATGGACTCTTAGTTAAAGTTTTCTTCTTCTAATGACTTGAGAGGTTGAGAATGCAGCCTTGCCTACCATGCAGTAAACCATGGGTTAATATCCAGAGCCAGATAAAACCTGAAAGTGGGAATCGCAGCAGGAGGCAAGTATGGCAGGCCTCCAAAGTCATCTCAGGTACATGCAGAGTTTGAGCCTAGCCTGGCTTCCATGGACCCTTTATTAGAAAAATAACAGCAACAAAGAGGGCTGCGGAGAGGCCCAGAGATCTAAAGCACTTGCTGTTCTTCTAGAGGACCCAAGTTTGATTCCCAGCATCCTTGTTATGTAGCTCACAAGCATCTATAGTTCCAGCTCCCGGAGATCCAATACCCTCTCTGGCCACTCTGGCATCCCCCTCCCCCGCCAACAAATACACAGAAATGCACAAATGCATAAATACAAATAAATCTTTTAAAAAAGAAAAAAATGACTTGAAGCTAACTTTTGGCTCTCTTAGATGTCAATGTCACCCTTAGCTGAAAGCCAAAATACCCCTCTACTGCACTCTCAGGAGGGGTGACGTGGGTCAGATGAGACTTATGTATTGAAACACAGAAATGTTGCATGCGGCTGACTGGAATGCCATACCTCTCCTCTCAGTTCTAGGCTAACAAGGGAGCAATCTGCCTTTCTACTGTTTTTATCCCCTTTAGCCACACAAATTAGGGTAAAGATGGTGTCATATTTGTGGTAATTCCTTATAATGGCTTTTAGCAGTATTCTCCATCAGAAAAGAGGAAGCATCAGGCCACTCCCTGGTCACTTAGAGACTTGGCAACTTTCTCTACTTCTTATTTTTAGAGGATTAGGGAGAAAACTGACTTGGAATAGCGATGTAAGTGATTCCATGCTAGGGAGACTCTTGTGTCTCCAGGTTATCAGACTGCTGTCACCTTTTCTTTTAAAACGTTACCTGTTTAACAAGCTTTAAGGATCCTAAGCTTGATGATCTCCAAGGAGAAGATACAAAAGGCCATCCTGAACTGGCCAATGGTGTTCCATAGATCCCCAAACCTTCCAGGCTATTGGCAATGCAACTGGTGACTCTTCAGAAATTGACCCAAGACCCTATTGCTGAAAACACTGCATGCTAAGCCATGAAACATGGGGAAATCCAACTGGTACTCAACTGGGAACTGCACCCCAACTGACTGGCTTTCATACAGCTACAGAGTACTATGCATACTACCAGAGGTTCAAATCATCCAACTATGAGCCCTAAAAACTACAATCATAAGTTGTCCGACAGGATATTCCACCGGTTAGCACAGATTCTGGGAGTGACCAACTACTCACTGTCTGAGTGTATCTAAGGCTCACTCTGTGAGATGGACCACAGAGCTGGCACTGCTAACTGGGCCCAGACCTGTGACTTGGTAGGTCCCAGAGGAGAACCTGATACTATTATTCTGCCAAATAGATAGAGTGTTAAAACAACTCCTAGTTAACTTATGGCTATTCCCACAGATTAGTACATCTCTCATCCCTTCAGAGAACCAATAAATGGCAATTAACGCAGAGATCCTCAACTGGTTAACATGCAGAGAAGAAGATACTGTCAAGTGCTCAACTATAAATGAGATATTTATATCAAACTCAATGACCAGGGATCTTCAAAGAAGAAGGGACAGAGAGAAAAGTGGTGGATAACTTGAGAGACACAGTGTTTTCAAGATCCAGCAGGGCAGTAACACATGACTCATAGCATTTGTGACAACATGCGCAAGATTACACAAGCTCAAGCCAGAAAAACTGCCTGCATGGAGGAGGGAGGGCAGAGCATAAAACCCCACTACCAGTGACAGCCACTAGGATTTGGTAGCTGCTGGGAGAGGGAGAGATGGCTTTTTTAAGTTGTGTGACTCTCGGTAGGTCAACCACATTACAGGGCAGGGCCCATACCCAAGAGTAATTGGATAAATAAATTGGACTTGATAGGGGGATGGGGAGGAAGTGAAGGAAGAGGGAGGAGGAAGAGGAGGCAGAGGGGGAGGACAAAGAGAAGAAAGAAGGAAGAAGGGGGAGAGGAGGAAGAGGAAGAAAAGGAGGAAAAAGAAGGGGAGAAAAAGGAGGAGGAAAAGAATGAAGTAGAGGAAGAGGAAGAGGAGGAGGAGGAGAAGAAGAAGAACAACAACAACAACAACTAGAAGTTGGGTGGGTAGGAAGATAAAGGTGAAGGGGGGGGCAAGGGTGGATGGGGTCAAAATATATGAAATTCTCCAAGAATAAACATTTTTATAATGTGGGTGTTTGTGTAGGAGTTAATTCACTTAGCAAACTGCTTTACAGATGTATCTATGTTATGTACGTCACTTAGTACTACATATCGGTATCTGCCTTTGCATGAATATAATTTGTCAATCCATTCACCCACTGATAGAGAACTGTGATCCTTCAAGGTTGGGGATAGTTTCAAATAAACTGTCTTAAGCAGTTGTGTACATTTAAAAAAAAAATCTACTCTGTATCTATCAAAGAAATAGGCCCACAAAGAATGCTGACAGGCCTGAAATGGGTAAAGATGCTACCTCAGCAAACCACTGGCAGTCTTTCTTTAAAACAGATGGATCCTTTAAGTGCCCACTCTCTCAGCCAGGTAACAGAGGACAGAGACATTGAGGTAACCTGTAGCCCAGGTCTCCTTTACCTACGGAAAATAATCAGGTAGCTTATAGTTAATGTCCACATGTTCTAGCCTTTATATCCTAACCCTCCATAAACTGGGAGATGGCCACAACAGTGGAGGTGAAAAGGGAAACATACCTCCCACCTCATCTGACAAAACCGTAAAGGAACCTATCAATGCTTGCCTAATTTCTCAGAAGCTAAGGTAGTGGGCTTATGGATCTAAGCGCCTGGCAACCATCACGTATTTATTTTATTCATACAAAGAAAACTGAATCAGACACCAAACAATTTTACTGAGGTATCGTGGACCAAACTTCCAGAAGGGAAACAAAACACCCCACTATATATGTAAATGGTTTAATGGACTAGAACTCTGTGACTGCAGATGAATATGGTTTAATTGACTAGAACTCTGTGACTGGGGAACTAGAATGTTGTAGATCTAGAACCAAACCATTTTGTGCTATCTTTAGTTGGCTTAACAACCACTCATTGTCCTATTCTGTCTGACCCAACATCTTTGTGACTATCAAGTAAAGTTGTTTGGAATGTATTAACTCAGTAGGACCACTAGCTTCCACTACCCGAGTGTTAAGGACATATCAGACAGTATCCGAGGCCCACGGCAAGGCTTTTGCCTCTTTGCAGTGATAGCCTTCCTCATGTTTCCATCAATGTATAATTTAAATGGTTTATCTTATGACTTCTCTTGTCCTGTAAATATAAAAAATCATGATGAAACAATTTCCACATTAGAATGTGTTATTTGGGCCAACCTGAGTATCTGTTCCTAGGCCATGATTCATTTTGACTCAAGAATGAGCTGTCTCCTATTTCCCTTCGAGGTGATTCTTCTAATACTTCACCAATCCGTTGTCACAGGCAGGGTGTTAGGCGGTGTCTTTCTTTAATGCAAAGGAGTCTGCATTCCCTTCTTTGTTTACCAAACTTCAGCCCTTCCCTCTTGGGATCCTACCCTTTCACAATCTGACGGGCAGACACGGTTGAACACATTAAGAATTACGGTATAGTCTAAGTGGTGAATAAAGCTACAGGAGACTCTCACTCTTCCTTCCGCTCTTCCACTCTTCCTCTGTCTCTCTCTCTCTCTCTTCCTCTCTTCCTCTCCTGGCTTGACACGATAAAAAAAAAAAAAAAAAGAATTACAGTATAGAACCCAGGGAAAAAGAACTAAGCTAGATGAACACAAACACCTCTCCACACAGATAAGAAGAGCAGCATGGCATGGGCCATGTAACACTGAAGGAGTCAGCTCTTGGCTGGATATTTGTTTCATGATCCTGGAAGTGGAGTAAATATGGAAAACAATACAGATCTTTTTCAAGGATTAAGTACATCCCCGCTCATCTTATGCTATCTCCATCGTTGAATAAACTCTTGACATGCAGAATATCACAGAAGTGCATGTGATGATATAAGCAGACCACATGGATGTTCACTACTCTGGTCTCTTTTGGGGAACCGAGGGGTCCTGGACACCCAACCCAGGCCCTGGAGCATGCCAGGCAAATGCTCTGCCGCTGAGCCACACCGGAAGCCTGGGTCTGTTTTTCTGCTGAGTGTAACTTAGAAGGGATTTGTGCCATTGGAAAAAATGCTAGCACATTTGATACAAAACTGCCTGACTGGAGGCAGCCTAGCCCCTTCATGGTGTGTGTGTGTATGTGTATGTGTGTGTGTGTGTGTGTGTGTGTGTGTGCGCGCGAGTGTAAAGCTGAGCCAGCATCTACCTGCATCAACTTGATCTACTTAACATAACACTGTGCCTTCATGTGTGTGTGTGTGTGTGTGTGTGTGTGTGAGAGAGAGAGAGAGAGAGAGATCTTTTCAATCAGTCTGATGAGGCAATATTCACATCTAATTTATAAAAAATAATTATATATGGTAGTCTCTGAAGCTAGAATCACCTGTGGTGACTTGCCTTCTGAGGGGAAAGATAGTGTTGTGACTTTTAAAGGGAAATGTCAAACAAATGCAAAAATAGAGTAAGGACTTGGATGCTTAACATCCTTCTTTGGCTGTCAATCTCTCATGGCCCAGTGTACTCCAGCAGCCCCAAAATGAAACAATCCTCAATTTATATTTCAACTTCAGTCAGTAATTCTAAAAAGATCAGTTTTTAAATAACGTAATTGTGGAGCTAGCCAAGATGGCTCAGGGACTAAGGGCTCTTGTCATAAGCCAGAACACCTGAGATGCAACCACTAACACCCAAGACTATTCCCGAAAGTTGTCCTCTTTAACATGTGTGCACACAGGAAGACAGAGCACAGACATACAGACAGAGATGTTTTAAAATGGTAAAATACAATTATAATACCCTTTCAAAAACTAAAAGTATACCCTCAGATTCCAGAACATTCCAAAACCAGGGCACAGTCAAGTTCCACAAGTTTTGCTCTGTTAGGGCTCTGTTTTACCTGAAATTATCATAGGCGCCTACCCCTGTCAACTTTAAGAACTTGAGTCAAAAGGAAACGCTAGGTATAGGCTGTGCCAAGGTGTGCTTGTATACATTTATAAATATAAAGCACCATTTTTCGCGTGTCCTTTGTCACCGTAGGTAAGATCTATCTCTGGGATCTGAGAACAATGCCCTAATCAGATCATTTGCAAAAATTAGGGACGAAGCGGGCGTATTTCCTTCTCCTTCCTTGTAGACAGGTGGGTGTGGTAGCCTCTGCAAGGGAACAGGGACATGGAGGAAGGTTGCCACTGTTTGGCCACCACTGCAGAACGTGGGAAGTTGCTTCAGCCTGGCTCCCCAGGGCGGGTCCCGAGCCAGCTGCCGAGTTCCAGTACCAACCGCCCTGCAGAACAACTGTGACCCGGGGCTCCCTGACCGGGTTTAACGGCTCGGCATGTGCCGGGAAAGTCAGCGAGGAACGCCACACACCCACCTCACGCCTCTGCCTGCTGCAGAAGCAGGCTCGGAACCGCCTCGTGGGGACCCAGCACCCGTGGGACACTGCCCCTCGTCCGCCACAGACGTCCGCAGAGCTTCGCGCTCCGCTCCGCAGCGTCACCCTGCGTCCTAGGAAGGGAAGCCTCGTCGTGACGCGACAAACCAGTAGCCTCCACAAGTCGTGCGCTCACCTCCGCTAGCACTCGTCAGCCCCCGCGAAGCACGAGTGGTTTGAAGCCACCAACCTCCGTGACTGACTGAGGGGCGGAGCCGCGCGTCGCTCACCTCCGCTCGCCCCGCCCACCTCCGCTCCGCCCGCCCCAGGTGAGCCTCCTCAAGGGGGCGGGGCGAGGGGCGGGGCCACGCGAGGCTCACCTCCGCTTTCCCCGCCCGCCCCGCCTCCTGTCCGTGGTTACCGCCAGAATAATTTGGATACTCTTTTTGCTCTTAGCCTAGCCGGGCCCTGAGTGCTCTAGGTAAGGTTCGTGAGTCACCGTGGTCACTCTTCTGGCTCATACTGGAAAAAACGAAACAAAACAAGCTCTAGTTTCCAATAGCTTGCAAGTGCGCACTCCCGAGCTGACTGTGTAGGACGCCCCCTGTGGGTTGGGCGACCAGAGGCGACCCAGTTGACCAATTGAGTAGGCAGAAGACTGCCTAGCCTAAGATGCACCCAACATGCTGTTGCTCTGTTTCTCAAGTTTAACTTTTGGCAATTGTCTGCAAATGAATATGTTCCCGAGGCTACAAAACTCGAGCCACTAAGCAGCTGCCTTGGTGCACCATAAATTCTGATTTTTCAAAATCAAGACCTGCAATAACATACATTGAAATTCTTTCTCTGCCGGCCAGTGTTAATTCAGCAATATTTGTTGAGAACCTATGGGTTGTTAGTCATTTAAACATTTAGCACAGGGCACGCTCGCTTGCCTCCCACTGCTCTCCAAGCGGATCCATGAGTAGAATTGTAGTCTGGGCCTTTCCACCTCCCGGTGGGGCTGAACTGACCTTGCCAGGACCTCAGAAATGGCCTGACAGGGTAGTAAAGGCCACTTGGGTGTTAAGTGGGCTGTAAGGGGAATTAGGGTGTGCCCACCTCCCAGTTCAGAGGAAACACCCTAGAAGAAAGAAGAGATGATGAAATCAAGGGAGGCTGTGAGGTGTTTCAGCCCAGAGCTCCCCTGGGGGCAGAGACGGAAGAGTGCCAGAAATGGCTGAGTGATCCCTTCTGTGGAGAGGGAGGGAGAACAGTAGGTGTGCAGTTCATGGACCTAAGAAAAACAGCAGCCACCATCTGTGGAGTGTGCACATCAGACAAAGCCAGCCATACATCTCTTTAACTGTATTCCAACCTTGCACACTAGGCTTAGCAGAGCAGACAATGCAATCCATCTGTAGAGTGGTACCTTGCTAGCAGGGGACTAGAAGAGTCGCTCCTAGGAGCCGGCCTACACTCTCCCAGTGCCTTTCTCAATGGTCCAGGAGGCCGAGCTGGTCTTCACATGCTCCTAGCATTCCCAAGTACCTCCGCATGCCCGTTCTCTCCCTCCATCCCCAAATATATTATTGTTATTAATAGCTGTCCTTAGACCTTTCCCATTTAGAAGTTAGGATGACTACATACCAGATTCCTTCTGTATTTGGGCAGACTCGTTGCTTCCCAGTTTCTCCTCTTCTGTAAAAATGGAACTGAAGGGGAGCCCACAGCCTCTTCTGCCTCCCTTTTGACAAAATTCAGGCAGACAAGTGCTGTGATGGTTAAGCTGACCTCCAACTGGATTGGTTTGGAACTACTGTGGGAGCATAGCTCTGGGTGTATCTGGGAGGCCATTTTCTGAGAAGCTCCATGGAGGTGGGAAGACCCACCCTGAACGTAGTAGCACCATCCTTGTGGACTGGGGTCTCAGATTGAGTGAAAGGGAGAAGCTGAGCTGGGTTTTCCTCTCCCTGTTACCTGACTATAGCTGACATCTCTGCTGCCGCCCTCCTCAGCAGCCATGACGCACTCCTGAACTGTGAGCCAAGGGGGCCCTTCCTGCCTGAAGCTGCTTTGGGGAGGTGCTTTGTCACAGGAACCAAGAAATGAACTGAGGTAGGAGCCCAGGCCTCCCAGAAGCCTGCATCAGAGGTCTTGGTCCCAACTGCCTTGCCTCTAAATTGTCAGACATCTACAAGAGACATACGCTGTCTCAATAATTCCCCACCTTAATTTCTTGGAAAGAGCTACTCTCCTACAGGAAGGTAATTTACCAAGCTGAAGTGTCGCAGACGTCATTGCTGGGGAGAGCACAGTCCATGTGATTCTGGCCCAGGGATGCTGAAGGAAGCCTGGTTTTCTTGACGAGGACCTCCTCTTCTCTCCTCCAGTTTCCTTCTTGCTGTGAGCTGGGGGTGAAACAGTAACTTTAGACCAAGAGCGACACTCCACAGAAAAGGGACTTTGCCCGCCCTAACATGTTATGTTCAGACTCCTCCTTACAGGAAAAAAAAATTCCTTCTTTGCTTAACTCATGGTCTGAATAGTTCCATGCCATTGAACACCATAGCAGCAGATATGCTGTTCTTTCAGAAGACGAGGCTAAAAATTATTCTAGGTGCCTTACTTTAAAGGGTGTCATTGCAGGGAGAGGGGTTTTCCCAAGCATCAGAAATGACAGGTTTTGAGTTTCATCTTAGCTAGTTATGTTAGCCAGTGTTCTCACATACGTTTGTGAATTTAAGCTTTGTAAGTCAAAAGCTATCATAAAAAAAGGCCCATGATGCATAGTGTGTGGCATATAAAAAGTGATTTATCATCAATATGGGCATCTAGTTTCCACCCTCTACCAAAGTTTCCTCTAGCAGAACTCAACTTCACATATTTTTATAAACTGGAGACAGGACTCATTCCAAGATATGGTTGAGGGGAAGGTTTTTTTTTTTTTTTCTTTTTTCTTTTTTTCAGAGCTGGGGACCGAACCCAGGGCCTTGGGCTTGCTAGGCAAGCGCTCTACCACTGAGCTAAATCCCCAACCCCGAGGGGAAGGTTTTTATTGTAGGTATGAAGGAGAGAACATCCAGAACCATCTGGAAGAATCCAGAGCGGAGAGAGAAAGCAGTACACTGACTTTGGACATGCTCAGGCTAGGCCTTGCAAGAAAGGAGCTGGCAAGAAGAGGGGAGGGGTAGGAAAGTGGAGGAGACAAAGAGAGGGCCAAGAGAGGGGCAAAGGAGCTCAACGATAGCAGGAATGGCAGAGTTATGAGGAGAAATGAGTAGCTGGGGGCGGGGCAAGATCCTGTGGCGGTAAAGCGTGCATGGTACAGGAGCAGGTAGGAAGAGCTAGGATGCTAGCATAGGCTCTGAAATGTGTAACAGGTACCTGTGATCCTGAGGGAGCCTGGAGGCCAGCACGTGCTTTGGTGCTGATAGGAGCACAGACGGGCACCTGTCCCTCTGCCAGTGATCAGGAAAGTGGCTCCTTTGTTAGAGAGGAACAAGCTTTACAAGTTCTGATGGAATGCTGGCTTCTGTCTAATCACCAGAATGTGGGAGGGTGGACTCTCCTTTGGACCTGACAATATTCATTTTCCAGTTTCATTCCTTAGACAACTGCTTATTCAGATTCTAAATGTTTTTGCAACAGCAAGTTTCATTGTACAGTCCCAGTACCTTTTATTTATGTGTCTGTCTGTGTCTGTGTCTGTGTCTGTGTCTGTGTCTGTGTCTGTGACTATGTTCTCTGTGTCTGTGTCGTCTGTGTCTGTCTATGTTTGTGTCTGCCTCATGCGTGGGTGCCTGTGGAAACCAGAAGAAGGCATCTGATTCTCTGGAGCAGTGGTTACAAGCAATTGTGAGCTTCCGATGTGGGTGGCAGATCCACTGGAAGAGCAGCAAGTGCTCTTAACTACTGAGCCATCTGTCTAGCCCTTGCCTAGCGTCTTGCCTTGGGCAGGGTAAGTAGCGCTGTGACGAAACACGGTGACCAAAGCAAGAGAGGGTTCATCTGGCTCACATTTCCATATCACTGTTCATAATCAAAGGAAGTCAGGGTAGGTACTCAAGCAGGGCAGGAACTGATGCGGAGGCCATGGAGGGGTGCTGCTTACTGGTGTGACTGCCATAGCTTGCTCTGCCTGCTCTCTTGTGGAACCTAGGGCCATCAGCCCAGGGATGGCACCACTTCCAGTGGACTGGGCTCTCCACCACCAATCACTATTTAGAAAATGTCCTACAGGCTTGACAACAGCCTGATCTTTCATAGAAGCATTTCTCAATGGAGGCTCCCTCCTCTGATGACTCTAACTTGTGTCAAACTGACATAAAACTAACCGGGACACATCTTATTTCTTCATTTCCTAGACTCTCTACCAAAAACATGCTGTAGTTTGGTCAGCCATGAATCATTACTGGTTTAACAGGCAAACTGCAAAATGTCTATTCGACATTTTTTTTTTTTTGTGTGTGTGTGTGTGTGTGTGTGTGTGTGTGTGTGTGTGTGTCCTGGCACCCACGCAGGCACATATGGAGGCCAGAGGTGGATGGTATGGTGGAGTCTTACTCTGTCGTTCTCTGCTATGCTGGAGCTTGCCACTTTGTTTATTTTTCAGCTAAACCAATAGTGAATGAGCCCCAGAGCTGGAGATTCAGGGTGAGCATCCTTGCCTGGCTTTTGTTTGAGTGCTGGGATCTGAACTCAGCTCCTTATGTGTGTAACAAGCACTGCTACTTACTAAGCCATCTTCACAGCCACTGTAGCTCTCTCTCCCTCTCTCTCTCTCCTCCCTCCTCCCCTCCCTCCCTCCCTCCTCCCCTCCCTCCTTTTCTTCCTTTTTTTTCTTTTTGGTTTGCTTTTCATTGTTTTTTGTTTTGTTTTATTTTGTTGTTATTGTTGTTTTTGGTTTGTTTGTTTGTTCATTTTTGAGGCAGGGTTTCCCTGTCTAGTCCTGGCTATCCTGGAACTCACTCTGTAGACCAGGCTGGCCTTCACCTCAGAGCTCAACCCACCTCTGCCTCCTGAGTGCTGGGATTATAGATGTTTGCCACCACCACCCAGCTGTAGCTCTTCCTTAAGTCTGAACTCTAACATCATCAGTGTCTGTAGGTTTATATTTTAATTGCTAATGATATTTTAGTGGTCCATAATCATCTTTTTTTAAATTGAAGCTGAATAGCATTAAAATTTTATGTGATTGACTTCGCTTTCTTGCTGTTGTCATTGATGCTATTTATTTGTTCATTGAGCTTCAGCCCAGAGCCTGTTGAGCACCACTTGGCTTTTTGTTTTCCAGATTTATTTACTGTTGTTACATGAATGTTTTGCTACATTCATGTCTGTGTACTACATGCATGCATTGGACACAGAGGCCAGAAGAGAGCACAGATTTCCTTGAAGTCAGTTACAGATGGTTCTTAGCTTCTAGGGGGTGCTAGGAATTGAAGCTGGATCCTTGGGAAGAGCAGTCAGTGCCTTTAATCCCTCTCTCCACCCTTTTGGTTTGGCTTCCTAACTTAAAAAAATAACATGTGGGCCTGGGGATTTAGCTCAGTGGTAGAGCGCTTACCTAGGAAGCACAAGGCCCTGGGTTCGGCCCCCAGCTCCAAAAAAAAAAGAACCAAAAAAAAAAAAAAAAAAAGAAAAAGAAAAAAATAACATGTGCCTTTAATCAGTTAAGAAGTTAAGTAAACAATTAAAAAGTAAATAAATTATAGTTTATTTAGGCTCTGGAATTTTAGTTATATCTAGCTTGTCTTCATTATATCATTTGCCTGGAGAGCTAGAGAGATGGTCCATTGGTTAAGAGCACTGGCTGCTCTTCCAGAGGACCCAGGTTCAATTACCAGCAACAACATGGTGGCTAACAACCATTCATAATTCCAGTTTCATGGGATTCAACATCCTCTTCTGACCTCCACTGCACCAGGCATGCATGTGGTGCATAGACACACATGTGAGCACAGCACTCATAAATAAACCTGAAAACAAAAACAAATTAACCTTGAATCTCTGTTCCTACACTCTGCCTGTTGTCTGATTTGACCCCTCTTCCATGATATAGCTCTCTCCAGGTCAAAGCTCTTGACTATACCTTGACTGGATTATAAAAAAAACCCTCCTGATGGCTTCTGTATTTGTCCCCTCTCCACAACCTTCAATCTCTTTGCAATGTAGTTTCTGCAATAGTCATGACCATGTAAATAGGTGACACTCTTCTCCTCTCAAAACTTTCCAATAGCTTCCTATTACAGTAAAATTGAGGCTCTCAGAAAGGGCAGAAAGGATGAAATGAATGGCCTCCACCCTGGATTCTCAGGCAGGGAAGGGGATAGGAATGGATGGGATGTGTGGCTCTGATGCCAACTTACTTCCCAGGTGACATACCTTGGCACTTGGCTCATAGACAGGGTCTCAGTAGGGTAATGCAGTATCTGTGAAAGGGGAGGAGAAGGCTACTTCAGATACGGTGGCCCCAGCAGAAGCTAGATTCTAGCTTCACATCCTTGCAGTGCTCTGCTTGCTCGATCCCTGTAGACCGCCGGTGAGGCAGAACATTTCAGTGCAAGCGCAAGATGGTACAAACGCAAAGTCACTTGCTTCACGGTGGCTAGGAAGCAGAAAGAGAGAGACAGGAGGGAGGGGCTGCAGACAAAATATAATCTCCAAAGGTGTTCCCCATTTCCTAAAGTTTCTGCTGTCTCCTAAAATCGCACCTACCAGCGACTAAGTGTTCAACACACAACAAGCCTATGGGGAAATTTTATGTTCAAATACCTAGAAGTCCTCCATCTGCCATCAGAGTCCCTTGCTTCAGATTCTAGATGTCTTAGAAAGAGTTACTTGGGCTGGAGAGATGGCTCAGCAGTTAAGAGCACTGACTGCTCTTCCAGAGGTGGTGAGTTCAATTCCCAGCAACCACATGGTGGCTCACAACCATCTGTAATGAGATCTGGTGCCCTCTTCTGGCCTGCAGTCATATATGCAGGCAGAATGCTGTATATAAAATAAATAAATAAATCTTTTTTTTTTAAAAAAAGAGTTACTTAATTTGTAAAAAAAAAAAAAAAGTATTAATTGAGACTTTCACACATATGCAATATATTTTTACCTTATTTTAATACCATGGCAGTTCTCTAATGTATTTCATGGGGATAATAAGGTATATCTCAAAAGTTAGTATAAGAATTAAATGAAATAGGTATGGAAAATGCTTTAGGTCTAGTTAAATATTAGATGCCCTGGTTTATTTGCTTCCATACCAAACTCTTTATTTATCCTTTGTGACTTGCTACTCCAGAGATACTTTGGCTAATTAAGCATGCTGTCTTCTACACATAATGTGGCCAGTTTTCGACTAGGAAACTATCATTTCTTCTAGAGTCAACTCTTTTTTTACAAAAATTTATTCATTTATTTTTTAATCCTTTTTTACAGTCCAGATTTCACACACACACACACACACACACACACACACACACACACACACACACACACACTGTCTGCCCCTCACGGCTCCCCTTCCCATAATTCCTCCCACCCGTCTTCAAGAGGATGTCCCCACCCCCTAACCCCCACCCTACCAGGCCTCTCCAATCCCTGGGGCCTCAAGTCTCTTGAGGGTTAGGGGCATCTTCTCTGACTGAATCCAGACCCGGCAGTCCTCTGCTGTATATGTGTTGGAGGCCTTATATCAGCTGGTGTATGCTGCCTGGTTGGTGGCTTAGTGTCTGAGAGCTACTGCAGGGGGAAGGGGGGATCAGTTGAGACTGCTGGTCTTCCCATGGGGCAGCCTTCCTCCTCAGCTTCTTCCAACTTTTCCCCAGTTCAACCACACGGGTCCCCGGTTTCCATCCATTGGTTGGGTGCTAGTATCTGCATCTGACAGCCATGCTCCTGTCTGCAAGCACACCACAGCCTCAGTAACAGCGTCAGGGCCCCAGGCCTCCCCTCGAGCTGGATCCTAATTTGGGCCTGTCACTGGACCTCTTTTAGACTCAACTCTTTAGTGCAAGGTATTCATTATTTACCTCTGAGTCTTCAAACTCCTAGCATAATTAATATGCAGCTCATTATCCATTTCCTTAAAGATGGGGTTGAGTCCTCAAATTCACGATCCCACAGCCTTGCAGCCTCAGCTCCAGGACTGGCGGCATTCTGCCAGTGTGCTTGGATCATCCTTTTCTAAGTCATAGTGACTATAATAGAATATACTTAAAACTAAAGGTCTGAGTATGGTTCCTGGGGTTATAGCAGGCTTAAGGAACTGCTCTGAGTATGCAGGTAACTTATACCGTGGGACGGTTGCTGCACTCCTGTTGGCTTGTCCCAGGAGCTTCTCAGCACGGATTTACAGAGTGGCTCCTATAAACCAGGTATGGAGGAGTGTGCTTTGTAAATTAACATAGGCCTGACTTCGGGGCTGACTTTTAACTGCAGGAATGCCTTGCATAACTGATTTAAATATTTTCTGTTAACACTTGTAGGAGAGTAAGCTGGACCTCTGAGGAGTAATAGGCACACCTCTGAGGAGACCCCTGGGCAATGACAGCGGCAGACATTAAACACAGCCGGCCGAGCACTGAAGCAGCCCAGCACCCTCTGGAGAGGGAACGAAAACGCGCTACGAAAGTCGAGACTCAGCTGTTAGCCCGGGGCCAGGGATCGGTCGCTGCAGAAGGCACAGGAACCAGCTGGTGCTGAGTCTTGTGAAACCTGGGGAAAATGGTTTCAATCCACGAAAAGAAGCCTCGCTCAGCCCCTAGACGCACTGATCCGTGGGATTTACTTCAAATCATCCAAAAAGAAAAACAGAAAAAAAGAAAAAATCAGATAAACCAAGAGGGTTCCGTGTGAAGCAGAATGGGCCATTCATTCCCAGACGGTTGTTGAAGCTGGGTTGTGGGTACACTCGAGTTCTTTATACTACTTCGTGAATAGGTTAAATTTTCACCAGAGTAAAATCAGGAAAACTTTCTGCTGAGGGAATCTTTGTGCAACATGTGGATTCTTTACCGGTCAATATCAAAGCCTACGGCCAATGAGCTGAGGCGGATTAGGATTTTAGGAGAGAGAGAGAGAGAGAGAGAGAGAGAGGAGAGAGAGAGAGAGAGAGAGAGAGAGAGAGAGAGAGAGAGATGGTGGGATAGAGCCAGGCATGGGGGAATTCACTGGAAATGCTGATGGAGACAGACTCATGACACTGAGGACCTGGTGACTAACCATGTGACACTCCTAGAATAGAACATACGGGATATTAAGTTACAAGCTAGTTGGGGAACAGGCTCATGTTTACAGCCCAGGCCTTTGTTCATAAGTCTCAGAGTGAGCATTTCTGAGAACAAACAGGACCGGTGGGAAAACACGAGGTTATAGACGGTATCAACTACTCCATTCCTCTAGCTTTGGTGAAGAGAAGAAACCATAGGAGGATTGGGCAGAGATGTGAGGAGCCCAGCCTTTGCTGTAAACCAGGTGAGAGACAAAGCAAGGCTCTGAAACCTAGTGCGCAGCTGCCAAGAGGACTTCACAGAAGCGCGTAGGTTCTAGAACACCGAGGTCTTGAATTGGTAAGACTCACCAGTTCAGTGTGAGGAAGACAAAGGTGCTGTCGGGAAATGTGTCCCGGTGAACTATCAAGGGAGAATCCCGAGAGAGTCTCAAAATATCCCGCTGTCTGGGCGGTGCAGGATAAGCCCAGCCCTGTTTGCAGCCTGAGGAGTTCTTTCCTGCCTACGGACCTGAGCTCAGGGAGAGCTGGATCCTTCACTATCCTGAACAGATAAGTTCAGAATTTCAATCAAACTGAAGCAAAGTTGGGGAGAGATAAGGAAAAGCACACATTTCAATTATCTTTTAACTCTTTTTTGAGACAGGGTTTCTCTTTGTAACAGCCTTGGGTGTCCTGGAACTCATGCTGTAGACCTGGGTGGTCTCAAACTCACAGAAATTCTCCTGCCTCTGCCTCCCGAGTGCTGAGAGTAGAGGCATGCACCACCAACGCCCAGCTATTTTTTTTTAACTTTTTATTTGGTGCATGGGGGCATTTTCTACCCTCTGTCCTGTAAATGTTCGTCTGTCCTTAGTTTTCAGTGACAAAACACCACACAGCAGTGACTTAAGGAGGAAAGGTCGATTTGGGCTCTCATCACAGGAGGGATAACTTGACAGCAGGAGGGTGTGAGAGCTAGTCCTACTGTGCTCACAGTCAGGAAGCAGGGTGAGGTGAAAGCCCGAGTGCTGGCCAGTGGAGCTGTGCCACCCATTCTGAGGGCTTGTTTTCCTTATTCAGTTTAACCTTCTGGCAACACCAGAATTGTGTTTCTGTGGCAATTCTAGATCTGCTCAAGTCGATGGATTTAAGTATTCCAGCCTCAGTGCCACAGTACTTAAACTTCCGACCTACCCTCTGCCCAGATGCCAGTTTGGGACAGAACTGTCTGTTCTGTTTTCTCAAAGCCAATAAACCCGCCTCATTCACTAGTGTCTGTGTTCGGTTTGTCATCAGGCAGGAAGCAAGAGAAAACTGTCAGTTTCTCCTTGAGATGGAAGTCAACTTCCTTTTTGGCTCCACTGTGTGGTCTTCCCATCATGCAGTGCTAACTTAAGGAAGTGCTGGAGACCCAGATGGAGACACTCCAGAGAAAATTCTATCCACCCGTGCTTGTTTCTCTCAGGTTTGCTCAGCAAGCCTGTTCAATGACACAACACCAGTGAGCATACTGCGGAATTAATACATGAACTTTGAAGACAAGTTAAACCAGTTGCTCATCTCCATCCCAAGAAGCCAGAGTTGTTTAGTAAGTTAAACTATTTTCCTCCAGATGAGGCACTGATTAGGTGCCTTAGTTCAGTTTTTGGAACAATGTTCCCAATTTTCCTGTGTGTTTCTTTACCCCTTTGAGAAAAGGAATAGTGTAGGTTCAAGGCAGCCAGCAGGTTTAATACCCAGCAATCTTGATCCTCATTTTTTTTCCGACTGGAGTTATCAAAAATAACTCATCAATATTCATAAACTACATTTACTAAGTCAGGCAATTATTCTAGCCATTAAATATCTCCTCCTCATGAAGTTTGATAAAATGCGAGATGTTATCTCTTACCTGGTTTCATTATTGAAATTTTCAATGGGCAAAACCCAGAGTGTGGTAGGACTCCATGCTCCCCTCCTCCAGTCCCAGCAGTGAACTCACCACCTGGCTCATCTCAGCCCATGCAGCACACTTCCTCCCTTGTACTTTGTTCTGAAGCCAACCCCACTAACCATTGCAGTCTGTGTCTCTAAAAGATAAAGGCTTTTCAGGGGCCAAGTGTTTTGTCAAACATTTCCCAAGACTGGTTTGTGAAGACATTTTCCAAGAAATGGCTCTGGAAACACTGCATTTTGGAGGATGGTGGAAGCAGAGGTGATTGGGTTAAATGAAATAAGCCAGACACAGAGAGACAGACGATCATGTTGTCCCAGATGTTAATGTGCCTGCAGTACAAGCATGAAGCCCTGAGCCTGAGACCCAGAATGCATGCTTAAAAAGCTGGGAATAGTGGCGCACACTTGAAATGCCAGCGCCAAGAAGGTGGATTCTTGGTGCTCTTCGGCCAGCCAGTCTAGCTTGCTGTGTGAGTTTCGGGTCGGTGAGACACCCTGTTTCAAAGCATGGAGTGAACGGTGCCCCAGGAATGACCGCCTTATACTGAACTCAGGCTTCTGACTGCACACAGGCACATATGCAAAAGCTCCAAATGAATACAGACACACATGCATGCACACACATACACAAACATACAGACACACATGCATGCACACACACACAAACATATACAGACACACATGCATGCATACACATACAAGAGCATGCAGGTGTACACACACACACATATACACAAACATACAGACACACATGCATGCACACACACAAGAGCATGCAGGTGTACACACACACACACACATACACAAACATATACAGACACATGCATGCACACACATAAGAGCATGCGGTGTACACACACACACATATACACAAACATATACAGACACACATGCATGCACACACATACAAGAGCATGCAGGTGTACACACACACACATACAAGAGCATGCAGGTGTACACACACACACAAGAGCATGCAGGTGTACACACACACATACATATACAGAAACACATGCACACACACACAAGAGCATGCAGGTGTACACACACACACACGCACACACACACACACACACACACACACACACACACACACACACGATGAGAAAGTAAAAGTGGAACTGGGTAGAGGAAGAGGAACAGCAGAAGGAGGGAATATTACGACACAGGGCAGTCCTCCCTCCACCCCTCCTCCTCCTACCCAGCAGCTTTTTGACCTCTAGGACTCCACTGTCTGGAGATACAGGCATTTCCAGTTAATGTCCACCCCACCCAGGCTAAGCCTCTAAATTGGAATCTTTACCAGGCTTGAGGCTTAAACAGCTCAGTAAAGGAGAGCCACATCTCTCGGACTAAATTTCCCCTCCAAAGCCGAGTCTCCATTTTAAACATGGCCCAGGATTGGTGAAGCATCTGCTGTGCCTCCCTAGCCAGCCCGCTTTCCTGACAATAGGAGGTGCTCTACAGAGACAGTGCCTCCAGCAGGTCAGGTGGAATCAGAGACAAAGGGATGGTACCACAAGGGGCTAGGATGAGCTTCTCAGCCAGGGGAGCTTTCTCCACAGGAGCCCAGCAAGCACTCCAGCCAGCAGGACACCTCTCCATACTTCAAGCCTGGGACAGAATCACCCCACCTTCCAGCTCACAATAGTCTGCCTCATCACTGCTTTTCCTCTACCAAATACAGAAAGACTTTCTCTGACTTTATTCTTAGATCTAAAAGAAGTTTACAAAGAAAAATTTCTGACCCTGCAGCAAAGGCCTTAACATCATTTGGGGGCAGGGGGATGACCACTTAGTGCAAGCCAGCCTGTCAAGGTCCCAGTGACGCACACTGTGATAGCTGGATTGTGGCCACTCAGGATATTGAGACCGCATCCTTCAGGCTGCTTCCACCATCGTTCAGGCCTTCACTGCAGTGATGAAACAGGAGGGGTTTGCCTTAAATTCGGAACAAAGGTAGAGCCTAGGAAGGTGAGAGAGTACCTAAGGGGCCCCCTCCACCATAAATGCCACACACCCAAGACAGTCTGTCCTTGATGTTGTAGAAAGACAGATTGTTGCTCCCTTTTGATAAGGAAGGCAAGCCACTGGAGCCTTTAAGCTGAAGATGGAACAGCCCTCAGCCCCAGCAATAAGACAGAAAACCGCTCTGATAGAGGCTTTGTGGGTTCTCTAGCGTCTCAGAAGGCTACCATGAAAACATGTGACAAATCGTTTAAATAGCTCATCGATGCTGAAGCAAAGAAAACAATTTTAAGGCAAGAAGAGATCCCACAAGATAGGGAACAAATCTGGGGCCTCGGTTTCTCGGCATAGGAGGATGCTCTCATGACTTCACCACCAAACAAGCCTTACAATGAAAGGACCCTGATGGGTCTACGGGCGTCATACGCCCTCTTCTGGCCAACATCACCACCAATGTTCTGGAGGTTCTGAAAGTTACTCTCACCCTCAGCCAAATTACAGTAGGGTAACTGATTGTACTGGTAGTGTGATGGTTTGCATATGCTTGGCCAGGGAGTGGCACTATTAGAAGGTGTGGCCTTGTTGGAGGAAGTGTGTCACTGTGGGGGTGGGCTTGGAGACTCTTCTCCTAGCTGCCTGAGGATGCACAGTCTGTTCCTGGCTTCCTTCTGGTGAAGATGTAGAACTCAGCTACTCCTGCACCATGCCTGCCTGGATGATAATGGACTGAACCTCTGAACCTGTAAGCCAGCCCCAATTAAACGTTGTCCTTATAAAACTTACATTGATCCTGGTGTCCGTTCACAGCAATAAGACCCTAACTAAGACAGGTAGTAATAATTAACTCGTAAAAACTTTAAAAGTTCTCCTCCAGGTTACCCTCAATCCTAAGGGCCACTGTTAAATATATATAGTACTCCCTGCCTTGACTGGCTTACCAGTGAGCCCATCTGGGTTGAATAGTGGTCTCTATCAAGGGAGCTCACTTGCAGAGCTCACACGGTTAGAAAAGAAAAGTTCCAGCTTCACCATATTTGCCCTTCCTGTGGCACACAGAACACCCCTGTGTTCACTATAAAGGAAAGTTACACGATTTAAGTGCTATTAATAAAACCATGTGGGTTTAGGGGTACCCCCAAAGGGGGCTAACCTCATCTTGGCCATTCCCACCAACATCCCTCTCTTAGCAATAGACATTAAAGGTTGTTTTTCTCTCCACCGGAGGGATTGCCAGAACTTTGCATTCCTAATACCCCCCTGGTAACAACTCTGAGCTGGCCTTATGATTCGAGTGAACACCCCTTCCCTAAGGAACAGCAGTCCCCCCATCTGCCACAGCATTAAGGCCCTACTTAGACAAAGGTCTCCACATTTGTTATTATATGAATGGTATCTTGGGGTTGGAGAGACTCTTCCACCTTCCCCTTCCAACTTAAGGATCAATTAATACCTTCCATATTTTCTCTGGGATTTAACAATAGCTCCCCACAAATACAGTTTATTCCGCACATCACAGTCTTGGGAAAAGAAATTTCCCTCACCTCAATAAACTCTCTTAAACCCACCTTTTCCCACCCTCAAAGCTTATCTCTAGCCTCCCTCCAAAGCCTTTTGGGAAACCTTAATTGGCTTGCCTGTGGCTTTCCCTCCCCACCAGTACCTACAGCCTTTCTTTGATCTCCTAAAAGGTGATTAAAAACCCATCCTCCCTGTGAACTCTCTCCTCTGAGGCAGTTGAGGTTTAAGGCACCATTGACACAGCCCTGAAAGACTTGGCTCTCCTAGGTATGATCCAACAATGCCCATATAGCTTCTTCTTTTTATCCCCTCCTCTACTCTCGTGAGGATACTGTCTCAGGCCCCAGGGAGCACTGCAATGGCTCCACAGCACCCCAGTGGGCTGAGAACTCTGAGGTGGATGAACTCGATATCATGATTAGAAATGGCAGAGACAGAGCCCTGCAAGCCTTAGAAGAAGAGCCTGATACCCTGTCACCTCCCCTCCCCCCAATATTCAATGGCTACACAAGTCACTCCTGTGTTGGTGCTAGCATAGTAATCCCGGGATAAACTGATAATCATTACCCTAATGAAAGATGGGTTCTGCCCTACCTCTGTTGCAGTGGCTCCCCCACCCTCATCACTAAGATCCCCTCAATATTTACTGATGGAGAAAAGATGGGAGCTAAGGCAATAAAATAGTACTCCCCTGGGAATGAAGCCTCTATTACTGTATTCAGAAAGTTGTCCCATCACTCCCCCCCAGTATAAGGAACTATATGCTCTCTAGCTCTGAAAGAAGTTAATGGGCCCTTGAGTCTTTCCTCAGACAGTATATGCTGTTAACTTTTTGGAAAATTAATTCATTGTACTATCCCAGAGGCCCAAGTGACCTCTGAGTCTATGACTCCATTTTAGAGAACTTCAGCTCAGACAAACTAGCAGGCCAGTACCTAGCATTAGTTCCCAAGTTACCCCCCAACAAAACCCAAGCCTAGCTCCAGTCTCTAGGCTAACTCCCAATAAGACCAGTGTCTCCAGGTTATTCCCCCAACAAACCTGCACCCCCAGGTTACAAGCCTACCCCTTTGCCTAGCAACCACCAGTGCAGAGGGAAATAGAAATTAAGTTTGTGATTTGATCCCCAACACCAGCCAGTTATGCTGAAGGCCACAGTGACTTTCCAATCACATGCTTGCCCACTCACCCCGCGCTTGCTGCCTCTATAAATCTTGTCCCGACAGATGTTCCAGGCTCCTCTCTACCAAAAACTGTCTTGTGTGTTGGCGGTGAGCTGAGGGGCCAGAGCTACCTCTAAGAAAAAGGCCCTGTTGAGATTTACATCTGATTGGCTCCTGTCTGTTTTGGGGGTTCCCCAACACTTTGCTGGCACTACGTCACAGTAATAATGTTTCTCCTGCTTGGTCTGTGATTTTCAGCGATTATCAAGAATTACTGATGTGACCCCTCTCCCACCCCCACATCAGATCAGCAAGCCCACATGTTTGCATTCACCATATGCAGGACAGTTGGTAGCCTGAACATGCTTCCCCCCGGGTAACCTTGCCTGCTGTGCCCCAGCTCATCCACACTGTACCTCTGCATACGATGACCCAGGGTTTGTGTAGTGGGGAAAGGTGATGAGTTTTCAATCCGGGTACCAGCAGCGAAATGATGCTTTTAGCTCAGGATGCACCCATGGACCCTCGAGAAAAGCAAGGGCCTCCCCCTAGTAAATCTTCCACATGTAGTGGGGTTCCTAATAAAGTTACTTCCAACAAAGCAGATTTTAGCAACCACTCCCATTCGTGCCTTCTCCTCTCTCTTTCTAGTTTAAATCTACATGTGCATATGAGTGCATGCCTGTTCACATGTACTGGCTGGTTCTGTCTGTCAACTTAACACAAGCTGAAGTTATCAAAGAGAAAGGAGCCTCAGTTGAGGAAATGACTCCATGAGGTCCAGCTGTAAGATATTTTCTCAAGTAGAGATCAAGGGGGAGGACCCAGTCTATTGTGGTTGGTGCCATCCCTGGGCTGGTACTCTTGGATTCTATAAGAGAGCAAGCTGAGCAAGCCAGGGGAAGCAAGCCAGTAAGTAACATCCCTTCATGGCCTCTGCATCAGCTCCTGCTTCCTGACCTGCTTGAATTCCAGTCCTGACGTCCTTTGGTGATGAACAGCAACATGGAAGTGTAAGCTGAATAAACCCTTTCCTCCCCAACTTGCTTCTTGGTCGTGATGTTTGTGCTGGAATACAAACCCGGACTAAGACAAATAGACATGGAGAGAGTGGGCAACCTTGTCTTGTTCCAGATTTTTGTGTAATTGCTTTGAGTTTCTCTCCATTTACATCCATTTAATTTGATGTTGGCTGTAGGCTTGCTGTAAATTGCTTTTATTGTGTTTACCATATGTTCTGATCTCTAAGACTTTCATCATGAGGAGTATTGGTTTTGTCAAAGGCTTCTTCAGCATCAAATGAGATGACCGTGTGTTTCTTTTTTTCTTTCAGTTTGCTTATATGGTAGATAACATTGGCAGATTTTTGTATGTTGAGCCATCTCTATATTGCTGAGATGAACCCTACTTGATCATGGTGGATGATTTTTTGATGTGTTCTTGGATTCAATATGTGAGTATTTTTGTATCAATATTCATGACAGAAATTGGTCTGCAATTCTTTCTTTGTTGAGTCTTTTTTTTTTTTTCTTTTTTTCGGAGCTAGGGACCAAACCCAGGGCCTTGCGCTTGCTAGGCAAGCGCTCTACCACTGAACTAAATCCCCAACCCCCTTTGTTGAGTCTTTGTGTGGTTCAGATATCAAGGTGACTGTGGCCTCATAAAATAAATTTGATAATGTTCCTTTTGCTTCTATTTTGTGGAATAATTTAAGGAGTATTGATATTTGCTCTTCTTTGAAGATCGGGTAGAATTTTTCACTGAAACTGTCTGGATCTGGGGTTTTTTTGATTGGAAGAGTTTTAATGACTGCTTCTATTTCCTTAATGGTTATAGGTCTATTTAAATTGCTTATATACTATAATGATTTAACAAAATTGTTTATTTCTTTTAGGCTTTCCAATTTTGTGGAGTACAGTTTTTGAAGCATGACCTAACAACTCTTTGGATTTCTTTAGTGTCTGTTGTTATGTCTCCATTTTGTTTCTGCTTTTATTAATTTAAATATACTCTCTCTGCCTTTTAGTTTTCATAAGGGTTTGTCTATCTTGTTGATTTTCCCAAAGAGTCAACTCTTCATTTCATTTATTCTTTGTATTGTGTAGAGACAATCTCTTACACTGTATGGAAGCATCGCCTGTCATTAAAAAAAACCTATGATCAATGAGGTGAGGCAGAATTAGAAGGTGGAACATCTGGAGAGAGAGAGAGGAAGGAGAGGAGAGAGAGAGAGAGAGAGAGAGAGAGAGAGAGAGAGAGAGAGAGAGAGTGTGTGTGTGTGTCAGGGAGACAGAGAAATTTTGGGACATAGTCATACACAGAAGATTAGCCCTGAATGGTGGTAGACATGATCACAATAAACTGAGGGCCAGGTAACCAGTCTAGACCTGACTTAGAATAGAATAAATGGATAATTAAGTTATGAGCTACTTAGGGAACACCTAAGACATCTATTCACATATAAGAAATCTCAGAGTTGTTATTTCAGGGAACAAAGAGGATGAGAGGAGAACCACAAGGTTACAGATGGCACCAGCTTCATTTATATTGCTGTGAAAAACACAGATGAAAATCAACTTTAGGAGAGGAAGGTTTATTTGACTTGTAATTCCAGGCTCGTCATTCCTGGGAAGTCAAGGCATGAAGGAACTGGAATCAGCTTGTTCCACCCACACTCAAGAGCAGAGGGAAATGCTCACACAGTGTTCTACTAGTTTCCTCTACTCTTACATAGTCTAGGGTCCCAAACCAGAGTGGGTGCTGCCCACTTTCAGCCAAGGTCTTCCCACATCAATGGGAATCAAGACTCCCCCACCTCCCACCCGCCACAGACATACCTACAGGCCAACCTAATCTATCGTCTTTCTAGGTGGTTCTAGGTTGTATCAAGATAACAATTAAATCTAATCATCAAGAGAAGTCTTCCTTTGTCTGTTAGTAAAAGGTGAATAAACACAAATTCAAGTTCTTCCTCTTGGCTCCAGGGAGAGAAGCCAGAAATATAAATCAAGTTCAAACTGATGACGCCTCCTATGAGGATCCTGACTTTTACAGAGTTAGGGCAGCCAGGACAACTTATACACAGATGCTCTGGGAGGGTTCAACCGCCATAAACAGCTGATGGCCTGTTCTGAGGGCTTGGTCTTAGGCTTCCGGAGACTTCTTTGTTCTGTTTTATTTTCTATGCTCACTGTCTTAGCTTGGCTTTCAGTCTTGGGACTAATTCAATGCCCCTCCACAGAAGTCCTCTTTCTGCTTCCTCTAGTCAGAGTAGGTTTAGTTACTTGAAACTGAGTTCTGCGAGGTACATAGTACCTCAATAGGAATGTTGTCAGAAGAGTGCCAGGCCCAGAATCTAGTCTGTACTTAAGTACAGTGGAGAATAAGACTTCTCCAACAGGGGTGGAGGTTGGGGGTAGGCTAGTGCTTACATCACTTGCTTTGTTAGCATGAGTTCAGATCCTTAGAGCCCACGTAAATGCCTCATGAGCCATGCTGACCTGCTTGTGATACCAACCCTGGAAGGCAGAGACAGGGGATCCCCCGAGCAAGTCACCAGCAAGCATGGTCCCATCCACAAGCTCTGGGCTTGACTGTGAGACCTCAAAGAGTAAGGCCTCAACTTGCATGTACACTATATGCATATAGACTCTTACACACGTGATCACATGCAAACATGACTACATACACGTGCACATCACACACTTAAAATGGGAAAAGAAAAGAGTATGATTTAAAAAGAGCCGGGAGAACTTATACTCCAAGAAGAAGCGAGGTAGGTAGAACTCAGCTGTCGGAAGAGGAGTGTCTAGACATGCTCCAGAAACTCAGAGGAGAACGGGTGCAGATTTCTTTCCTCATCTTGGCATTGGAGTTAGTCTATAAGATTTCCACTTGGCTTTCCAGGTGGTATTTTCTCTGATTAATCCAAGCTGCTCATTTAATATTATCCACAAATGCCTGAGTATCTATCTTTGCATACCTGTAGGTTTGTTTGTTTGTTTGTTTGTTGGTTTGGTTTGGTTTTTGAACCAGGTCAGAGGCAGTGCAGGCTGGCCTTGAATTTGTGATCCTCCGAGATCAGCCTTCTGCTATACCATCACTCCATAGGCGTTGCCTAGATTTTGTGCACAGGTTGTCCTTTGATTGTCTTGGTTCTCTGAAGCCCAAACGCCATCTCAAAGTTTTTCTGATCCCACAAATGAATGAAGTTTCTGCTGGCTTTAAAATTCTCAAACCACCTTGTATCTTTTGTTTACCACTTCTAATTTGATTGTGCCATTGAATAACCTGTGTACTGGACTCATCTCTGCTTTGTGGTCTGAGCTCCCTCCTGTGCAGGAGAACTCACACAGCACCAGAGCACACAGAGAAGGATTCGGCAAACCCTGGGCAAATTCACTGTGACAAGTAAAGGAACATACTTCACAGGGCTGAGCTACAATGATTAGGGTTTTTCTGGAAATCACTCTTCTAGGCAGAAAGTGGTGGCTCTGTACACTCTGGTGGATGGGGAAGAAAATAGAGGTTTAAGTGGAGCCTCAGTCTGTGAGGACTCGAATACCTATTTGTGTACTTCTCTCTCCTACAGGAAGTGAGAGCCATCTGTACCAAGATAATGTGGGAGATGCTTCCACGCACAGTATAGATCTTACGATGCTGAAAGTCAAAAGTGTGCAAGAGGGGCTGGGGGAGGCAGTTCAGCAGTAGAGTAGGGAGGGGTGGGTTGGAGCTCACAGCATACCATGTACGAGTCACTAGGGTCAAATTCTAGCATCCCCAAACCAAACAAGAGCAAAAGCACACATGGCTTTCTAAAAACAATCCCATTTGCACCAAGTTCAAAGAGAGGCAAATATTTTTCAAGATTTCAAAAGTCAGTGTGGCGGTGTGTGTCTTAGGGTTTTACTGCTGTGAAGAGACACCATGACCAAGGCAACTCTTTTTTTTTTTTTTTTTTTTTCTTTTCTTTTTTTTGGAGCTGAGGACCAAACCCAGGGCCTTGCACTTGCTAGGCAGGCGCTCTACTACTGAGCCAAATCCCCAACCCCCCAAGGCAACTCTTATAAGGACAACATTTCATTTGGGCTGGCTTACAGGGTCAGAGGTTCAGTCCATTATCCTCAAGGAGGGAACATGGCAGCTTCCGGGTAGGCCTGGTGCAGAAAGAGATGAGAGTTCTACATCTCCACCTGAAGGCTGCTAGCAGATCACTCACTCCTAGGCAGCTAGGACAAGGATATTTTAAAGCCCACCCCCACAGTGACACACCCACTCCAACAAGGCCACACCCACCCGAACAAGGCCACACCTACTCCAAATAGTGTCAATCCCTGGGCCAATCATATACAAACCATCACACTGTGGTTCTTATTTGTGCACGTTTACCTGAGATTGCCACACTTATGCTAAGGGTTTCTTTAAGGCTAGTGAGGTGGCTGCATGGGTAGAGGGACTTGCAGACAAGCCTGGAACCCCAACCTTGTTCCCTGGAACCCAACCCAAGTAGAAGAGAACTGACTCGTGAAAGTTGTTCTCTGACCATCATACACATGCTTTGCTATGTATATAGCCCTCTTCACATAAATAAGCCAATGAATGTAATAATATATAAAACACTTATCAAGATAAGCAATATATGTGTCGTATACTTAAAATTAAAACGCAAAACAAAAAATCAATTAGATGTTTTAAATGCTTTACTTTGAACAAGATGAAACCAACACCACACAAATATTAAGTAGTATTTCTTAATTAACTGCCCAATTAGGCTGGGCTAGCAGCAGGACACTAGAAGACCACAGACAACCCCTTTCACTGTGGGTTTCTGGTTGCCTTTGCCTGTGTGAAGAAACTGATGTTGTACCAGTCCTGGAATACATCTGCTGGAAATTTTTAAAAATTCTGTAATTAGATGTCATATCAACACCAGCCCCCTCCACACACATTCCCCCAAAAAATACAGCCAGCAGGAAGGAAAAACGATTATTCTCAGCAGCACAGAACAATATTTTCTGTGCTTCCTCTTGACCTTTCTTTTTAATGTGCCAGGAGGAAGGTAAACAGATGTCTATTCTGATGTTATGATTTATTTTACATATGCTTAACTTTAATGGTGATAAAACCCTAGATATTTAGGAGACTAACAAATTGTTATTTGAGATTGTCCCAGATGTAAGACTCGATGCTGGAGTCTCTCAAACCAAGAGGTCCATCCGAGTTACTCTTTTGTACCTTTGCTTTCTGTCCTAATAAATCATGGATGTCTTCCAGTTGGGCTTGTAAACTCCTGGAAGGCAACATTCCAAGTTTGGGAAAGTGTTCTTGTCAATGCTAAGAAGGAAGCATAGGGTGTCAGGAATAGCAGCAGCTAAGGAGCTACTCACAGTTCTCTCCTGCCTGTCCAAGGTCTCCATGTTCCTCTTCTTTCTCAAAGACACCATTGTACTGGCTGCATTCTGCACTTGACTTACCAGGTCCTTCACAAGGACAGCTTTCAGATGACAGGGACGACAGCTTTGTGGGCAGAGGAGCATCTATTCCTGTTTTGTTGGCACACGAGGAGCTCTGCTCCTTCCTGGGTTTCTGTCTGGCTTTAGACTCCAAGGTCTCATGTGTAGGCGGAGAATCCCTAATTGTTTCTTGATTGGGTAAATAAAGACGGCAGAAGCTTAATCATTGGGCAAAGACATAGAGGTGGTTTTTCCAGGTCCCAGGAGGAGGAGGAGGAGAGGAGATAGACGAAAGGCTTTCGTCTGGCTTTGCAGGGAGAGACACAGACACCATGTAGGCCTAGGGGCTATTAGAACCGGTGGCAGCCTCTGCCACTGGATGAATTCTAATACAGAATAGCTGATGAGTTTGGGACAATAGATTCCAAGCCCACAGGTTGTGTCATCTGGCTGATTTTAAAATATTAGATTGTTTGGTGTCTTCCATCTGCTACGATTCGTTGGGCAAGAGAAAGGGCACACCCGTGGGGCAGTCATTGGTGGTCAGCAGAGCCAAATGCAGGAGGACAGGGGGCTGTCAGCCAGTGGAACACGAGTGGTAGGCGTTCTCAGGAGGGACTGTTGATGGGCCAGAGCTGGATGAGAGTAGGAGGAACGGGCAGTACACCCTCAGGAATGCAGGCAGTGGCTGTTCTTGGAGCATAGCTGGGATCTCAGGAAAGCTTTAGTGAGCTGTGGGGGCTGACTAGATAGCAGGCGAGAGGCTGTAGTCCCATAGCCTAGCAGGAGCAAGCATGGTTTTTTAAAATTAAACACAACACTCATGTTTCCAGCTTTATGGTTCAATCGGTACTGGCTGAACAAAGAAAGGAAAAGATGCTGTTCTGCACTCTTGCAGGATACTTTCTGCCTTGGTGTTCCAAAGCTGAGACTGTATC
The DNA here is from genome assembly GCF_011064425.1 of Rattus rattus. NCBI lineage: Eukaryota > Metazoa > Chordata > Mammalia > Rodentia > Muridae > Rattus > Rattus rattus. Next base: position 125,058,065 of record NC_046156.1, on the reverse strand, counting down.
TTGCAAAATCAACCTGGGGCTATACTGGGAGTCTAACTGGTACCCCTTCACCTCTGTGGGGAGTGGATGATGTCCTGAGGGAATGTGTATTGTTGATGTGGGCTCATCCAATCAATAACCTTAATGCTTCAGATCTATAGAAATGACAAAGCCTTCCTTGAGTCCAAGTATTCCTGACAAACAATTGGCCATTACCTAAGACCGGTGTATAAATGATGTAGACCACAGCTTCCTACTCAGGAATAGTCACAGCGGAGACTGTGCCCCTGCACAGACCTCCCACTGAGACTGGTTAGCCCCGCCTCTTCATGGGGTCCATAATAAATGTTGAGTTTCTGGGAGTAAGCACAGCCCACCTGCTCCTAGCTTTTCTGTATGTGTGTCTGTTGTCTCCTCATTCCAACCCCACCCCATTCAGGTTCCTAGAACATATAGGACTTACAGGGCTTAGCAACTGTCCATCATACTTCTCAAGGTATACAGGGTAGAATAAGAATATGATCTGTCAAAGGGTTGGGAAATGGAGTTCCCCCTTGTCAGGAGCTGGTCCTCTGCTGTGATGGTTTGTATATGCTTGGCCCAGGGAGTGCCACTATTAGAAGGGGTGGCCTTGTTGGAGTAGGTGTGTCACTGTGGGTATGGGCTTTAAGACCCTCATCCTAGCTACCTGGAAGCGAGTATTCTGCTAGCAGCCTTCAGATGAAGATGTAGAACTCTCAGTTCCTTCTGTGCCATGCCTGCTTGGATGCTGCCATGTTCCTGTCTTGATGACAATGGGCTGAACCTCTGAACCTGTAAACCAGCCTCAATTAAAGGACTCGCATTGGTCATGGTGTCTGTTCACAGCAGTAAAACACTAAGACATCTGCTATCAGGAAATTATGCAAGTATAGAACTGTGTCTTGGCATTTATAGTCCTTTATAGTCATGGTGTGTGCTGTGTGCATATGTGCATGCTGGGAAGACAGTTCAGTTGGTAAAGTGTTTGCCTCAAAGGCATGAGGGAAAAATTGATCCCTAGAACTCATTAAAAGGCTGCCTGTCAGTGTGCTCTTGAAATCCCAGTGTTGATCCCCTAGTTCATCTCTTGCACTGTGACAAGCACCATTTCCAGAGCAACTTAGGAGAGGAAAAGCCATAGTCCATTACTGAGACAACTTAAAGCAGGAGCCCAAGGGACATCATTTCCTTCAACTAAGGAACTCACTTCGTAGCCAACTACAGCAGGAGGCATGGAGGACGCTAAGACACGCTAGCTGTGTCATTCTCAGCACCATTCTTTCTTTCAAGATTGACTTTCATTTTATGCATGGGAATGTCTGCCTGAGTGTATGCATGAGCATCATGTGTGTGTCTGTACCCACAGAGGACAGAACAGGACATTGGACCCCTGGGAACTAGACATACAGAGAGCTGTGAGCTGCTGAATGGGTGATAAGATTCTGGTCCTCTGAAAGTACAGAGTATTTAACTCTTGACACTGAGCCACCATCATTCTAGCCCCTCAACAAGTTTCCTTACACAGTTCAGGAACAGTACTGTCCACAGTGAACTGGGCCTCCTGCATCAATTAACAATCAAGACACGTCCACAGGCCAATCTAATCTGGGCAACTCCTCTCTCAGATGGCTCTAGGCTGTGCCAAGTTGATAGACAAAGCTAAGTAGTCAGCTGGAGGAGGGAGGGACAAGCCATTCCAGGAGCTTCTTGGCTAGCCAGACAGGCTTGCTTGGCACATTCTAGGCCAGTAAGGGAGTCTGCCTCAAAGGAAATATGAGTGGGTGGCACCTGAGGCTTCTACATGCATTTTGATACTGGTGTATACGTACCCCATGTGCACCACCACGTGAATGAACACTCATACATTTGTGTGTGTACATATACACATTTACACACAAATGCACATACAAAGCTACAAGCAGAGAAAGTCTCTGTGGACCCAAGGAGGTGAAACACATCCACTGAATCACTACAGGCCAATGTGCAGCCCCGAAAGAGTAGCGCTCCAGGTTCATACTTTTCCCCAGGAAGCCTTCTGCTGCAAAGAAAAGAGACAGTTCTGCTGAAGAACTTCAGCTGGCCACCCAGAAAGAAGAGGGTTGGAAAGACTAAGAGCTGGAGGATCTAGGAGTTGGCTATGAGATTGTGTCTCCTAGTAAATTCAGAAGCTACACCATCGAGTCTCACACATAGGACTGTCTAACATGAACTGAACGAGGAGAACAGACATGCTAACACAGGATGGGTAAAGTCTGGAAGGTCTCAACCCTACGCAAAGAACTACAGGCAAGTGAGGTATGCTGTGATCTGGTCTTCCCCAGGGAAGAACACATCAATTGGAATCCAATTGATATGAAGTGGTCAGCCCTGAAATCATATATACAAGTAACATTATACTGACAGCAGGTTTTATGTATGTTTTTATGTATTTATATAACAAAATTAATAAAATAGAGGCTAAGAATTTGAAAAACAAGGAGAGAAACAGAGGAGAGTCTGAAGTGAGGAAGGGGGAATGATGCCATGATAACCTCAAAATACAGTGAGAGAGAGAGAGAGAGAGAGAGAGAGAGAGAGAGAGAGAGAGAGAGAGAGAGCACACAGGTTGAGCAAGTCATAGAGAGAAAGCCAGTAAGTGGCACTCCTCCATGACCTCTACAGTTGCTGCCTCCAGATTCCGTCCCCTGGCTTCCCTCAGGAATGGTCTTAAGTAAGATAAAACAAACTTTCTCCTCATTTCATTTCATTTCAGTCATTTCAGCACTAGACACAGTAACTGGACACACATCTTGATGCACTTTCCCTGTTCTGACATACTACTACCATCTCGTTCTTCCAGATCAAGATATTCCCAGGGCAAGCCCTTCCCAGATTCCCTGTCTGAGCTGGCATTCATGTATGTGATGGCATAGGCAAGCCACAGGTACTCTCAGCATCACACAACACTCTGTGTGAATATTAAGGATCAAATTACATTAAATAAAGTACCATTGGCTGTTGGGGTGGAATGCTAACAAATCTAATTACTTAAATCATAATCATATTCAAAGTCCAGACTTTGCCACACGTGGCTACATGCAACACTCTTAAAAACAACAACAACAAATGAAAAAACAAACTGACCTTATTTTGAGATAGGGTCTATGGTACAAAAAAAGGTGGTCTAGTATTTCCTTAAAATAAAAATGAGGCCAAAGTAAGTATGATGAATTGGTTTGAGAGAAATATCCCGTCTTTCCCCTTTAAAACATCATGACAGCAGAGATCACAGGGGCTCAGAACTCAGGGGTGCACCTGAGTTCAGCACCTACATTGGGTAGCTCCCAATCACTTGTAGCCCCAAGAGATCTGACATACTCTCCTGGCCTCCACAGACACACTCCCCCCCCGCCCCCACACTTAAATCTTTGAAAGCATTTTCTTCCTCCAATTCTAAAATGGCAATCTTACAGATATACTCTTCGTGTTGAAAATAGCAGGGTAGAAAAGCCACGTAATTAAGCTTCTCAGGCACTCTGAACTAGGTTCAAGTGTATGCAGACTGTCCTACAGATGTGCACAGCTGAAGGTAGAATATGCAAATGTAATTCTGCGGTTACCTGCAGACATGGCTGCTAGGATACACAGGCCATGCTTTCCAAGTTTCTGGGCTCCTTTCAATGACGAGGATCTAACAAGCAGCTAGTTGCCTGGCTCTAGTTCCAACAGAAGACAGCTTCCTTTTCCTTTCCTTTTTTTTTTTTTTTTAAACTTAGTTAAACTTTATTCACCTGTTTTCAAATTGAAGGTAGTGGAGTTAATCGTTTTCTCATGATTCTGTTACCTGAAACCCAAGGTGTGGCAGTACTGTATGTTGATAACATGCATTCTAAATTGTTAGGTTTTAGTATTTTACAGCACCTGTCTTCATATATTGTCTCTGCTTGCTTATCCCCATGGAACAATGCCTTGTTTCCAGGTATAGCATCAAAGAAAACCAGTATGTGTGGAACAGTGGAACAGCAATTATATGTGGAATAGTGATTATGTATCAGACTGTTGTCTGGATGCTTTACTGAAAAAAATATATATCTCCTCTCTTTATATAAATAAGGATAGACGTACATAAATGCCAAACACACACACACACACACACACACACACACACACACACACACACACACACACACACACACATTTGGTTTGTCTTGAAACTTGGAGTCAGCAGTTACACAAGACAACAAATCAAAAATCCCTGCGTATGTTACTTTTGAATAAACCAAATAGTACAGAACAGAGAAAGATGTTAATGTTCATGAACAAGGAGCGCTATACATCTGCGAGCCTCACACTTCCCCTGGTGGTTTGTTTGGAGGACTCTCTGGGCCAGAATTACCTCACAGTAGACACAGGATACTCACAGCTGTGGAAGTCCCTGATGTCACCGGAACATACACTGGAGTGTGTGTGTCATGGATATAAAGAAGACGGCTTTCTATCAATACTTTGAGGACATGCGTGGTTTTGTCAAGTGTGGGAACAGGCAGAGAGAACTGCAGTTTTAGGGACTGCATGCAGGTAGCATCACAACAGATACCCCCTTTGTCACAAAGGGTGCCAAGCACAAAAGTAGGGAAAGAAATGTGGGGCAAGTGGTGACCTTTGACAGCTGGGGCAGCCTCACTGTAGAGATGAGAAACAAAACAGAACAGTATTTGACATCTGAGTGTCACCCACTCACTCAGAAGCCAGAAAGCACAGGAGCCCACTGCTCATCTCCATTCAGGTCCACCTCAGTGGGCAGCAACCACAGAGGAGCTGGGACTAAGAGACCTAGCACATTTGGCAAACCCTTGCCCAGCACTTGTCACACTGGCTGTTGCTCCACAGTGGCAGACTGGACTTTCCTTCATGGTGTGCCTCAGCAGACTCTGACATGCGAAAGTGCTCCCACCGGATTATTGACTGGACAGACAGACAGACCTGAAACACTGTTGTAATGGAGAAAAAGCATTTTACCAGTGATATGATTAGGGACTATTTATTTCCAGGTTTAAGTAAATATTTAAAACATTACTCAATATTGGAACATGATTTGTCAATAAATGCTATTCCAGGGGGCAGAGGCAGGAGGATCTCTGTGAATTTGAGGCCAATCTGGCTTATGTAGGATAGGTAGGGCTATTATGGTGAGACTCTAAGAGTACCATAGATTAAATGCCATGACTACAAATGTGGTCAGTCTTCACTATTTTTATATTCTAAGTTCTGCGGGTACATATTTGAAAAATATGCCTGTAGTACTTTTATGGTCAAGTGTTAAGCAGCAAAACCTGATTGCCCATTATACACAGCTTGGCAGTGCTTGGACAGGGCTGTCTTCTAGGCTGTGCATCTTTTTTTTTTCTTCTGTTTAATGTCTGTTTTTTACACTTGTGCTCTTTTGTTTGTGACTTTGTTTAAAATGGTCACTAAAGGAAGAGTTAAAATGCCATCTCCTGTTCCTCAAGGGTACAAATGCAGTGATTTGACTCATGGAGAAAATATGTACTAGAAATCTTCATTCAGGCAGAAGTTAGTAGTCTATTGGTCATAAGTTAAGGAATCAATAACATATATTAACATGTCTTTTAAATAGAGACAGCTAAAACAAGTTTACGTACTGGTTGATTAAATGTTGGTAACAGAGGAGAAACTTGTTGGTAATGTTGGAGAAACTTAGCCTGATACTTCCCTTAAACACGGTGATTCAGGATGTTACTCCAGCCTACCAGAGGCTTCACAGGATATAACCACAGTGAAAAGCAGCTGTACGTATTGCTTTTCAATTTCTACAAGTCTTAAAAAAGAAAATGTATAAATGACATGACTTTTCTAGGCAGAATCTAATTGGTATTCATGATCAAAAAACCAAAAAGAGAAAACACTAAAATCCATCACTACTGCATATTTCAATGTAATATATTAAAATTTATTATTTTCTGGGTAGTATTCATTGAAATTATCAATTAACATTCTCTAGAAGGCCTTATCATTTAAGAATTAAAGAATTCTGTAGGAGGGAAGGAAAAAGCACCCCAGCTAACATGTTAATTTTGAGAACATTCACATATGTGCTCTTCTTTCCTCTGGACTTAATCTCTGTTTAGTTCAATCCTACATAGGCCCATGTACACACACTCCATAGTAAACCCTACAGTACTCAAAAGCCTTGTGCTTCTCCTTACAGCAGCACTCTATTGGCTGTTGTAAACAATTTTCCATGCTCAGATACAAGGAAATTTAGTTAAGCCAACAAAGACTTCTGAAGACTATGACAGAGGAAATATTTTGGTTTTTTTCAGTGTTCAACTTTGAACCATACAATAGAAATTAAGTTGAGCTTTCTACTTCATACCTAACTACAGTAGAATACGCTCCCCAAAAATCAGCAAACATTTGTGAAAATCTTAGTAGCATTCTGTAGAAATCCACAAACGTCAGTAAGTGAATTTGTGGCTGGCATTCATTCTTCAGTTTTTAGACTAGACACAGGACGTATGTTGTAAGAACTTGCAGGTAAATATTGAGTCCCTCGGTACTATACTAGTAAAGGTTAACCGAGCAGTTTTGTTGTTATAAGATTTTCTTGTTCCATTTTCATACCCCAAGTAGGTCTTAATCTATCAGTGACTAACAGGTTCCTAAGCTGTAATTACCCTCTTTCTTATTTGAGCTCTGCAAATGTGAAGGAATAATACCCAGGCACTGTAATCAGTGCACAGTGCTTTGAGGACAACTCCATCCACACAGTTAGACTAACAAAACAATCATGCTGTGTTTCATAAGCTATCAATATACAGACAGTGGGCTTTCTCACAGTTAAAGGAAGATAAAGACCTACGTGTTCCATCACCTACTAACTACAAAGCAAAACCACTCTGTGCCCGAAGGGAAATCATTATGCTCACTACTGGTGCCTAAGAGCGGAGCTCCAAGGAATGCGTAGACATAAGCAAGATTTTTAAAAAAGGTTTGTAATGAAGGTGTGTAAAAAAGAAAATGGCCAAACTAGTTTGAAGCAATTAGAGTCCAATGGTTTTCTATGTTTTCTTTTATATCCTTTATTTTTAATTGGTATTTTAGGACAGCAAATTGTCTTTCACAGCAGTGCCTCCTCGTCTGATAACACAGTCCCCATTTCTAAATGTAAAGATTTAAAATAAATCAAAATGAACATTAAGGCGTACACACAGCTGTTCTTAATCAGGATAATTTTTACTCATATTAAAACACATGGAATGTTGGCACACAACTGCAGCTGCTGTAGAAAGATCGGATGTTCTGTGGGTTACTGAAGCTCGCTAAGAACACACCTTACATGGTTTCCGCTTTACAAATCTAAGTGTTGAGAAATGTCTAAATAATAAGTAACAATTAAAATAAAATGTTTTATTTGTAAATTATGTACAGAATACACTTTATGTTATGACAAGGAGCTGGGGAGGAAGGAAGAGCCTCGCCGTCCACTCAGTGCTCCTCACTTCTGCTGGAGATGACCTTTCTCTGGATTGAACATACAAGTCAGTTGGGATTTCCTAAGCTGGAAAAGGAGAATCTGTAGCTGAATTAAACGGGTTGCTGCACTGTTACTAGCTGGTCTGTTTCCACAAAATGCTGTTGATCCCTGCTAACTCAAAAACTTTAAAAAAGGAATTTTCTGGTGTAATTTTATGAAAAAAACAAAAAACAAAAAACAAAAAAAAAAACCAAAATGAAGAGTGTAACTAGCAAGAACGAGTTGAAGCATTTCATTCTAAAGAAACTGCGAAATGGCTATATACTTCCGCATAATCTGAAATGCTGCAGTTTCTTTAGTGATTTCCATTAGTCTAACAGTAAAAAGCCATACAACTATCAAAAATGTCCTTAATCTAAATGTCATTGTGGACAAGGTACCTCTGATGACTATCAAAATGAGGCCTACTCACTGTAAAATTATCAGGTGGATAAAACTTATTAATGGCTTTAGACTGTACCAATAGTAGTACCAATGCTCTACAAAACAAAAGGCTGACTATAACTGAATGTCAAATACAGTTCAGAAGATGGATTTAAAGAATGCTACAAATGCCATCTGTACATCACGATGATCGGCCAACACAGAGAACCCAACCTGTTGTATTCAGTCCCCAACTAGTCAGATTATGATTTTTCTTGTGCAGATTTAGGCATTTCTCCATCTTTGTCGTCATCTTCCTCATCACAATCCCCATCTGTCTGCTGTTCCAGTTCCTCTTTCGTGATCATTTCAAAATCATTCCCGTTCCCACTACTGTGTTGGGAGCGGTCATCTTCCCGCCTGTCACTGTCTGTGTCTGAGTGGCGCTCTCCGCCCGAGCCTTCTGGTCCGTGGTCTCCTGGAGCTCCTTTCCCTTCTTCATCCTCCTTTTTCTCACTGTCTGACTTTTCCTCACTGTCGGACTTGTGCTGCTTTTTGGCTTCAGATTTCTCATCCTTCTTTAAGTCTGCTTTTGGTCCTTTGTACTCATGTGTGTACAGAGGCCTGAAGGAGTCAATGAAGCCCACGTCAGCAGTCAGGTTTGGCAGGAACCAAAAGTGGTGCCTTCCTCCAGTTATCAGCCAGATGATGAGGAACAGGATGCAGCGAGCTGTGGGGAGGAAAGTTTCTCTTCAATAAATCAATCAACTACAGAGGAAATTTGTCTGTAAAGAACTGGGACAATATTTAGCTTTATCTGCATATTTTATGCACCATAATGACAAATACTTAAGATCAGGCTAGCTTAGCATCTGACAATATTTTAAGAGTTACTCTGAACTTAGAAACACAAATGTTACGATGCCACTCTCAAAAAATTACTTTTTATTTTTTTTAGTCATGGACACACTGAGGGTTTGTACATGTTGTGAAGTTGTACGTCAATAAGGACAGCAGTCAGGTGGGGGCTGAGCATCTGTGACACCGCAGCGTGAGGAAAGAAGAGAACTGAGCGAGGACTATGAGTGGCGCTGGAGGAAAGCAGCAGCAGAGAAGCAGGATGCCCTGAAGTCTTACTTCCTAGCCCTTATGTCTTATGATTTTTGAAACACTACATTCAACATACAATGTAGTATAAATGCAGATATAATGCTGAAAAAGTGTATGCCCTAAACATATTATTTCTGATTTTAAAGTAAATGCAAAAAACTCAGTGGGCCCTTAAATGTATATTTAAATGGATATAAAGCATGTGCTAACTTGTCTAAAAGATAGCTCAGCTTTGAATAAAGAATTCAGACATTAAAAAACTTCTATCATAAAATTCTTATGTTATTAATTGGGTAAATTATGCTTATTTAAGTACCAACTGCCTCAACATGAAGAAAAAAATTATGTACCTTAAATACAAGCTAGGTATAGTGAATTACGGTGGTGCTGGAATCCTGGCACGTGGGGGCAAGGTCTGAGCTACCCGCCAAGACTCAAGGATAAAAACTGAAGAAACCCCAGGAAACCACACAAGGCTAACACAGCTGGGACTGCTCCAGCACAAAGTTTATGAGGTAATCGGTTTTGTCTTTGTTGGTGCTGGCCTGGAATCTAGGTGGCCTGACACCTGGGCAGCACAAAGCTGTATCCTCCACCTTTTAACCTCTGAGACGGGGAGCTGCCCAGAAAAGCCTGTGACTTGCTGTGTAATCCAAGCTGGCCTTAAAGTCACCATCCTCCTGCCTTAGCTTTCCAAATAGCTGGGATCGTAAGCATTTGTAATCACGCTTGGCTGAGATTACTCTTAGTATATTATGACAAACCTTAGTATTTCAAATGGTTTTCCATTAATTTACCAATTAAGTACATATTAGTGATTTTTCTTTCTTTTTTCCTTTTGGAGACAGGGTTTCTCTGTATAGCCCTGGCTGTCTTGGAGCTTGCTCCAAAATGGCCTAGAACTCAGATCTGGCTGTCTCTCCCTTGATGCTGGGACTAAAGGCGTGTGCCCTAACACCTGGCTTTATTCATTTGGTAACCAATTTTGTTTTGTTCTGTTTTCTTTAAAATTATGTATAACTATTTCAAAGAAAGCTTACAAAATAGTGGATCCATGGTCTTCTCATGATTGTGCTTTGGATAAACCGAAGGACATCGTTTTTATACAAGTCTTCATTTATAAAGCAGTATTTATAATTTTTATAAGTAATCTTACTTATAAAGTAGTACTTTATTTTCATGAGAACAAAAAATATACCACAGGCTACTACAAATAAGAATTGTTTGTGACACAAAAAACGTAAATATGTTTGAAGCAATAATTTACAAGTGAATTCCACTGATAAAGCAACAAAATTTTTCTTGCAAATACAATTATGATGTTGTAGTTCATTCACGAAGTGGTAAGATAGGTGAAATGTTTTATCAGATCCAAGAAAAAACATTTTAGAAAGATGGTAAGTTAACTGGGCACATCAGAATTGTAACATGCCAGTCTTTCTCTATGTGGCAATAGAGGGCCTGTATGCACTGTCACTGCCACTGTCAGTAAAAGCTCCACAGGTCAGGAAATGCCACCCTACACCTTCAGTGGTGATACTAACCGTGCATACTGAAAAACACTAAAAAGGCTTTGGAACAACTCTCTACCACAGAATGTGTAAGTGAACTACAGACAGAAACTATTTGAAAAAGAAGGTGAAGGGCGGAATGCAGCTCAGGTGGTGGAGGGCTTGACTAGCCAGCAGGCGGGGGCCTGAGTTTAATTTCCATCACTGCACGAAACCAGGCATGGAGATCATGCCTTCAATGCTAGCATTTGGGACACAGTAATGGTGTCAAAAACTCAAGGTCATTCTTTGCTGTATTGCAATACTGATGGTGACTTACTCACACACTCTCTCTCTCTTTACACACACACATGTAAATGCACACGTGCAGATATATATGTGAATTTGTATATATATTTGTATATATACATATGTATTTGTAATTACATATTGTGTTTGCTTCTTTAACTTGCAAGATTATCTGATCCATAATAAATAGTAAGAATTATTTTCAAAACTGATGAAACATTTTAAAGTTCAAAAAATCTAACATAAATCACAGTGCTACTGGTTTAATTAAAATATAGTAACTAGAATAATTCTATTCAGTAGAGCTAATACTTTGCTGAAAAACTTCAAGACACTTGTGTAAGTCTCACTAGTTTGACACCAGGTAGCATCAACCTTACAGCATCTACTGTATGTTCAAAATGGACGGCTTTCCTCCTTGATCAAGCATCACACTGGCACTAGTACCTGTTTACTAGGACTGCCTAGTATTCCTTGGCCTACAATTGTGCTATGCTGTCTACAGAAGCAGCAAAACATTTTTTTTTCAAGGTGACTATGCTAGAGGAAAGGAAAAAAAATCAAAGTTAGGTGAAAAAGGGGTCATTTGGAATGGGAGGCCTGTTACCATGGTAGACTAAAATGTAGTGGATGAACTCTTGGGTTCACGTGAATGGTGGTGCCAATTCAGGACACTTTGGTCACCAGGGGGAAGGTGAGAATAAGAAAACTGTTTAGGGCTATACAGATATTACTTTCATACAAATAAAAATCACCCATAGAGAATAATATACATTCGGGTTAGTTCTGCCTTCTAACAACAGAGCCTAGACCAATACTATGGGTGATTTAAGTTTTTCTACAAAGTAGTACTAACTACTCTTGGGTAGAAGTGGTGGCACATAATTTTAATTCTAACACTTGGAAAGGCAAAGGTAGGTGGATCTCAAAGTTTGAAGCCAGCTAGGGCTATATAGTGAGACCATGTCTTGAACAAGGGTATGAAACATCTCAATAATTCTGAATGTTAAGACAGGGCATCAAGTGAGGGATGGGGTTGCCACCCCACAGTCAAAAACTCTGACTCATAATCGTTCCTGTCTAAAAGAACTGCAGGGAAATAGTGAAGAGCCTGAGGAAAAGGAAGTCCAGTGACAGGACCAAATTGAGATCCAGCAAAAGGGGAGGTCCCAAGGCCTGATACTATTACTGAGGCTAGGAGAGCTCACAAAAAGGGGCTCTCATGACTGCCCTCCAAAAGACCCAACAAGCAGCTCAAAGAGTCAGATGCAGATATTCACACCCAAGAAATGGACAGAAGCTGATGAATTAGGGAAAAGCTGGAAGAAGCTAAGGAGGAGGGCGACCCTGTAGGAGGACCAGCAGTCTCAACTAACCTGGACCCTCAAGATCTCTCAGACACTGGGCCACCAACCAAGCAGCAAACACCAGGTTAAATGAGGCCCCCAACACATACACAGCAGAGGACTGCCGGGTTTGGACTCAGTCAGAGAAGATACACCTAACCCTCAAGGGACTGGAAGCCCCAGGGAATGGGGAGGTCTGGTAGAGTGGGGATGGGGGAGTGGGGATATCCTCATGGAGATGGGGGGAGGATGTATGGTCTATGGAACAGTCAGAAGGTGGACTGGGAGGGGGATAAAATCTGGAGTGTAAAAAAAGATTAAATTAAAAAACAAAACAAAACAGAACATTCACTTTGTTTTCCTATTTGATTTTTAGTTATTTAACTCCTTAATTCATCTAGAACTTATTTTGGTACCCAAATAAAAAGTTCTATTTGTCCTAAAAGTGCTAAACAAGTTTAGAACCACTTAAATGACTACATGAATAGAACTTGTGTATTTAATACAAGTTATATTTATTTAACTTCAAGTATCTAATAATGATTCACCACTGCAAAAATAAATGTTCATTATAGCTAACTTTAAAGCACATCTACATTCAGATTAAAATACAGTAATATATATATCAAAATAACGAAGTAAACTTCAAATGGCTCACCATAAAAACAGATAGCTAAACAAGGCAATGGATATTTTAACTTGATTTAATCATTCTACAATGCAAATATATATATATATATAAAATTAAATTATACTTTATGCTGTACAGAATTGTTTATTAATCAAATGTAGTATTAATAAAACACTTAAGTCTGAAAAGACAGAGCAAACTCTAGATGAGAGCGGCTGTAATCAGGTGTGAGCTCTGAGACCTGCCTTCGGAGGAGGACATGTGTCCTGAATTGTATGTCTTAATTCTGCTCTGCAGCTACACTGGAGCTCCAGGTTCAAGTCTAAGTGCTCACACCTATCTTACAGCAAGATCAGGATTACTAGGAACACTTACCAATAGCAAGGAGGAGAATGCTGGCTACAAAACAGCCTGCGCCCACACTGAGGTAATACACACCTACTCTCATTTCTGCTGGCCAGAGAGGGAAGAGGGTGGCAGCTATTACTGCAATCACTGGAGTGAGAAATGACAGTTACAGAGTAACTTTTAGAATAAATACTTTAATGGCTTCATTGCAATCAACAGTGAACATATTCTTGAAAATGGGGACTGATAAATATTGGAGACAAAAAAAGTAACATTTGTATAAGAATAATGAATCATCACTAATTTTGTGCTATTTAACATAACATTTTATACTGTTTTTTTTTTTTTTCAGAGCTGGGGACCTAACCCAGGGCCTTGCGCTCGCTAGGCAAGTGCTCTACCATTGAGCTAAATCCCCAACCCCCATTTTATACTGTTCTTAAACTAGGTTAGCATATTTTTAACCTAAATTACATTTAATTATTAAAAATACCATCTAGAAATTAGAACTATTCCTTAAGTGACCAACTACTGTCATTTTGAAGCTACTATTTTTTTAATATTAGGAATAGGGAAGCTTAAATCAAATCAAAATAATCAAAGAACACCCCACCTCCCACTGTAGGGGAATCAGTCACAAAGCTTTTCTTAAATAAAGGTCAGCGTGGTTAGGAAAACTAGATATAAGCATCCCTAGGGTTGGTTGGTTTGTTTGTTGCAATTATGTTAGGGCCTCTTGAAAAACTGTTAAGAAAGGAGGAGCCTGATTATTAAGTCTTTGTCATTAACAAGAAGACTCAGATTCTTGCTCTACCATGCGTAAGCCAGGTAACCCTTCCAAAGTTAATTTACCTTATCTTTGTTCTTAGTGAAATGAGACATCAGAAGGCATTTATGACAAAGTGACTACCACACTGAAAGCAATCCACAGCATTAGCTTTTTGAATTTTACTAAGCTTCAACTGTTACTCTAAGTTTCTCTAAATGGGATCCTAAAATACCTTATTGACCAATCATATTTTAGATAGTATGATTTTTGCTATTTGTTTAATTATTCTTTCCCACCCATTTTTGCCCCCCAAATTAAAAAAATGTATATATACAAGTTTGGTAACAATATAAACAATGAGTCAAAGGCTATAGTGAAGATGAAATCATCGAGCTCTTGTCCCACTGCCCAGTGGGAAGCACTATTACGCTTCTCCCATTCCCAGAGGCTGCTCATGTACAATAAAAAATAGTCACAACAACTTTTTCCAACTAAAGGAACTTATGTAACTCTCCGTCCTTGGCAGTTTTCTCTTCTCCTACATTGAAAGCTCTCTTACACTGCCATGATTCACTCTTCTCCTGAGGAATGTGAACTACTCCCAGTTTTACATGGTAAGAGAGTCCTCCTGCACGTGTGCACTATACGACTGGGACTGTGTAACAGAATGAGCTCTAGGCTGGGGATGGAGCTAGGTGGTGAAGTGCTTGCCCAGCCCAGGAAAGACCCTGGGTTTGACCCCAGACACTGTAACAATAAACAAAAACTGTCAACACTGAAAAAGCTGTGACAGTGAATTCCTTTCAATGGAATTGGTAGGCCAGTCAAAAGTACAGGCATTTAAAATTTGAATGTTACTTTGCTTAACTGTGTGTATGAAAAGGCACGTAAGATAAATTCCTATAAGACTTACAGGGCCAGTGTATTAACATCTACAATCTGAAAGGTATTGGCAAACTGCCTGCTGTAAAATTAAGAAAAAGGAACGTACTATCATCAGTTATTGGAGTGTCCTCTACCCCAGGACTTTGGCTGTAAACTTCTGTAATCTTAATCTCTGTTACTTCATTCTGTATCCTGATTCATTCTTAACCAGAAGGAATGGTCAGTGTTTCTCTTCTGTGAGCTACATTTATCATCTATAGGTTACTCTACCATGTTAATACTTTAAAAATGTTTTAGCTGTTGTAAATAATTTGAGTTTATTATTTATCTTCTAACTTTATTTAAAATATCCTCTTAGAGGGTTCTTACTTTGTATTAAATTTAAAGATTTTTTTGAGGTCCTGCATTTTGTCTTCTGAAGTTTAGATTATACTAAAAAGCTACTTATATTCTCCTACTTACCAAGAATTAATCCCATGACAAATGTTTTAATGTGAACTGGGTCATAGATCCACACAAAAACCTAGAAGAATCAAGAAACCTCAATGCTTAAAAGTTCTAAGGTGACAATAGTAAGAAGTTTACTTCTCTACTGTAGTTCTTCAAACACAATCTCCATCTCTTAACACACTAAGAACTTTCCCTTTCTGATTAGGACTACACCCAGTCATCAAAAGACCCTTAGTTCTAACTCTCAACTTCTGCAAATTACAGTATTTTCCCATTTCCTTGTTTATTTTGAACAAGGCTTTTTTTCCTGGTTAATTAATTTCTAACACTTGGGCTTCTGAATACACCTGCTTGACTGTTTACATTTTCCTTGGGAATCAGATTAAAAAACATTAGTTTTGCTAGTAACCACTTTAAAAAAAAAACAAAACAAAACTCTAAAACCCCATTTTTTTTCCTTAGAGTTTCTTTGTATAACAACCCTGGCTAGCCTTGAACTGACTATGTAGACCAGGGTCTGGCCTCAAACTCAGAGATCTGCCTCCAGAGTGCTAGGATTAAAGGTGTACGCCACCATATCCAGCTTAAAAACCTATGTTTTAAAAAAGGGGACATTTTCCAATTTTAATAGTCTGGAGCCATGGTGCTTCCCGCGAGTGTACGTGTGTGTATGCGTGTGTGGTGTGCGCATGACCTGGACTTTTCAAGATGGCAAGGCTTTGTTCAGCTTCCTTCCCTAATAGACCTGTATCTCTTTCCTGGTACAATGGGCAATCTGCCAGTCAGTTCTGAAGGCTCAAGTCAAATAAATACCCATGGTCTCCAGACTCTCCTTCCCCTTTCTAATTAAATAAGCATACCTAATTGGTGTTTTCACACCATTAAAGCTTACTACAATGTAATACAGAAAGATGTTTATGTGCCCATGTCTTTAACTGACTATAAAAGCTTCCTCACGGAGAACTGCACTGTGTTTTACTATACCATTTCTAGCACCTGTGAAGTATCTGGTACTTAGTGATATACTTAACACTTAAGATATCTGAGCTCTTCCTAGTGTAGAATTTCAAACACCCAGCCCTAGGAGCCACTGCTTTTTATATATATGTAGTTGGTCTAAGTGTGTCAAGAAAGAATATGTCTTGGAATTCCAACAGTTTAGCAGCAAGGACATAAGCTATTATTTTTGTAGTAATTAAGTGACTACTGTAACAGTCTTCATGCAAGGCCATCACCACACAAATCTAATTAGAAAAGATATAATAAAACTATCTTCTTCTGAAAAGCATTAGTAATGTTGAAAATTTTAGGTTCCTCAAGAGATGTGTCTGGTAAGACACTGTAGAGGTACCAGAGATCAGTAGGTGAGCCCCATGAACCATTCTGCTCTTTTTCTCTTGGTAACAGAAATTCTTCATTTTAACTGGGCAAACTAAATCCTGAATATAAAGACTGCATCTTCAAGAGAACATAGTTAGTGAACCCAAGTTCACTCAGTTTGCTAAAACAAAAGGCACTTGCTTCTTATCTTTTGTGGATACAGTTAAGGTCATCATGGACCATGAGGCACCTTGGCATGAAGACTCTAACGCAGCAAAAGGACAGGAGTAGTTGGGCCTGCCATGGGGCTTCACGCCTGTGCTGCTCATCCCTAGATAACACTAATGAGAAAGAAAAAACTACCTACTTTGTACTAAGTTATTGTAATTTCAGGTTTCTAGTAACTCAAACGAAGTCAAATTTGATTCTAACTTTTTATAAAACTAGATTAGAAAAGTAGATTTTTTTGAAAGTTATTTTTATATGTTTAAATGTATGATTAGATTTCTCTAAATGGTTTCTTTTTGTAGTGATAGCATCAAATATATTTCTAGGATTTTCTATGAAAAACTGAGTTCAATTATACTCAAGTTTATTTTTCTTTAATCTTACCTCATTTCCATCCAGAAAGACTTGGTCATCATGTGGCTCAAGTTTGAATTTCTTCTTAGTTTCCTTCTTTTTTGGAGTTCCTGGAGTTTCCTCCTATAAACAGACAGGTAAAAAGGATCAAACACTCAAGACAGCAAAAGTTGTAGTATTCATGAAACGAAAAGTCTCACCATTTGCAACACTAACAAAGTCCTTAAGATCAGTATTTCCAAATAATAACAACAATAATAATAATAATAATAAATAGTAATACAATAATAGTTATGTGAGCGTTATCTCACATAACTGTTAAAACATGAACATAGGCCGATAAAGACCATGTGTACAAAATGACTTTTTTCATTTATATGTATGGATGTTTTGCCTGCATTTTCAACTGCGTCATGTGCATGCAGTGTTTTAAGAAGGCCGGAAGACGTCCCGGGAACTGGAGGTAGCAGGTTATGAGCCTTCGCATGGGTGCTGGAAACAGAAGGAGGGTCCTCTGGTAGAACAGCCTCTGTGCCTTCTCTCCAGCACCTATAGTGACTGTAAATTTTAATTTAATGTCAGGAAAACTTACCTTTTTGGAATCTTCCTTTTCACCATCTTTCTTCTTTTCTTTTTCCTTTTTTGTTTTTTCTTCTTTAATACTTTCTTTCTTGCTCTTTTTATCATCTTCTTTCCCACTTTCAGATTTTCCTTTTTCTTTTTCTTTTTTTATGTCTTTGTCATATTTCATTTTCATTACTTTTAGGGCCCGATGAAAAAATTGTTTCTTTAAAAGCCTTGGGGAAAAGTGACAGTTTTCCCATTACAATTCCCATCAATTACAAAGACACAGACTTCTTTAAAAAGCAAAAATATCAAAACACAAGTGAAGTGAAAATAAAGTGAGCAAAGGAAGATGTGAACTGGCAACTTATAGAAAAATTATAATCTGTGAGTGTGAAAAAAATACGCTGAAATATAATAAAAATACCAAACAAGGAATTCCACAAAGGAAAAAAAGCCCAATAGCCAGACTATCTCAGCTGTTTTATGGAACTTGTCTCTCTCCATGCACTTCATCATTCAATCTACTACTGTGGTAAGTATTAAGTGGGCGATGAATAATTACATATGCTAAGATGAGATTTCTGTACATTGACAGGGACTCTAACAAGGAAAATCTAAAACAATGTGCAATGGCTTAGATATAAGGTAGTAAAGGCTGTCACCATCGCATGCAATAGTCTTTCTCCAAAAGGCGTTGAGCTTTCATTTCACTATTACTTCCTTCAAGTTTTCTCTGAATTACAACCTAACCTGCTCAGAACACACACACGCATGCACGCACCCACGCACCCTCCCCCATGTCATCCCCTCTCACTTTTTGCTTTTGGTCAATGGCACTTACCTATGCACTTACTGCATTATGTATCATATGTTTCCTAGACGTAGACGACTAATGGATTGATCTCATTCAATTATCTAAGGCGCTCAGAAGCTAGCTGATGCTTTATTAAGCCAATCTCATTGGGTTGTTTATTTGTTTGTTTTTCCTTTCTAGCCTTATAATCCTATCCAAGAGACTATTTGGGTCTTACCATTGTTACTTATAAGCCATGTTTTCAAATCTCACGTTCTAGTTTCAGAGTTCCTGATATTATTCTTCATTCTTACCTTGGTAATGTATTCTACACCTGCTCTGGAATAATCTAGAACATCTTTGACTCTAACAACTCTGTCTCTAACATCACTATCACACATTTACTATGTTTTTCCTTTCTGTGCAGATGAGTTCATTCTGGTCATTATGTTGTGACTTCCAGGGCACATATATTGTTTCTTGTTTGATTGGGCTTCCATGTGATACTCAATTAAATCCAGCTCACGTGCATCCCATACAAATAATGTCAAGATTTCATTGGTCTATTGTTTTTCAGAAGTAGATATTCTTCTGAAATCTGTTCCAGCCCCTCCCCCCAATAAATGCTATTTATATCTGCTTGGTAATGTGTAAATAAACAAAAATTTGAAATGAGATTTTTTTGTTACTATTTATAAATACAGGAAATTTAATAGCAGTAGATTAGCAGGCTATTTGAATATGAAGAGGAATGTTCTATTTCAGAATATCTTGAAAAATTATTAAAGAAGATATATTCTAATTTTATTTATATTAGCATTTAATACTGAATCAAAAATATAACATTTTTAATGGAAAAGCAAATTTTGTAGTTATAGACATACACATAGTAAAATTCTCAAACAGCAATGTGATTAACTATGATGTAATAGTATAGTAATTTAGAATTTCTTCTACATCATTAGTTTGTATCTTCAGTTTTCTCAAGTTTACTTTGTAGGAAAAAACTGTTCTCAATCATTTAAGAAATAAATATTTAAGAAAAATATCTCCTCAGTAAGAAGCAACAAACTGTTGCTTAAGAGGAACTGCTGCTTCTGTTGCTCCTCCTGCATGACTGCCCAGTCAACAAAGCAAAATATGTCATTGCAGCATAATAAAGGCACCTTATAGCAAGCCCAAGGCCAACATCAACTTAAATGGAAAGGAACGAAAAGCAATTCCCTTACGATCAAGAACAAGACAAGGTTAACAATCCTTTCCATACCTATTCAATACAGTTCTTGAAGTCTTAGCAAGAGCAATAAAACAACTGAATGAGATCAAGGGATAAAGTCAAAGTATCCTTATTTGCAGATGATATAACAGTAATATGTAAGTGTTCCTACAAATTCCACCAGCGGACTCCTATAGTTGATAAACGCTTTCAGCAAAGTAGCTGGATACAAGATTCACTCACAAAATTACTAGCCTTCCCATATACAAATGACAAAGAAATCAGGGGAACATCTTACAATATCCTCAAATAATATAAAATATCTTGGAGTAACTCTAAATAAGCAAATGAAAGATTTATATGATAAAAATCTTAAGATATTGAAGAAGATATCAGAAGATGGAAAGATCTCCCATGCTCATGACCAGCAGGATTAATATAATGAAGATGGCCATCCTACCAAAAGCAATCTACAGATTGAATTTAATCCCCATCAGTTCTAACACAATTCTTCAGAGATCTTGAAAGGTCAATTTTCAGCTTTATATGAAAACATACATACATACATACATACATACATACATATATACATACACACACACACACATACACACTCACATCATATACAAACATGTCACACATACTATACTATATATACCATACTACCATACACAGAAACATACACATATCCCACAAATCACACACACAAAATACTCACACCACACACACACACACACACACACACGTATCACTCCCTCACATACACACCCCACACACACGTTTCTCTCTCTCTCTCTCACACACACACACACACACCCCTCTCTTTTACACACATACCACACATCTCTCTCTCCCTCTCTCTTATACACACACACATACCACACATGTCTCCCTCCCTCCCTCTCTCTCACATACACACACCAATGTATCTCTCTCTGTCTCTGTCTGTCTGCCTGTCTGTCTGTCTGTCTGTCTGTCTGTCTCTCTCACACACACACACCCCAAAAAACAATACTGAATAATAAAGAATTACTGGTGGCATCCCCACCCCTAACCTCAAATTGTACTCCAGAGCTACAGTACTGCACACAGCACGATACTGGCACAAAATCAGACACATCAGTCAGTAGAATGCAACTGAATCCAGACAAATCCACTCATCTATGGGCACCTGATTTTTGGTAAAGAAGCCAGAAATGAGGCCTGAAAAACAAATAGTTCAACAAATAGTTCTGGTCAAATTAGATGACTGCATGTAGATGAATCTACATCAATCCATACTTATCGCCCTGTACAAAACTCAATTCCAAATGAAATGGATCCAAGACCTCAACATAAGGCCGTCTACACTAAACCTGACAGAAGAGAGAGTGAGGAATAGTCTGGAACTCACTGGCACAGCAGACTCCTGAACAGAACATGGTTAGCACAGGCACTAAAGACAACAATTAGTAGATAAGACCTCAGGGCTGAAGGGATAACTCAGCTGTTGAGAGCACAGGCTGGTCTTCCAGAGGACCTGGGTTCAACCCCCAGCACCTCATCAAACTGAAAAGCTTTTCAGTTTGTAAGGCAAAGGACACCATCAATCAGACTAAGTGGCAGCTTACAGAATGGGAAAACATTTTTATTAATTCAAAATCCGATAGAGGGCTAACATCCAAAATACTTAGAAAAATAGACATAAGAAAACAACACCATTTAAAAATGGGTTATAGATCTAAACAGAATTCTTAAAACAAGAAACCCAAATGCTGAGAAACACTTAGGAAATGTTCAGCATCCTTAGCCATCAGGAAATGCAAGTCAAAACCACTCTGAGATCCCATCTTACAGCAAACACAGTGGCCAAGATCAGTAAAACAAACACTGGCTCATGCTGGTGAGCACGTGAGGTAAGGGGAACACTCCTCCATTGCTGGTAGGAGTACAAACTGGTTCAGCCACTATGGAAATCAGTGTGGCAGTTCCTCAAGAAGATGGACTTGATCTACTTCAAGATCCAGCTACACTGCTCAGCATATTCCTACAGGACGGTTCTTCAAGATCCAGCTACACTGCTCAGCATATTCCTACAGGACGGTTCTTCAAGATCCAGCTACACTGCTCAAGCATATTCCTACAGAACGGTTCTTCCTACTGCAGAGACACTTGATCAACCCCGTTCATGCTGCTCTACTTATAACATCCAGCGGTTTTAAACAACCTAGATATCTAGTAACAAATGGATAAAAAATGTGGAGTATTTACACAATGGAGTATTACTCAGCAGTTAAAAGAATGAAATCATGAAAATCCTAAGAATATGGAAAGAACAAGAAAAAAAAAATCATCCTGAGTGAGGTATCCCAGATCCAGAAAGACAAACATGTTATGTACTTACTTAAAATTGGATATTAGCTATGATGACCACTGCAGTCTGAGAACCAGAGGTTTATTGAGGAGTGCAGGACTTGGGGACAGATAAGTCTTGTAAGGAAAGGGAAACAGACAGTTATGGAATGATGGGGTAGCTGAAACTGGAGGATCTAGTTGGGAGTAGGAATGTGTTTCTTGTTTTCTCTTTGGTTCAGTTGTTTTGTCCTATTCTAATTTGTTTCTTTTTTAATTTATTTTATTATTACTGCTTAAATGCCTGTTTTCTAGTAAGGGACAGAAGGGGGTGGATCTGGATGGGAGGGAAAGTAAGGAAGAACTGGAAGGAGTAGGAGAGGAACAACTGTAATCAGAATATATGAGAAAAAAGTATGTAGTTAACATGCATTGGGTTCAAACATTCAAACACTGCCTTTGCCACCTAACTAAGGTAGGTGATACTGGGTAAGTTGATTTTTTTTTTTTTTTAATCTCTAAAATGGAGCACCTATCATATACAGTTTTTAGGATTAAATAAGAAACATAAATTGTTAGTGCTTGACATTCACAGATTCAATAAATGTTAGCTATTTTTGCTATAACAAGATCTTCAATTTAATTAGTTCTGTAAACATTGGCTTCATAAATCATTACATCATTCTGTCTTATAGAAAACAGGACCACTGACCTTCTTGGTATTTAGATAATGTCTACACAGTTAATTCTATGTCTACCGAAGTGATGCTGACTTACTGGCTTTGAACATGTGGTATGGGATAACCACTTAAATACATAGCACGCTGGCATGTCCTCAGAACTAATAATGTGGCCCTATTTTAGTATATTCACACTTCTTTCTAGGAACAAATGACCTTTCTTCTCTTGCTTTTTGGGTAATTATTTATGTTTCAAAATTTGATTAAAATATTTCCTCTGTAAAGCCATTACTGAAGGTTTCTCCAATTAATATTACTAATTTTTTAATAGATGAGAATATATACTAAGAAGTAGTGACCAAGTCATAGTAACCAATGTTATTATGAGGCCTAGTACTGTAATGGGAATTTAATTTATGCCGAATAGTTTTTTTTAAAGGTTTTAAAAATTATTTGTGAATTCCTTTTGGTGTCTTAATTTTTTTTCCGACTTAGTATTTACTGACTGTCAGACATGTTAGGAACTTTCACAAATGTAGCAATGACAAGTTTTAAAAAGTACAAACATCATGCTAAGTGTTACAAAGTTATGACAAAGTATAAATAGTACTATTGCAAGTAACTTTAAGAACTAACAAATATGCAAGAATTCTTAAATAGTCAAAACTAGCTAGAGTAGACAATGCTAACAAACGGAAGAACTGCAGATGCTAAGGCTGATGAGGGGTAGGGACCGGAGGAAAAGAGAATCAGAAAGTGGAGCTAGAACACAGAAAGACCAGATTAGAGACGGGATGTGGCAAGCCAATGAAAGTGAAGAGACTGTTACCTTATTAGAGAGTGACTTGGTGAAACAGTCTCACTGAAATTAGGTTAAAGACTCATGTATGAAATGGGCCATACACAGTATGCACTAACAAATATGCCTTAGGGACTGGAGAGATGAATGACTCCGCAGCTAAGAGTATTTGCTACTCTTGCAGAAGACTAGGGTTTGATTCTCAGCACCCACATGGCGGCTTACAACTATCTATAACTCTAGTTTTCCAGGGAGTCTGATAACCTCTTCTAGACTACATAGGTACTGGGCACACATGGTACATACACAGGTAAACACGTATATACATAAAAAGACTACATCTTTAAAAAAGTAATACATTTAAATTACTAGCATACATTTTTTGCTTTGACCATTTCCTCTCAGACCCCAGCATGTCTACTGAGAAAATGAAGCTGGACAAGTCTTATTGTGGATTTCTCTTTGGTTGAGCAGGAATCCATAAGAACTGGTCACAAAGAGGATTTTATGGCTACATCAGAAGTGGCTGAGACCATGTTAGGTCTGGCCCTTTATTTTAATGCAGAAAGAGCAAAAATGACTTGAGTGGGAAGAACTTAAAATTCAAAGTGAGTCTGTGTCGAGGACATCTTCTAAGTTCCACTTCTTTGTATTTTTTTAAGATTTATGTGTATGATGACTGCGGTATGTAAATGTATTGAGCACCTGGTGTCCTCAGAGGTCAGAAAAAGGCATCCGTTCTTCTGGAATTGGAGTTAATGGGTTATAATTTTCAGGTGGCTGCTGGGTAACAAACTAGGTCCCTACTCAAGAGCAGCAAGTGCCCTCAGGGAAGCCATCTCTTTAGCCTCAGTATCTTTAAAACTTTCTATATAACAAGGTATTAAGGTTCCTAAAAGACTACAATATGTGAACTAATACTGGCTGTTCTCCTGAGAGATTTAGACTCAGAGATTTAACATCCCTAATAGTAATATTGGCAGGTGATTACCTTTGCACCAATAATTACCTTTGCATCATTAATTTGCTGCTGTAGACAATCTGGTGCAAGGATAGAGAGCATGGAAGAGACTGCTGCATTTAGAGCTTTAGCCCTCACTTGCTGTATGACCTCAGACAAAGTTTTAAATTTTGCCATGTCCCAGTTCCTGCATCTGTAGTATCCCTTTACTTTTTATAGCATACACACAACTTGAAGCAGAGAGGGAAGTTTACATTTTGAAAATCTCATCAGTCAAATTACTGTACAAGACAGGAAATAACTTGTATCATTGCTAGTTCAGCCCCACTCCCAAAAGAAAACTTGTTTCTGAAATGTTTATTAGTCATCTAGCCATTCAGCGACTAAGACTTCTAAGTATTGAATAATTATTAACCTTAACAGTTTTTAAAGAGGGTGCTCAGATGAATACTGCTCATTTTCTTTTTTCTTTTTAAAGACAGTATCTCAAGCAGCCCAGGTCAGCCTCCAACTCACTTACGGCAAGAATAGCCTTGAACTCTTCATCTTTCTGCCTCCATCTTTCCAGTGGGAGAATATAAGCTTGTGTCACTAAGCCTGGGAGATGGCAGATGCTTAAAGTGTGAGTAAGCATAGTCATCATTAGATGCTATATGTGCCGCTTGAACAAACATCTAATTTAAAATCCTAAATACTCACTGTTTAAACTTCAATACCATCAAAGCAAAATCTAGTCAATACAGATTATTATGTATGCTCTTTACATATTAAACAGAAAGAGGAAAGTAATTTGGTTTGGTTTTTTAGGTATAAATTCACGACCAAAAGTTTCTTTACAAAGAAAAAGTACCTAAATGAAAACCGTGTATGTTACCAAAGTGCATGTACTTTATCTTGAAATCCTCCAGCCTACAACAACAGTGTAGCTGTTTTGATTTTAAAAGGAATACTTTATTAGTAATCACTGAAAACAGCAAGTAAGTTAGGCTTATAGTTCAGGGCAAAGCCATTAAAAAACTAAGGATAACAAGAGTTAGTCGCCATCCCTATACAAGATCTAGGGAAAAAACCCTGACCATTTCCTACACAGAGCTTGTTCAATGTAGACATGTTTATGTTTTTTAAATCTGGATTCTTTCATCCAGTAGCTCTGGCAAATGCACATAAGTAAAAGAATATAATTACAATTTATATACAATTAGAAATATAGTACAAATTATACACAGTTAAAAACATAGTAAGTTTAAGAACAAATATATTTCCACTGATAAAATCTAAGTTACATATAAAGCTCATTTCATTTAGTAACAAAAATAGTTAACGGTTTGAACACTATGGAAAAAGTTGACATTACTAATTGTTATCCCTCACCAAGAAACACTACCTGTTGCAGTAGTCAACCACAGACTCCCTGGTTGTAAATAAAGCTTCCTCTCCTTTCTTGGCCTTTGCCCATTTAGAATCCAAGAGGCACTCCACTGCTTTTGAAGCTACAGAAGAAATTTGTTATTCAAAAGTTAGTATACATGAACTTATGTCTTATAAAATCATGTTATAAATGTCAACATTCTGACAACAGAAAATAAAATAGAATATCAAGTCTAATGACTATAATGTTGTCAACCTGTGAATATATTGATAAGCATCTTTACAACAATATTGACAAGTAAATAATATTATTCAAAGTAAGATACATTAGTAGGGAAGTGTTTGTAACAAAAATCCCTCTTACAAATATTTGTTGACCATCAATCACTGAATAATCACAACAAAAAAATAACCCGAAACACTTCCTTGTCCCCTCAATGGTAATGAAAATTCTCACATTGCTATAGACCACTCAAGAATCACCTACTGCTGTACTAGCAAAGGAATACGTCCAACCTAGACATTAGTATGTCTACTTTTCTCAAGTTTCAATAAGTATCACATTTCTACGAAAAGAAATCTCTTCTATATACAGAAATTCAAGTTTAATTGTTAAGACAAAAAATTTATAAGCTACTGGGCTATATTATAGGTATCGGCTAATCATGAGGTTGAAGAGATCATATATGAACAATTTTCCTAATTAGTTCCATGCAATCATACTATCTGAACAAAACCTTGTATTTCATAACAAACACTGAAAGTAAGTCTTGGGGGCTGCAGAGATGGCTCAGTGGTTAAGAGATCAATTCCCAGCAACCACATGGTGACTCACAACCATCTATAAAGGAATCTGATGCCCTCTTCTGGAGTGCAAGTGTACATGAAGGCAGAACTCTATACATAATAAATGAATAAATCTTTTTTAAAAAGAGAAAATAAACCTTATTTTTAAGATTTCCAACAAACACCAATTATACAGCACTTGATTGTTTTACTTTTCAATCTTAAAGAAAAACTAGGCTCATCACCTGCCATGCCCATCACCCAGCCTCAATGATCACACATGTAAGCTCCTTACAACTTTTATATATCTAAATTTAGGTAATTTCATAGAATTTGTAGAGTAATAAGACTACAGATATAATCCTACCAATAAAATAATCAACCCGATGACCCATCATGTTGGTGGATTTTGTTGGACAGTTGAATCGAAGATACTTGGCTACAGCCTTCTCTTCTTTAGATGGTTCACCAACTTCCTGTAATGTAGGAATACTAATTTAGCGTGGTTTTATTACTAAAGAGTCATTTGTACATCTGTTCTATAAATTCTTTCAAGTGTTAGACAGGGCTTGCTTTTAGACTTTCCTTGGAGCAGTCCTGATAATGGATACAAAAGACAAATGGACACTACTGTCTTCTAAATACAAACAACAGGTCCAAAGGCTATCCTGTATGCTGGCCTCAACTACAGAACATTAAGCTGCATTTCCAGTATTTGTATAGTTTTCCTTCAAGTTTGTATGCCCTCCTTTACTACTCACAAAGCAAAAATTAAAAAGATGTTGCCAACAATGACTGCCTAAATGCCAAAGTAATTAGAAACAAGTATTGTAAATAAATGTTATAACCCCAGTCAAACATGTGTCCTGATCAGTGCATAACAGTTTGTAAAAAGTCTCAAATTAACCTAAGCTAGCAGCTTCAAGTAGGAAGCGTAAGAACTGAGATGCTCGGGACCAGCACTTAGTCCCTTCTTTCTTCCATGGGATTACAGATGCTGTCTGGGTCTTTTCCCCAGTAGGACTGTGGAGAATATGGAAACGCGGAAAGGGACACTCTTATCAACGGTAGTGCAGTAAGGAAGAACAGTTCTAGAAAAACTGCTCTATCGTTTCCTGTGTCTTTCCTTCTAAATCTGTCCCCAAACTTTTTATGACGAACTCTGCTATGATAAGCTATAATTATTTGTGACAATAAAAATTAAAAGTTCAATCAATTCTCTTTTATAGTAACAACAACATATTCTAAATATTTTTTTCCTCATTTGATGCATCTGCTGTCAACTTTAAAGTTTATCCTGGTAAAGTTACCAGGATGAACTTAATTTGAAATTGAAGGAAGGAAGCCTCATTAAATAGAGAAGTCTTAATAAATGTAAGTCATTCATTCAATCAAACACAGATTTCCTGAGTACACAGGATTAATGGTAAAGTGTAAATGCAATGAGTAGATACAAGATTTCAGATTTCTGTGTTAATCAATCAAAAGGAAACACGAAGTTGGGTGGGCAGAGAGTTATGGATGGATCTGGGAGGGCTTGAGGTGAAGATGTTCAAAATATTATTTTAAAAAAGGATACTTTCCAGTAACAGAAATTGTATATGGAAGGAATGTGTAAGGAATATAAAGAATCATCATCATTTTAGGCATGATATATCAATACTTACACAAACCTTCAATTAAACAATTTACAGATCACAGATAAGTGTGCTGATTTCCTAAATGCTGATCAAGGAATTACGTGTAAAATTAAGATATAAATATCAAGATGTAAAAACTTAGAAAAGTTGATTACATAATAGTAAGTCAGACACCATTAAGCATCTGCAAAAATTTTTAAAATTTCACTTTAACAAATTAACCAACTTGCCCCCCAGCTCTGTATTTTCCTTGGTAGACACTAGTAAACAGTAATGGACTGGAAGAACAATGGACCTCTGAGCAACCTTTTTCAAGAGGACAGACTTCAGTTGTCTGCTAGTATCTCCTAAAGTGGAGGGACGGGTGCTAGTTACTACTGTGAGCTCCTAGTGGAGCATCTGCTGTCCGTTCAGTACCAGACTCTGTGAGAGTCTGCATCAGCAGTGGCAGTAGAGGTTGGTTACACAGATCCTGTGTGACTGCTGCCCCCCTGCAGCCTGGACGGTACCTTTTTTACCAACTAGACTACAGTACATTACTTCCCTATTTGTTCCCCTTTACTGTGAACAGAATACTCCGCTAACTTCTGTGCTAGACTTCTAATAAGAAGTGAAAGCCTTTTGACAGTATTAATAAATGCTTATAAAACATACAAAACTGAGCTCATCAATTCAAATTAATGAACTTTTTTAACCTTATAAACTCTCACAACTATCTTTGAATGAGGATACAAATAACCAACTAGTTTAGGATAGATTGTCTTTTCTTTGCATCTAGATACTAATCTACTGGCTCCCGTTAATCACAACCCCAAATTACTTAAACAGGAAGTATGGTAGAATATTGGCAAAGACTTTAATTAATATACTTTAGAAAATATCAAAACCCAACTACTATAATGAAATAGAAGTTGTTATTTGAGGTCTACTGGAGAAAAAAGAAAAAAGGCTAGAGCAAGACATGGGCTGGCTTTATTCTAACAGAATTTCAAATAATTTACAACTAAATAGAAATAAAGTTATTGGTCTATCAATAGTGGAATGAACAAAAGAAAACAGCTCTTAGTTTTTTGTACACAAGTAAGAAAGTAGCATAAGTGTTTATGAAAATGTTAACTGTAGATTAATAAAAGATATTCTGAAAACTAGAGGGGACCTTAAGTAAATTATGTGCTTAAAGCCACACAGCCCTGTAAGCTAACAATAGCAGTATTATCTCCAATTTTCTTCTGTCATACTTCCTATGGCAATAAGTTTGTTTGCTATGTATCTGCAAAATTCCCTATTAAGCATGGTATGTTGGGGCGAAGTGGGAGGTGGGAAGATGAGTTTTCAGACTTAGGACTGGATTTCTGGGTTCTTTCTCTTTCCTCCAGAAGATCCCGAGAAGTCAGACCTGTAGTCTGGTTGAACAGTCCCAAATATTTTTCTTCTCTTTCCTGAAATAAGGCATATAAGCCCATGACATGTCAGGATTTTATTTCCAGGGAGACAGATGGGTACAACAAAAATAACTGATGAAAGTTATACAAGTTCTAAGATACAAAGTCATCTGAAGATTTCCAACTGAACTAGATTCCAAATATAAGCAGAACACTATATGGAATGATTCTTTGAGAAGGAATAAGTCAAACGAAATATTTTTTTAATAAAATTTTATATTTGGAATTTGGGGAGGTCTAGCAATAGCTCAGTGGACACTGCTCTTAGAGAGTGGCTTTTCCCAGTACCTACAGTGGGTGGTCCACCAATACCTGTAACAAGATCTGATGCCCTTCTCTGTTCTCAGTGGGCACCTGCACTAAGGTACACACATCTTTACAAAGATACACAGACAAACACAAAACTAAATAAATATATTATGTATAAAATTTAGGATTAAAGTAATAAAAAATTTATTTTTGTAGTCAATGATGAGGTGGAAATAGTATCCCACTGGGAATCAGATGATTAGTCTAAATCTAATTTTACTAACTTAAAAGGCAACCCTAGTTCAAGTCATATAACCTCACTGGACATCAGTTTGTCATTAAAATGAGGGGTGAGATCAGTAAGCTCCAAGCCTACCACTGTTTCTGTATGGACTGAACACACACACACACACACACACACACACACACACACACACACACACACACACACACACAACTGCGTGTGTGAAGATGTGCATATAAAGGTCAGAAAAATTCTAGGGGTCAGTTTTCTCCTGCCACCTCGTGGGATCAAACTCAAGCTATACGGGTCAGGCAAGTACCTCTGCCCTCTGGGCCATCTCACTTCCTGAGCCTGAACTTCCGACAGAGGATTCCAAATAAATTCTATCAGATTTTTTTTTTTTCAATTTTTAAACTCCATGGTATCAGGATTCTAAATCAATGTTTCTAGTGCCTTGTTAATCTACAGTCACCGTATTTCCTATTCTTAAACAAGACTTTTTAAAAAGTTTTTTTTATTAGTTTCAACTATAGTCATTCCTTGTTAGAGAATCTGTTATTAAAATGTTACAGTACAATGTCAATGAACATGTAAGCTCACTTCAAAGTTTCAGTGACCTGATCTGAGTACAAGAAAGAAATGCGATAATGGCTTCCAACTGTGTTAGGACACCAGATTCTAAAATTATTCTGTCCTGGAAAAAGCAAATGAATTGGCTTCAGAACCAAAACAGAACTCTCGATTTAATTGTTTGATTCAAATATCCCTCCACTCCCTGAAAAGTCACTGTAATTCAACCAAATCTGACTTTAAACAGAACATCAAGTGACAGGAAACTCACCAGATAGTATAAATGCTTTTGTTTTAAAGTCTTTGAATAGTTTTTTTCTGTAACAATCTCTGAACTTTGTCATTACATTTGATCTCTTTATCTCAGGTGATGCCAATATCAGAGTTTTTCATTCTCGACAGGAATATGAGAACTGATGAATTCCCTAGCAAAATTGGAAGAGGCTGAAGAAATGTCTCAGAGGTTAAGAGTATGCCCTGCTTTCCCAGACGACCTCGGTTTGGATGCTAGCACCCTATGACTCCAGTTCCAGTGGAGCTGACATTCCATTCTGGCCTCAACTAACACCTGCACCATGTACACACACCACACATGCACACATAACCAAAAAAAATAAAATAAATAAATAAATTGTTGGGCTATATAAAAAAGGTACTTCTGTAAGATCTTCCACAAACATTCTATACTGCCATATAAAAACTTATTTTGATGGGAAAAATTTTAAATTTCATAATACCAAGCTGACTTGTAATAACTAGAGTCTCAAATAACCAGAGAGTAAATAGCTATATTTCATATACCTTACAGCCTAATGGTTAATTTACTGGATAGATGGTTGTTAATCTGTAAGCTTATTAAGGAGTGCTTAACAAAAAACAATATAACTAACCTAATTTCTTTATTCTGGTGAAGGAGGGCATTTTTAATAACTTTTAGTAAGCCATTAACTTAATCTTTATATACCAAATCTACAACCCTAAAAACTTTCCTTTTTCAAAGGTAAACGATCCTTCTCACAAATGCAGAAGTTGAGGAAAAAAACAAAAACACCAACCAAACAACAAATCTTGCTTATTAATTGGTTGGAACTGGAGTACAAACAAGCATAAGATAACTTGGACACTACCATAAAGCCTCTTTACCTACCTTTCTGTTTAACATAAGCTCACAACTGAAATATGAGCGATTTGAAAAGTACAGTATATTCCTTTATGACAATATTGAAGAACAGATAAAACTGTAAGATAATGTGTACTAAAGAGCAAAGCAGTACAAATTTGGCCAATGGCAAACCAAACTAGTACAGGAGGCACAAATTTAACAACTTCAATACACATTGTAATAAAATAATTATCCATGTTGCACTATAGTACTAAATTTCAAAAGCCTAGGAATAGCATAATTAGAAATGTCTATTGTCTTGGCACTCTGGTTTGAAAACCTATGTGAACTTGGACTCTTCTGTAACCTGTTCAAAATTATTTTGTCATGCCTGCCAATTTCCACACTTACTCAACACTGGTATCTTTCCCACAGTATAGTTTTCAACTGTAACTTACATAGTTCAAAAGACCTGCAAGGCCAAGAAGTGGATAAGCCTTTTAAAAATGGATATAAAACGAAAACAGAAAAAGTCATCCTAAGTGGGGAACAGAAAGACAAGAATGAGTGTAACAACTTGCGACTGACATATTAACAACTTAGTAGGTGCCATCAACTTATGCCTTTGGTTTCTGGGTGAGCTCTTGAGGCACTCACATCAATGTTTAAGGTGCATCGAACAATAGACACACAACTGGGAGAAGAAAACTGCGGGGAAGAGATGCTCAGGTGACATTCATAGGGGATGAGGAAGGCATAGTATGTAGGGCGTGAGGTTGACAAGCTGGCATGAGAAAGGTTTCTGGGTGCCACCAGCCCATTGCAGCACCGACCAGGCAGGGTTTGTTTACATCGTATCGCCTGGAAGAAGGCCGGCAAGCTTCAAGCCGACTATTCGGTTAAAAGAACCATTGAGAGGGGGAAAGGAGGGCAGACGCCGCTTAACATCTGGAAGGAGCCCTCGGGCCGGGCCCGGGTCAGCGGAGCGTCCGTCTGGAAGCACAAAGAACCGGCGGCGGTGCCTCAGGTCAGCCCTCCTTCCAACCCAGTTACGGTGGCCTTAATATCCGGAGCGCCAGGGGCACGGAGGAGGGAGGGAAGGCCGGCGCCCGGCGTCCGCGCTCCGGAGGAGACTGGCTCCCCGCGCAGGCCCGGGCCCTCCGCCGCAGGAACGCGGGGCCGGACGCGGGATTCGAGCGCCGCGCCTCCTTCCTTCCTTCCTTCCCCCGCTGCTCCACAGACCCCTCGGCCGAGCGGTCGCTAGCACCGCCCGGACACGGGCCCGTCACGGCGCCGCGACCCTGGGGCAACAGCCTCCGGGCCCCCGGTCGCTTGGGATGTCTTCCCCTTTCCCTCCTTGTCCCAGCGCGCCCGAGCCCCCCGCGGCCCCCGACCTGGATCCGCTTCTTGTGTCGCCTGCGTTCCGCCATGTTGGCCGCTCCGCCCGGTTCCTTCTGACGTGGAGCGAGCAGGGGAGGGGGGCGGTGGAAGTCTCGCGAGAGAGCGGCGGCTCGCGGCCCGTTATGTAACCCGCCGCGGGCTGTGGACTGGGGGCAGCCGAGGGCCGGCCTCCGCGGTCTTCGCTCCTGTCCCTGGGGTGGCGGGCGGTGGAGGCTGGGCCCGGGAGGTCGGCGCGAAGTGAGTCAGAGCGCTGGAGGCCGGCAAGAGGCTTCGGCTCTCAAGCCTGACTGAACGTCGGAGTCACCTGGCTGGCGTGTAAATACAGATCCCCGGGCCCCACCCCTCCGAGTCACCGACGCCGGTGAGGCCCTTGCTGAGGAAAGGACCTGGACCACCGGGACCCAAAGCGTCACCTATGCCGCTTCCTGACCCAACAAGCTCTGTGGCACCCCACTTCAGTCCCATGAAGTTCCCTTTAAAAGATGGAAAGCGACTCCTTTAAGGAGCATAGCGAGTTACACAGCTTGTTCCCAAAGGCTTGGAATGCCCACTCATCACGTGACTCCTCATAACCCATCCTTAGAATTCAGAAGTCGAGAAGAGCCCAGGGAAGTTAGTAAGATGGAAAGGAGCAAGACTAGTTGGGATGCAGTGGACTGCAGGTCACCTCTAGTCTTGCTAGATGACTGCTGTTTTAGAACCTTCTAGACCAAAGACATGAGTTGTTAAGTGCTTAGATACACGTTCTGATGACATCGTAGCTGTGGAAAGTTGGGAAACTACAGAAAAGATAGAACTAATAAAGTTTAATTCTACCCCTCAAGTCTGTTAATCATTCTTTTGTCCTTTACGCACTTTGTGTGTACATGTTGAATTTGTACATCTTCTCTGTTCCCAAATATGGACTCTCGTAGCCTGCTCTTTTACACTTTTGCATTGCAAACTTAATTTCAAAATCTTTAAAGTTTCTATTTCATATATCTGACGTACAAATGTGTAATTGAGGCAAAGTGCTGTAGTTTGATGGCTGATCTTTTATAAAGTAAGGTAGCTGAAGGTGGGTGGTTTTTGTTTTTGACTATGCAATTCTATTCTCAAGGGAGCCATTTCTTTTCCTTCCCACTGTGTCAGCTCTGTGGTGTCAGGAAGCAGGGGAGAACTGATAATTCTTACCTATTAACCCAAAACGTGGAATATACAATATCTTTTGTATCCTCTAGTACTGCTTATCCAAATGATTGTCAGAACCTGGCATAGGACAAGCTAATAACTAACATGATCTTCCTGAGATG
Organism: Rattus rattus; assembly: GCF_011064425.1. Classification (NCBI taxonomy): domain Eukaryota; kingdom Metazoa; phylum Chordata; class Mammalia; order Rodentia; family Muridae; genus Rattus; species Rattus rattus. The sequence goes on along the minus strand of NC_046156.1, from coordinate 125,023,484 downwards.
GTTTGCCCCAGATTAACATAGTCCATGGCAGGCTTGCATCCATAGGCAAGGCCCAGGAGAAAATCATTTTAGGAAAGATTTCTAATAATATGCTTCTGTTATTATTAAACATATATAATACTCACTAGGTATTAGCCCACCCTTTTGAGCAGATCTCTGACAAATACGTACTGTCTTGTAGGGATGCTATATAGACATATAGAAGACTTAATTTCTAATGATCATCCTATAAGAATTCCTAAAAGTATATCAGTATTTATTAAGCTGTCAAAACTGCAGTAAGAGCTCTGCTAGTCTCTGTCACCAGTTAATTGCTTCTACTACTCAAGAGTACATTCCAAAAAGTTGTAAAACCAAAGATCATAGAAAGGGAACTGTGACTTATAGGTGCTAAGACAGAAGATAAAGTGTTGACTGGGTTTATCTATACAAAACTTCACTAACAACTTAGTTATGGTTTTTAGCTCTCAATGAACCTGTGGAGCTGTGACAGGTGATCAATGAGCCAGCTATTTACTCCTAATGGATATGTATGTAAACATTCTCTATTATGAACTTCTATTTCAATTTGTGATATGAATTTATGTGTAAACTTGTAATAAACTTTTCACCATGTGATCATGTATTCTGAAAGATAAATAAGTGCTGCGGACAAAGAAAAGAGACAGGACACTTTTTGGTCAGACCCGAACAGAACTTTTTAGAACAGAATGGGGATAATTTTTTAGTCGGGACATAAGAGAAATTTTTAGACAGAACTGAACTCAAGAAGAACTTAGAAGTAAAGGCGCAGCATTGGGAGAAAAGGCATTGAGAGTAAGAGCATTATTGTGACATCAGAGCAGGAGGGAAGAGCAAGATTAGAAGGGGAATGTAAAGTGGAACAACTTAGAAAGTATAAGGTAACATAAAAACCTAAGAGAGCAATGTGCAGAATGCAGAGGGAAAGAGGAAAAAAGAAGCAGCAGAGAACAGAAGGAGCAGGCAGACTTCTCCTTACCCTGGGACAGAACAGGTCATTTCTTAAAAACAAATCAGTCTTAGTCTTATTAAAAGGAAGAAAGCTTTTTTCTTACAAACTTGGGTTTAATTCATTTAGCATTAAAAGGGTAGAAGCTATTTCTTTCTTTATGCAATAAAGATTGAACCCCATTTTTCATCCTGAATGAGTGAGTTCTTTCTGCACTAGTGATTGGTCCAAATGCGCGCGCGCGCGTGTGTGTGTGTGTGTGTGTGTGTGTGTGTGTGTGTGTGTAAATATGTACTTATGGGAATGCATGCAAGCTGGACCCAACTGGCTTGAATGGGAATGTATAAATGCATGTTATATAGGTATATGAATTTATGTGAGTTTATGCGTATTTGCTTATGTAAAAGTTTTTCCTTCTGTCATGGAGATTCTCTTCTCCTGGTCCAATAGAAGTTTATTGCTCCAAACTTCACCCTAGCCTGACAAGCAAGAGGCATCTGGACAAGAGGGGAGAGGCTCTAGCAATTAATCCTTCACTTAATTTCCTGCTGTTTTAGGATGAGATGCTAAATGCCAGAGATTGCAGTATATGTTCAGAGGAACACAGAAGGCAGGCCAGCTACAGTAGCAAAGTAATTAGACTTAGATAAGTAAGTCAGCTACAGTAGCATAGTAACTTAAGTCAACTTTTTATTATTATACAGCAACCCTAAATATCTCCTAAGACAAAGTCTTACCCTCCACTGATGCTCTTCCCCCTCTGCTGCCTCAAGGAAAACCGATTAGAAAGAAGACTCTTCTGGGGCTGGTCCCTGGCAAATGATGATTCCATTCTGTACTTCTTAATTTGGAAGACATGAGACTATTTTTTGTTGTTTTTTATTTATTTTGTCATTGGTGGTGGTGGTTTTGTTTTATTTTGTTTGTTTATTTTTTGAGACAGTATTTCTCTGTGCAGACCAGGCTGACCTTGAACTCACAGAGATCTGCCTGCCTCTCTGCTCCCAAGGGCTAGAGTTAAAGACATGCACCAACACCTGGGGGACACTGAACTGTTTTTATAGGACAGTTGATCTGTAAATGAAAACACTATTCATTTAGTGCTTAGTGCTTGATGGAGTCCTTACTAAACTTAAAAGGTTAGGTTAGCCCAGTATATGGCAAGGAATGAAAATTCCTTTGTGGCTCTAGAGGAATAGATCCATTAGCATTTATCAAGGGTGAATTTATTACATTAGGTTTCTTAATAACATCTGGGTTATTCAACAATGGCTGTGTTCCACTGGAGAGGATGAGAACCCTTATAGTTGCTCTGTCCATGAGGTTGGGTAGCTAAGTACTGCAGTCTGGTACTGGAGACCTGGAGGAATCCTAGAGGTATTGGTGTTTGGTACATGTTGGAACCTGGAAGAATCTGTACCCTGATATCATTGAAGGAATGCTGAAGCAGAAGCAGCAATAGAGTGAATGAACTTTGCCGTGGTAGTAACAGAAAGCAGGCAAGAACAAAAGCTTCCTTCTACCTCGTTCTGTAAGGGTTGTCACAGAATGTTACCACTGACACTTAGGATGGATCCTCTTATTTCAGATAATCTGATGAAGAAAATCCCATGCTTTTTAGTTGATTTTAGATTCAACCAAGTAGAATACCAAGATTAATCATCATGAGCTCCCTCTCAAACTACAGGTTATTACCTTCAGAAGAGATTTAATGACTTAATTTACCATCTCGTGTTCTTCTTGCCTTTCCCCCGGACAACATTTTGGTTTCCTTTCTCTCTTTCCTGTCCATATTTCACTTCCAAAGCCTGGTGTCTTTGTTCAGCTGACATCATCTTTAGTATTGGACAATATCAATTATCCACATCATCTCCATTTTGGCCTTTATGGTCCTTTATTTTATGTCTTTATTCCATCCTCCCTCTTCTTTATCACCAAATTCTTGTTCAAAGACTTCTGTAGCCAACACTATAGTGTCTTTGAAAAGTGGTACTTATATTTCAGTTGTAAAAATTAATTTTTAAAAAGCATTTAAAAGGTCAATTTAGATGAAATGGAGTACAAAAATTATGTCGATGGGGCAAAATTTGTGAGGGCAAAATATAGATGACAGAGGTTTGAACATGGAACACTCATTTTTTTTAGTGGTGGTCTGAAGAAAAGGCTGCATTTCCCCAGCAACACCTTTAGCCTTCACTACATAGCTTTAGTTTTGCTAACTACACTATTGACTTGGTCATGCTAGAAACCTTGAAAATATCCCAACCATGCCTTTCTGTCAGCCATTCACCAACCGGCTGATTATACAACTGAGATGTTTGGAATTCTTTCCTTCCTTATCATTGCCATCATCAGGTTCTGGTTACTCACTGAACAATTACTGTGACAGCCTCCTAATTGTCCTCAGCTCCCCTCTCTGTACACTGTACTATCTTTTATACTCTTGTTAACCACTCCCTATGGCTCTCTACTGTGTACAGTTGCATGAATAATGCCAATATTTTTACATACAACCTAAGGGTTAAAATTCTGGTTCCCCTCTTTGATTTATCACTCATATAAAATGGCTCAGTGCCTGTTTGTGCTGTTGGTGGTGGTAGTGAGGAATTCCTCTGAGCTATTGCTTGTCTTGGCTTTGCAGTCTCATTCCTGTTTGGCTGCTATTTCTCTCCCAAATGGGTAGCATTGCCATATATATATATATATATATATTTTTTTTTTCCTAAAACCAAACTACAAGTGACTTCAGTGCAATGCAAGTT